>NW_022103900.1:12179675-12181348 GCF_000313985.2 Echinops telfairi
GGTTGCTTTTTGATTATGAACTGTGACATGGAGAACTTTGGAGCGATGAGAGTTCCTATCTCACCAACCCCCTCCAGCACTTGTTGCTCTCTGATTTTCTGAATTAGTCTATCTTTGAGGGTGTTAGGTGGTATCTCGTAGTTGTTTTAATTTACATTTCCCTTATGCCTAATTTTTCTCATATGTTTGTTAGCCATTTGGACTTCCACCCTTGTGAAACTTCTGTTCAGGTCTTTTGCCCACCTCCTCAATGGGCTTTTTCTTATCGGCTAGCAAAATATTGTAGATTTTTGTAATAAGCCTTTTGTCTGATGTGTCATTGCTAAAGATGTTTTCCCAGTCTGTGGGCTCTCTTATTACTCTCGGCGAATTATTTCAATGTACACAGGTGTTTTATCTTCAGTATGCCCCACCTGTCAATTTGTAACTCCACTGTGTTTGTGGCCTTCCTTATTTCTGATAGCCTATGTATTCACTGCGCCAAAGTTCTTAGATTTGTCCCAATTCTCTCATTAATGACCCAAGAGTTTGGTTTTACCTCGAGGTCTATGATTCACCTTGACTTTATTCTTGTGCATGGAGTGAGGTGAGGGTCTTGCTTCATTTTTCTGCAGGTAGATATCCATTTTTTCCAGCACCACTTGTTGAAGAGGATGTCTGCTTCCCATTTGATCTTTTTAGGGGCCCTTATCGAAAATTAGTTGTCTATATATTGATGATTTCATTTCTGGACTTTCTGTTCTTTATCATTGGTCTAAGTACCTGCTGTTATACCAGTATCATGCTCTGTTGACCACTGTGGCTGTATAATAAGGATACCAGTAAAGCACGGCCCCCTACTTTGTCCTTCTTCTTGAGGAGTTCTCTGTTAATTTTGAGCTTCTTCTCTCTCCATATGAAGTTGGTAGTCACTTCTTCCAGTTCCGTGGCATTTGTCCCTCTCACTTTTCATGTCTCAGGTTTCCTTCCCTCCCCCCGGCTGGAACACACTCACTGCCATTGAGTCAATGATGACTTGCAACTGCTAACTATTTCAGGAAGTACAAAGTCTAGTGTTTCTTCCACAGAGCTGCTGATGGTTTTGAACTTCCAACCATGCGGATCAAAGCCCAATCCATAACTACTACACCACGATTTCCTTACTGGGGTTACATAAAAGAAAGCCTCACAAAGTTCATGGGGAAATTTCAATGAATATGGTTGCCTTTGAAGCCAAGCAGTTTGAAGGCAGATAGAGGGAAACTATGCGATGAGAATTCTCCCCACTCCCTTGGCATACAGAGGAAAGGCTTGCCTTGCCTGGGAGTTTTTGTTGCTTGCTTGCCTGCTGTGGTGGTTACATAATCTGGTGTCAATTTGGGACTTGAGAGGATTAGGAGTGAAGGGGTGGAGTCTAGTCTGTCAATCAAATCATAGCCAATGAAGCCTCTATGTGGGCATTGCCTCCTCCTGAGAATTCTGGGAATTCTTGGATTTACTCCTTGGAGGCAGGAGAGACTCTCTCAGCTCACTTCCTGCAAGACATTCCTGAGAAGAAGCCACATGGACCTACCCTGATGCAGTCCTGGGAACTGGAAGAGCCACATAGAGGCCCATGCCAGCGCGGAGATGCTTCTACCACCACTGACTTTGCATTCACTGGCCTGTGATCTTCCAAGATTCAGCATCATTGC
>NW_022103900.1:12181630-12183504 GCF_000313985.2 Echinops telfairi
GCTCTTTAATTCACAGGAACTTCCTTGGTATTCCTCAGACCAGAAACAGACTTCCCCTTGGCATTCTTTCTGAATGAGAAGTTCCTTTCTTTCAATCCAGCATAGGAGCTACTGGAAGAAACATAAAGTAGAAAATTCACCTCTCACTTGGTAGTACGTGAAGCTCTGGAAGTTTTCTCTCCAGGTACTGGCTTCTCAATGCATCCTCTCTGGGGACTGCAGTCAGTCTCCGTGGAACTCAGAGTGCCATTGCTGACTCCATCTTCTCCAAGACTGGAACTGATAAAGGTAGTTCAGGAAAGTATAGTAAGTAAATGTCCCTTCATACACTCTATAAAATACACTTGCAGTTAATGCTCTACCTTAAGATGTGTTTTAGTACTTCATTGTTGAATTTTGTGGTGTAGTAGATGTAAATTTATTTTTAATTTGCAACTTCAGTTCTCAGTAGTGACAGTGCAAAAACTGGGTATAATGTATTATTTTTGAACATTTTACTCTGCTTTAGGTGACAGTCTATATAGTTTTCCATTCAGGAATTCACAGACAAACCGTTTCATGCCAGTGGTTGCAATCCCCACACTAGGTCAGCATTCTTCCATTTCTATCCTGGGTTGCCTGTTTCCAGTCATCTGGTTTCCCTGTCTCTAACCGCCTTTTCATCTTTGCGTTTGGCCAAATTTTGCCCTTTTGGATTTTAATAAGGACAACATTCCTTCACGGTGCTATTACTTATTTTATAGGCTAGTCTATAATTCAGTTGAGAAGTGGCCTTCAAAAGTGGTTTCAGTTAAAAGCTACAAGGATGATTTCAGAGAATAGTCTCAAGAATTCCTCCAATCTCTATCAGAACCATAAGTTTGGTCTTTTTTTGTGAAACTGATTTATTTTCCCTACACACTTTACTCATTCTACCTGCCCTCTGTTATTGTTTCCAGTTAGGGTGTTTGGGAGTGTTTAGTGGGACACCGTCTAGCTCTGACTTGTCTCTTGTGAGAGCAGGCTCTGGCTCACAGCAGTCCTTAGTCTTTCGGACTAATTGTTTCCTGAAATACCTATTTCTTCATCCTCATTTGCTTTGGAAGAGGAAAGACCAATAGATGCATCTTAAGTAGCCATCCCCATGCTTTTAAGGCCCCAATAGCTTAGGAGTCCACTATTTAACCTTCAAGACCAGTAGTTAAGTCCTGTGAGGCGGTTCATTATGAAGTTTCCATAATTATGCTCAATGTGCTCTCGCCGTTCACATAATGAAAATAAAAAGCATTCTCATTACGTTGTTGCAGGATTTTATGTGTTAAAATATTTACAGTGCTTACCATTTCTCTTTGCATACATCACATTGTCTTCGTTTGCCTTGGTCACATTGTGCTGACTTCCCCCACATTTATTGGGCCTGTCCTTCTCCAGAGTTAACTTTAAAAAAATGATCTATTTAGTGGTTCTTCCTCTCTTCTCCTCCAATGCCTGGTGAACATCCAATAACAGTTGTTCTGGGTGGAGACTAGTCTTGCCTTTTTATAACGGCGTGTCACACAGTACTTGCCCTTTCGTGACAGACATATTACACTTAGGGAAAGAAAGTGGCCTCCAGAAGGAGCCACGCCGTGAAATACTTGTTTCAGTGCGTGTCTGCTCTTTATCACAGTAGAGGATTCCATCATATTAGTACTGCTCTTTGCCTATTCACTCATCCATGAATGGTCACTTAGATGGTTTTCATCTTTGATACTATGTAGAACCCAGCCACATACCAGGGTGTGCATAGGTCTCTATCTGTCACAGTGATCATTTCTTTAAGATACATCCCTAGAAATGAGGTTGTTGGAGCAAATGGTGTTTCTGATTTTAGACTTTTTGTTTGTTTGTTTTTT
>NW_022103900.1:12185103-12191203 GCF_000313985.2 Echinops telfairi
CTCCTTGCTACTAATTTTGGATCACTTGTTGTTCCCTTGTCCCTGGCTTGGTCAACACCACCTCTTTCCCTCCACCTTCCCCTCTCTCATGTGCCCCCGGAACCATCGGTCCCATTGTTTTCTCCTCCAGATTGTTCATCCAGCCTATTTTATCTAGATAGACCTGCAGAGATAATAATATGCACCAAAAAACAATACATAACAAGACAAAGCAACAAAAGAAAACATGCTGACGACAATAAAACCCCAAAACACAATGACAAAAATAAATAAATAAATTTTAAAATAAAGAAAGACCTGTAAACAGTTCAAGGTCTGATTTTTTACCTCTAGGAGTGTCCTCTAGTCAAGTCCAATGGGGTGCCATGCTCTGGCCCCAACGTCTATCCTTTGCACTCCCTCGGGGCCTTCCTGCTCTGCTCCCCATGCTGCTCTGCTGCACACCCTTAGTGTTTTGCCTCAGTGTGGTGGGGTCAGACTGGGCCAATCCCAACACTGTGTCTCCAGTGTTGTAGTCACCCATAGGGCCATGGGTCAGTGAGGGATGTAGTGTCTCATATGGTCCACTCTGTGCATTGGCTGTTCTGAGTTGGGATATCATCCTACAGGCTTGGTGGGCCAGGATGCGCTCCACAATCTGTTCCTCCCCCTTCATTTGCTCCCATGTGAATATTTAATTTTAAGATGTCAGAGTTATCTCTTTTATTTTCTGATGTCTGTGGACATTTAGTAATGCTTGATGGTCTCTATATATGCCATACATTAAGGACCCTAGTTTTGTCCCTGTTTTCTTCCATGCACTTATAGCTTTACATTTACCATGGATGTCTTTAATTGGTTTTGAGTTCATTTTTGTGTGTGAGGGGAGGTTAGATTCTGTTAGTTTTTTCCAAAAATGGATATTCCGTTTTCCTGTACCATGTGTTCAAGAGACGCTCTTTTCCTCATTTAATAGACTTTGGCCTTTCCTCACAGATCAGCTCTTCAAAGCTGGATGCACTTATAGCTCGTCCATCGGGCGTGCTGTCTGTGCTGTCCTAATATCAGGCTGCTTTGACTACTGTGGCTGCATAGTCATTTCCAAGGTTGAGAAATGTGAGAACTCCTACTTTTTCCTTCTTCAAATAATGCTTTAGCTATGTGAACTTCTTTCCTTTTCCTATGAAATTGAAGATTAGCCTTGCCATATCATGCATTTTTAAGTGAAGATTTAAATGGAGCCATAGTTAATACCATATAAATAACAAATGGTTGCCTATTTTGTACTTTCAAGAGTTCGAAAATCATTGCATTTCTCTGAATTCACATTAATAAGAAACGTTTGCCATTGGAACCTGCTTTATGAGCCTGTCATCAAATACAATGTCTTATGTGGATTGGAAGCCTTTTCAATGATTTAAAATATGCACATGCAACAAGTGAAAGTAATTGTGATGAAGAATTTGCTGCCAGTGGAGTGGGTTCAATCATTTTAATGTGAGGTCACATTTGCATAACATTGCAGGGTAAATATGAGCTATTTTGACCTGGGGACTGCCTGTACCTTCGTTTGCTTAGCAGAACTTATTCCTGGCAGAGTTGGAGCTTCTACATTGTCGTCATCTAAGCACTATTTGTGGGGTAGCAGAGCGATGGTGGAAGGCAGTGATACATTTGGTGTGTGAGCAAACACACAGACTTGAGTTTTCCCCTTCACGGAGTTAGTTCTCCTCTGGCACCTTTCAGCTAAAAATATTACATGTTTGTTTTGACTATTCTGTTGCTGAAACTTAAGAAATAGAAAAGTTAGGTTTCTGTAATTTTGAGGATTGTTCGGTTCATGGAAACTAAAGTTACCTGAAAAAGTTTTGGCCATGCCTATGACCAAATTGGACAGCATTTTATAAGATGGGATGGGATGGATCTCTTGGAAATCCTGCAGCACAGCACTGGAAGAAATGCCCAGAAAAGTCAGGGTCCAGTCTTTCCTTAAATTGATGCCTTGTGTTTTTATCATGGTTTAGACTTCTCTAATATTTAGACACTTATTGTCTCATTTGATCTGCCTAACCCCGTTAGAGACTAAGAAGGAATTATTACTTTCACCATTTGGGGGATCAGAATCAAGGTCTCAATGGCAAAAAAAAAAAAAGGATCTTAGATTCTCTGTTGATCTAAAACTATTTTCGCTTGAATGCTACTAGTTAGCTATGTTTCAGGGAGATTTGGTTTTTTGATGGGTAAAATTAAACCTTTCTACTTGATTTTTCCTCCTAAGTACTTTTAAATTTTTCTTCAGTCATATTTGTATCTAGTATATAAATGAATTATTTTTTAAAAAGTGTTCTTTTTTGCAATTCTTCATCCTATAAAATAGTCTCCGGTTCTGTGACTAAAATAGTGAGCATTCCTTGTGGTCACAAACTACATAATTATTGGCTACAGATAATAGCAAAATATATTGTAGTACAGTTGAATAGCATCTGATTTTCTATTATGTTTGCAGAATTATTTGTTCTTAAAATTGCAATCTATTTTAAAAGCTATTAAGTTTTGTTGATTCTAACAACCAACTCAATTATCTTCAATTTAAACTGCTTCATTAATATAAACACTTAGTAGAAAGACAAAGGATATGAATGTGCATTAATTGAAGAGAAAATATAATTAGACAAAGTAGATGGTGATTCATAGCTACTCAGTCTCACTTAGAACCAAATGAATGAAAATTTAAATAATGAGACAAGATTTTGCAAACAATAAAATATAAATAATAATATACAGGGTTGATATGAGTATATGGAAAGTGGGAATCTCACATGAGGTTAGATTAATTATTATTGTTAAGTTACTTATAGAATTCTTGGCATGTAGTAACCACCTAAAATTGCTTGTTAAAATTCAGCCACTCAATTATATAAGTAAATTGCTAGTATTTTATTTCAAACTTCTAGGAATTTCTATGGAAAATCTCTAAACATTTGGAGTGAACATTACTACATTTGGCAAATGCATATCTTACAGGAAAACAATATTTTAGAATACTTGTAGAATAATATGTCAGCCCCAAATGCTAAATAGAAATGGAACCCCCATCATCTAGGGAACTGGACTCCAATTTCTCAGTACCAAGGAAACAATGAAATCTTCATAATTTGAGAAGAGCATCGGCACATAAAGACTTATTTAAGACACAGGCAGTTTGTTAAGAACTCAGCTTCTACTTCAAACAATTCAATTTTAGTATCAGAGGAGTTGTTGGGGTACACAAACAATAAGAAAATAATTTTACACAGTCATTAATATCTCATCGCAAGTAAAATTTTGCTGAAGATCATTTTAAAAACTGTTGTAGCAATTGATAGACAGAGAGCTGGCAGAAATTCAAGATAGATTCAGAACAACGTGGGAGCAAGGGATATCATTGCTGATGTCTGATGAATCTGTCTGTAAGCAGACATTACCAGACAGATGTTTACTTTATAGGGACACATTTTCCACGTGGTCAGCGATCCCTGAGGACTGCAGTATTTGGGTGCTGATTTTTTTCTTTAAAATATCAACTCTGAATATGGATTCAATAGTTGTCCAAAACTCATCTTCAAACACTAGAATACCTAAACAATAAAAATGTACATTATTTCCATTTCAAATAAGAAACTTTGAGAATGTGTCCCTTTGTAAGTCCCCTGAGGGAAATAATTGGATTGAAAGTAAAACTGGCTCCTTAAAGATTTCAAATCCCAACTAAATTTCAAAGTCAAAAGGAACAGAAAAGAGTAGCATTTATTACCTGTCCTTGAAGAATAGCTTCCTGACTCAGAATCGGATAAAAACCAAACCAGTTGTCCAAATCAATTCCAGTTCATGGTGACCACCTGTGTGTGGAAGCCAAACAGGACTCCATCCAAGTTTCAACAGCTTTTCGCCTTGATGGGAGTTTCCTCTGGGTTCTCTGGGTGGACTCAAGACTTCGACTCTCAATCAGCAGTCTAGTTCTTTTAACCACCTGTACCACCAAGAGATGCCCTCTCAATCAGCAAGTATCAAGGAGACCTGTATGAACTGCTCAGGCCAGCATTGCACTCTGCGCTGCTGATCGTGCATATACCATCTGTTCATTTGCAATACCCATGTTTTCCCAAGACGGCATTTGTATTAATATTTGAGCGATTCTTCTGAGTGACCCATTGAAAGCATACGGATTCATTTTTTCATACAAATGGTATTAGTAGTTTTCATTGGTGCTTAAATCAAACTTTAAACTGTCAGGTGCGTGAAATAAGCTAGCTTTCCATTTTCATGTTACGACCATGTCTTTGGAATAACAGTGATGAAAGATGCCATATGGATTTTGAGAAAGCTAAATATACTTTGCATCTTTATGGTACATGATCAGTAATATAAATCTATTGGTTGAGATAGCTGAAATATAAGATTTTTTCATAATTTGCATAAACTAAGACTTGCTTGGTAATGAGGGAACAAAGCAGAATGTACAAATTAATGAACCTTCAAAAAGAGAAAATGTCAGTTTTCTCCTTTTCTCATATTAGCCACATGGCTGGGATTTAAGTGGAGCAAAGCAGACTGGGATCTGACCTACTTTAGAGATAGGAAACTATAGCAATCATTTTTAACCAACAAAAATATCAGTAAATTCAACGAGGTCCTTAATTCTATGTTAACTTTTTTCAGCAATTAAAATATTTTCCTAAAACCTGAAAGATCTATTAGATGCTAACTTTTTTTTAGCAATTCTGATTTTCTAAATATTGGAATTGAGTCTCTGAATATTTTTTTTAATTTGACTTGTTTACTGAAGATATTTTTATAAGCACCTACCCGACCCCTGCTTTCATAGAATCCTGTGTTTAAAACATAACTTTCCCATTTCTAAAGTGTTTTCAGATATCATTGACTTTCAAATATTACCTTCTCATGAAGCAATTCATCGACCTTGTTGTTGTGTTGAAAATGCGTGCCAGACTTGGACTTGCTACCGAGTCTACACCACACTAGCACAGCTGTCTCACCAGTCTTACCTGGGACTGTTTTGAAAATCACAACCAGGGCAAGGCAGGAACCCCGTCACCAAATGCTGGAACACAGCCAGTCTCACAGCGCTGAGTCAATAGAACGCAGATGGTGAGTCAACGCCGCATTTGAGTGTACAAGACACACACACACACAGTGTCTCTCTCTGTCTTTCTCTTTGAATTAAATATGGATCATTTGACATTATAAGCACAGAATCTTCTGGGACAAATAATAAGAGAGCCAAGTTTCATGTTATATGTGAGTTGTGTGGGCAGGAACATGCCTAAGTCACATTTAGATCTTTTCTCACATGACGGCACACATGGAGAGCTTCAACCACCATTAATGTCAACTTCAGATGTGAAGATAGCAATTATATAGCCGCTTGTTAAAAGGAACAAACTCATGTATAGAAGAATGATCTAAAAAGGATATTTAAAATATGACTATTTTCTTACCTTTTAAAAAAATCGAGACTTAAGCTTAAGATGTTTTGCTAGTCCTTCAGGAGGAGACTTGTCTACATTAGCCTAAGGAGAAATCTGTTGGAAACAAATTCTGATTATCTAAAATAAATAATCTACCAGATGAAAATTATACCCTTGACATTGCAGAATTATAGCTTGAACTAAATAGCTCATTATTAGTGAAATCTGAATGTTGTTTTTAATCATAAATTCAGTATAGGTATCTGGACAGCAGAAATATTAAACTAACTCATAATTGCCTCTATTTGTTGATTTTTAACAAAGAACTTATATAAAATAAGTCAAATTTGGGGAATCTTAGTGTATTTCCAAACTTCCAATGACCAACATCTTAACACATAGGTGGCTTCCATCTTGGTAAAAAAATACATCAGAAAATAAAAAGGACAAAAAGTGAGAAGATAATCATTAAGAAAAAGCAAAGATTATGGCTATTTTGTGATGTAGAGAAAGGACACAAAACAAACAGGCACCATATGGTGGACATGATTCTTGTGAGATATAGTTGAAAGGTAGACTAACCGGTTAGTACCACAGGTGGTGTACTCTCAAAAGGGGCTCTTTACCCAAATAACAACCTTTTAGCTGTTTTC
>NW_022103900.1:12192479-12256755 GCF_000313985.2 Echinops telfairi
TATGAGCCTCAATAAATTGATTTAAAAACAAAACAAAACATTAAGAGCTTGTTTAGGAAAATAATCTTGAGTTCCATAATTCTGGACTGGGCTGATAGACCTCAATAACCACTGCCAAAAAACGAGCTCCTTCCTGCACTAACTCCATTTTTCACTTAGTTTCCGGTTAGGTCAGAGGGTCAGGAAAGACCAGTCCCAGAGGACATCTGGGTTGGTACGTGGAGGGGCAATGAAAAGTTAAAGCCCTCGACAGATGAATCGACACGGGAGCTGCGCCAATGAACTCAAACTTAAACCAGTTGTGAAGACGGTGCAGGGAGGGCTGAGTTTTGTTCTGCTGCACATACGGGTTATTAGTAGGTCGGATCCGAAAGCACCGAACGACAACAACAAGAACAATGGGGTAACTCGTGGAGTCAACAGGAACTGAAATCACCTTACAGCAATGCCTTTTGTTTTATTTTATATAACACATCACTGGTCACAATATGTTACACATTGCGTTAAAAAAGAACACACAATAGTGGAGACTGGGAGGAGTCAGACTAGACTGATTATAAGATTTGAATTCATTGGAGAAACTCTTAAGGAAGCAGAGATTTGCTTTGGATTATATGTTCTCAGGAAGTGAAAGTAATTCTACAATTGAATGTGTTAGTCAATCTTATGGAGAAGTTGAAAAGACTAGATGGAAACTTAAACTAATTGTCAAAGAAGCTGCATTTACTCATATGAGCAAGGGTAGGGGATACTTGGTTATTTCTTGTGTATGGACTATATTCATATCTTATTTGTGTCTGTACATGAGTAGGGTGTGATCTGGATTTTGTCTGTTCCATCATGGTCAGACCGTGCCTTGTCTGATGTTTATGTTCTGTGAATCTTTTTCATTTTCAACAGAAGAAACCAAAGACTAGCTAGAAGTGCAAGGCCACTAGGGCTGATTCATGCCTGGCTATCATTTCCTCGATGTCAGAGGCTGCTGTCTATCATCTGCCTACATCGCTATCTCCCTGTCTCTTATCTGCAACATCTGTATAGTATGTAAAGGTTATATGTGTAAAACCACATACACATATAGACATTTTTATATGTTGACATATCTGTGCATACAAATATACCAGTAGGTCCTAATTGAAAATAATCTTGCCCCTCATGCACCAAATGACAACTTTTGCAACAGTTGAGGATATTTGGGTTTATTACCACTAAGGAGTGTGGTGTGAAGTGGTTGGGATGTCTATTGTCATCTAATGGTCAGAGGAACAAAGGATTCTACAATGTCCTTGATCACCCTTTACAACAAAAATTGATCAACACAAAAAAGTCAATAGATTTGAGGTTACAAAAATATGATATATACACTAATGGATGCATATAATGGAGCTCTGGTGGTGCAGTGATTAAAGTGCTCAGCTGCTGACTTTAAGGTGGGCAGTCAGGACTCACAAGCCGTTCCGGCCGTATGCTTCTGTAAGGATTTACAGCATTAAAAACCCTGTAAGGAAGTTCTACTCTGGCCAGTAGAGTGCTATGAATCAGAATGGACTAGAGGGCTGTGGATCTATGTGTGCGTGCATGTACACGAGTATATACATCTCCGAACACTGCAGTTGAATGGATTCTAACTCATGGTAACCTTACATAGAGTTTCCAATACTGATTATCACTAAAGGAGCTGATGGCCTCATCTTCAGCTGGGTTAGCTGTTGATGGGTTTAAACTACTGACCTTATGATTAACAGTGGTTACCTAACCCATAGTACCCCTAGAGATCCAGATAGGTAGATGGTCAGATGGGTGGATAGATGGATGTTGCTGCTGCTGTCGTTATTGTTAGGTGCCATTAGTCCATTTCAACTCATAGGTATCTAGTACACAACAGAATAAAATATCTCCTGGTCATGTGCGAGTCTCAAAATCAATGTTATGTTTGAGATCATTGCTGCAGCCACTGTGACAATCCACCTATCTCCTTGACAGTCTTTTTGTTTATTACTGACCCTCTACGTTATCAAGCATGCCATCTTGTCCAGGGATTAGTCTTTCTGTCTTCATACATCTTCAAAGTACATGAAAGAAAGCCCAACCATCCTCATGTCTAAGGAGGATTATGAGTATACTTCTTCCAAAACAAATATGTTTTGGAAGTCCATGTAGCACTTTCAATATTTTTAAACGCCATAAATGAAATGCAAAAATTATTCTTCATTCTTCCTTATTAATTATCCAATTTTCACATGTATTTGGGGTGATTGAAAATATCATGGATTTGGTCAGATGCACCGTACTCTTCAAAGTGACATCCTTGATCTTCAACACTTTAAAAATATCTTATGCAGCATATTTTCCCAATATAATTTTTAATGCATACATAAATATTGATTGTGGATCTAAGCAAAACAATTTTGAGCTTATCTACATTTATCATAATGTTGCCTATTGGTCCAGTTGTGAGGTTTGTTTTTTTGTTTTTGTTTTTCACATTTGGATGTAATCCATGTGGAAAGCTTCATTCTTTTAACTTCATCAGCAAGTGCTTCAAGTCCTCCTGGCTTTGAACAAGGTTGTAATATGCATACTGAAAGTAGTTAGTAACCCTTCCTCCAATGCTGAAGCCTCATTCTTCATCAGATAGCCCAGGATATTGGATTATTTGTTCAACATATAGATGGAGTAAGTGTGGTGTAAGGATACAATTATAACATACAACTTGCCTGATTTTAAAAAATGTAATAAATATTTGTTGTGTTCATATGAGCGCTTCTTAGTCCACATACAAGTCCGCAATGAAGTTTTCCATAATCCCAAATTTTTTAAAGGCTACTTGTAGTTTATTTTTATCCACAGTCAAATGCTTTGTGTAGTCAAAAAAACACAAGTTAACATCTTTCTGGTGTTCTCTGCTTTCAAATTCAATCATCTGACATTAGCAATGATATCCCTTGTTTTATATCCTCTCCTGAATCCAGCTTGAATTTTTGGCAGCTCCCTGTCAATATATTTCTGGAATCCTTCTATAATTATCATCAGCAAAATATTGTTTGAATATTATACTAATAATACTTTTCAACAATTTCCACGTTCTCTTAGGCCACCTTTCTTGGGAATGGGCCAGATAAGGATCTCTTCCTGTCATTGGCCAGGGAGCTGTCTTCCGTGTTTCTTGGCACAGGAAAATGCATGCTTCCCGTGCTGCATCAGATTGTGGAAACACTGCAATTGCTGTCTTGTTCATTCCAGAAGGCTTGCTTTTCTCCCAGGCCTTCAGGACAGCTTGAATTCCTTGAGCATTGTTACCTCTTGAGATGGTTGAATGCCCACCAGTCCTTTTTGATGCAGTGACTTGGTGTGTTCCTTCCATTGTCTTTTGATGCTTCTGACCTCACGAAATAGTCAGCCCATACTGTTCTTCAAAATTGCTGCTCTAGGCTTGCGTTTTCCCTCAGTTCTTCAGCTTGAGAGATATTGAGTGCAGTCTTCCTCTTTGGCTCTCTAACTCCAGGTCTTTTCACATCTCATTATGCTATTTATCTCCTCTAGTTGCCCTTTGAAATTTCTATTCAACTCTTTTCACTTAACCTTTCTTCCATTGTTTTAGTGAATCTACATTCACAATTAAGTTCGAGTCTCTTCCCAAGGCACAGTTCTTTACTTGCTTTCCTGTCTTTTTAACGGCCTTTTGTCTTCTTCGTAGACGATGTTCTCAATGTCACCCCAAAGCACATCAGGTCTTCTGCCAGTAGTGTCAGATGTATCATCAAGTCTATGCTTGACACATACTCAAAACACTGGTGGGATAGACTCAAGATTGTATTTTGGCTCTTGACATTTGTTTTCATTTTCTTCAACTTCAACCTGAACTTACATGCCAGGAGCCACCCCCAAAATCTTGATTCCCCCACCCAAACACCTATGTATTTAATTTTTTTACAAAACAATCTTATCACCATCAAAATACTCTTCATTTCCCTTAATACATTTGTCAAATCTGTGATTCCATTCTTGAAAACATCTTTTCAAGCTCATCTGTTGGATGGCTGAAAGCACCTCCCTCTTTGTTCCTTCACCTCCTCTACATCATCAAATTGCTGTCCTTTCATGTTTCTTATTCACAGAAACAAAAAGAAAAAAAAGGAGCTAGGTTCAATAAGTATGGTGAATATGTTTTGCACATCTCATTGTAATATTATACCTTCTCCAGGTGCCCTTTGATGTTTTTTCTTTTCAGTTCTTTGACTGCATCATTTATTCCATTTGTTTTAGCTACTCTTCATTCGAGAGAAATTTCCAGAGTCTCTTCTGGCATCCACTTTGATATTTTATTTCTTTGTCTTTTTAATGATCTCTTGCTTTCCTCATGTATACGCTCCTTGATGCCATCCTATAGCAACTCAAGTCTCCTATCACATGTGCTCAATGTGTCAAATCCATTCTTGAGATGTTCTCAAAATTGCGGAAGGATGAACTCAAGGTCACATTTTGGTTCCCATGAACTTCCCTTCATTTTCTCCAGCTTCAAGCTGGACTTGCCTACAAACAATTGAAGATTTTTCTCTAGTCAGGTTCTGGTCTTGTTTGGACTCACACTGTTGAGTTATTCCATAATTTGTTCTTACAGATAGAGTCCATTTAACTCCTGAGTATTCCCGCTGGTGACCGCCACGTGTGTTGTCATCGTTTGTGTTGTTGAAAACGATATATGCAATGACTATCATCATTTGCTTTAGTAGTTGGTGGGTATATTTGATGAATAGTTCGTTTCACTTGGCTTCCTTGTCATATGGATAATATATGAATGATCACATTATACAAAGGGTCTTCAAAATGTTCATGAAAAATGCCTTTATCTTTTAATTCCATATCCTACAAACTGTTTGAGTATCCCTAGTACTTCAGGATAGATCCTAAAATGTTCCTTTTGAAGATGAATATGAAACTCTCCTTCTCCAATTTGTTACTCATGGTTGAGGAAATGGTACAGGGGTCCTATCTGACCTCTGACTGACCCTATTGCCATTGGTCAGGGGTCAGTCATGCTTCGGTCTTACATCCTTCTTTACCTACATCCTTCTTTACCTACTCGGGCACCAATGATTCCTCTTGGGACACTCTAATTCTATGCCCAGTTTTATGGTTTGTCGCAATGGCCACAAATCACATGAAGGAGCCCTGGTGGAGTAATGGGGTATGCACTGGGCTGCTAAATAGAATTTCAGAAGTTTGAAACCATCAATTGTCCTTTGGGAGAAAAAGGAGGTTTTCTACTCCTGTAGATTATTGGTTTAATTTGTCCTATGGGGTCATTATGAGTTGAAATTGACTTGATGAAAGTGAGTTTTTTGTTGTTTGTTTTTGTATTGCTCCATGTGGTACCCTCTGGGGCCCTCAGATAGAGTTCTCAAACATGTGCCACTTCCAACAGTCTTGTGATTTCTCTATCTTCTTCTGAAACAACTCGTCCTTTATAGTGGGGAAATGGAAATAAACTGACCAATTGCAGGGGAGTGGAAAGTAAAGCTGACCAATTGCCTCTAATAATATTACACATGTTCTGTTTGCATAATCCTGCACCCCCACCCCCACCCCCGCAATAATTTGGTGAGAATGATACAGATGGTATAGAAGAACCATATTAAGAAATTTTACTCCACCACAATGGTATAGTAAACCACTTAATTTCCTGAATCAAATGGCCAATACCAGTCCATTTCAGCTCACTAATGCCTGGTGGCATCATGGTTAAGTATTGGGCTGCTAATTGAAAGATCAGAAGTTTGAAACCACCAGCAGCTCCAGGAGAGGAAGATGAAGTTTTCTACTCCCATAAAGAGATACAGTCTCAGACACCCACAGAAGCAGTTCTAGCCTGTCCTATAGGGTCATGATGAGTCAGAATTGACACTACGGCAGTGAGTTTGGGGTGTGTGTGTGTGTGTGTGTGTGTGTGTGTGTGTGTTTTGAATGCCTAGAATATGAATCTTTATGTGTTCCATTTCACTTTGGACTACTTCTAATATTCTATTATCTGTATTTCCACATTCTACATCTTGGTTAATGGATGGTTGTTACTGTTTCTTCTCATTTTGAGTCGTGCCATGTCAGTAAGCGATGTTTGACGCCATCTATGTCATTATGGTAGATGCGTCTTTGAGGAGGCAACTCTCCCGCAGTCATATTTGAGTGATTTCCAACTTGTGAAGCTTAGCTTCTCTCACAGTATTCCACTGATATTCAGACTTGGAGAGGTTTTCCATGGCTAATTTTTCATAAATAGCCCCTCTCCTCCTTCATCCCAGCTTGTCTTCATCTGTAAGTTCCCCTAAAACTTGTCCACCATGGTGGCCATCGTGACCTTGCTGATATTTAAAATGCTGAAATCTTAGCTTCCATTATCATACAACACACAAGTCGCAGCAGCATGGCACACCGACAAACAAGTTGTGGCATATATATATATATATATCCATAGATATATGCGCACCCATATATGTAACCAAATATGTACACACATTCATATAAAGACACACATACATTTTTATGTATGCATATGTGTTTTTATAATAGGACTCTTTGAACTGGTTTACTCTATTTTAACCCCTAATTAGAATTGATATTTCCAACTAAGGTATACTAAATTAGAATCCTTTTAAATGTAGATTCTGATTCAGTATAACTGGGGTGAAGATGTTATTTTCTGAAGGGTTAAATTACAATGAAGATTTTTATAATGGATGGGAAAGTTTCTGTATTTCTTCAGGCCCCTACATTTGTATTTACTTCTCACACTTGAGCAATAATTTGACTAAATATAGAAATATAAGCTTAGAATTTGAAAACAAATCTCTCCTATTAAAAATTATACCAATTCTTAATTTTGCACACAATATAATTCTATTATTTCTTGAATTTCCCTTTTCCCATTAAACCTTTTCTCTATGCTTTCTAAATCTATCTTCCACATATTGTGACATTTCTTTTAAAGTTTCTTGCACTTTATCTCCTATCATATGGTATGGGAAACTTCTTTTAATTGAGATTATCATTTTTTTGTTATTCAATGGTGTCTCTTTTATCAATAAGAAACTCCATGATTACTTTTTGCAAAATAATATTTTAATTATTTTAATTTTCAAGTAGTATTTATAGTATTTATATTACTGTTTTTAAATTATGGCATCCTGACTTTTTAAAAGTTCTGTATCATTTGAAAAATCCTGACAGCATTAATTTAATATTTTAATTGTCTTTTTATTTTGATGATGATTCATTTCCAGGCAGTTTTATTATTACTCTCAGCCATGATGTTTTTAGCTCTCTGGGTAATTTTGATCATCCATTCATGATTCATTAAGAGACTAGATTGATTTATGTAAGGGGTAGTCTGGCCAAAACAGTTCTTTTAAGGGAAGAGTTTACTCTCTGGCTTCTCCCACTGGATCTATTGTGATGGAGTTGTCCAAAACTTTAATGTGCCTCCCTCAGGAACTTGAACCCTCCCTAGACAGATTATAGACTCTCTTCATTGTGTTCTAGAATTTTACCCTGAAGACAAAATCTTTTCTTGTTAAATGTTATTTTCCTTTGGAAGTTAGGAAGCACTTAAACCCTCAGCTGTTTTGTACTGTATTCTGATCTTTGATGACTTTTTCTGACGCCTCCAAGACCCATCCTGCACTTCACATTACTGGCACTTCTGTAGGCATGTCTGTAAGGGGATCACTCTCAGATACTTGGTGGCCCATTCTCTCCTTCAGTCAATGGATTGGAGGCTCAGCATCCAACATAGAAATTCGATAAGGCACCCTGACTTGTTCTCAGTGAATCTGCCCATAACCTCCAGACTAGTCCTTGTTGATCCCTTCCAGTGAGAGCAGTCTTAAACTATTCATGTTTACTTTATGTTGCTTTTCTAAGTAGAGGCCTCTGCATTTTCTTTAGGCAAAGAGGGATTGTTAGCCATTCATATGGGGAAAGATGAGGCTTTCTACTCCCAATACCAATGACAGTCTCAAAAGCTGAGAGAGGCAGTTCCACTCTGTCCCATAGAGTTGCTGAGTCAGGTTTGACTTGATTGTTATGAGTTTTAACCCTTAACAAGGTTAAGCAATTACTTGAAAGGTGTTTTTGAGTTAGAAGATTGAAGCATGATTAGAAACAAAAATGTGGATTTGAGTTTGGTCCATTTCTGCCATCTCAGAAGGTTCAGAGGAATCTGGAGCTTCAAGATTTTTGGACACATGGTGGTATTCTTTCCCGCCCAGCATCCTGAGCTTGCTAGGCCACATGTATTGGGAGATTGGGAGATTAACCTCTTTTCAAGCTTCACTGCAGGGGCCAGAGCCTCAGTTTCTCTGCCTTCCTTCTGTATGAGATGAATTCCTCTTTGTAAAGCAAAGAGGTTGTCTAACTTTGACACAGGTTTTAATTGCCAATCAATCACTATTAGCATCTTTATCTTTTTTTTCCATAATGTCTCTAGAAGTTAACAATAGTAATCTCATCTTAATGTTCTTAGAGTAATTATATATCTCATAGTTCTCAATGGCTTAATACATTGCACTAGCTAATTTATATTTTTGTAATTTTTTATTAGAATTTAAAATCTGAAGAACTTAGTTAGAGGATGGTGTGATTTACCCTGGGGACCCTAACTCCATTTTGAGTCTTGACATAAATTCAGCCTCCCTTTGAGTTCTTTCTAACCAATAACCAGCAATGAGGCATCTTTATCCTCAGGCAGTGTTTTAAATAGATTACCTCTCCTAGGTGAGCTAAGCATAGGCTAGTATTGCCCTCAGAACAGTTGCCTATCATGTCTTTAATGATTTACCAAAGACAGCTACATGCCATCAAAGTTAAAGTACTTTGTGGCTAGGATTTAAGGCTGTGTCCTCATGAGTCATATTCTGACCACCACTTATCCAGATGCTCAAAGCCCAGGACCAGCTGTGTAAATGTTTCTAATCTGCAGTGCTATATTTTATCAATCATGGCTCTTTCCCTACTTCTGTAATCCCACCCATGACAGTGATGAATTTGTCTGTCACCAATCATGAATTTATGGTGACTTTTTCTTCTCTACAATTCACCTCATGGTCATGATTTCATTTCGACTCTATTTTCACCTCATGGCATTGGTCACCCTCGTCTGGATGATTAGACTGTCTTACTTGAAGCTAAATAAAACCGGACCAAACTCACTGTCATTGCGTCAATGCTGACACATAGCGAGCCTACAGGACAGTGTAGAACTGCCCCCAAAGGTTTCTGATGGGAATAGAGGGCCCCGAGTTTTCTCCTGAAACTAAATAAAGGGATCGCTAAAGGTTATATATGAATTTGAGGTCATTTTTCTCCTAGAAGGGTTTCTTACATAGTATGCAATCTCAGTTTGCTGTTGGTGAGAATGTAATAGTTACACTGCTATGTTATGCCCAGAAATTACCTGTGCTCCCAGTGATGGGATCCTCCTTGCCAGCCAGCCAGCAAGCATCAGATGATTCAACTTCCAACCCCGCCGTGTTTGTATTCTCTGACCGCTGTTGGGTCTCTGGGAAGCAGACCCTAGGGTGATTCGTATTCAGAAGGCTGATACACAAGTGCCCTTGAGATCAACACTGAGGGGAGAAGAAAGCAAGGGAAGCGTGATGAGACAGAGTGAGAAACCGAGCTGTGATGAAGCTCCAACAAAGGTCTAAACCGACCACCAGGATTTTGGAACTAGAACACCCTCAGAGTTGCACAAAGAGGCTTTAAAAACTCATGGGGGAAAAATTCTATTATCTTTCCATTCCATTTTTCCCCATGAACTCTTTGAAGACCTCTCCTATTAATTTAAGAGAAGTTGGAATTTTTATCCCATATTGATGTCATTTTATGCAAGCTACCCTAGAAGGAAGCACGAGCAGGCACAAAGATAGTCTTGAAGAAGACTGCCGCTTGAGGGCATCTTCCAGCAACTAGACATTGAACTCTTTATCCCTCAGGGTGGTCTGGATTTTAGCTGAAAGGACATATTTCAAGCTAAGGCTAAAAAATAGTAAACAACAAATGTGACAACACCATGCTAATTGTTTTCAAAATGTGACCAGAAGAACAAAATTACTTAAACCAGAAAATGTATCCCACTTTTCTTTAAGTACTTCAAATTGAACAAAAATCATCTATTTTAGACACTGTTGGGATTCAGAAATGAATAAGCCTTGCTCTTAAGAAAAGCCAGAGACTGAATTTATAAATAAATGTGAGATCATTTCATAGAACTTAGTACAGGCGCACATGTGATTTGGATAATTTATTACATTTACTTAGACACTACTTAATGCTCTGTACGTATACCAAGTCCTGTTTTGTATACAGATATGACTATACTTCAGTATAAACTTACTGTGACCATCAGAGAAGCAAATGGAAAATCTTCACACTTCAATATGTGTGTGATCAAGGTTGATACAAATGGACCAGATAATCCCGTTTATACAGTGTTTCTAAAGTGTAGTCCTGGACCCACCAAAATCTGAATCAATGGGGTGCTCATCACAAATACGGAATGGGAGCTCCTCATCAGACATCCTGAATCAGAGACCGGAGGATAGCCGGGGAATGTATATTTTATAAGCATCACGCGTCATTCTGACGCAGAACTACGGTTGAGAGGCATTTATGAAATAGGAACTCAGAAGCGTTTGAAATAAGTTTCTGTGGCAAAACAGAAGAACAATCCAAGGAACCACGAGTCCAGGAAGAGCAATAGAAAAGGAAGGCCTTTGGTGAAGAAGAATGTGTGTCAGATAAGACAGCGTGTCATCCCAGGGATGAATAAACGAGGACATTGTGGAGGACATTGAATAAATCTGACAGGTGTTTGTTTGTTTAAGCAAAATAAAACAGAAAACACTGTCAAGGAGTTGGTACTGGCTCATCGTGAACACGAAGGGCAGACTAGGGGAAATAAAGCGTGCCTCAGAAACACTGTAAGGCACTGCTGCTCTGAGGGACAATGAGCAGCAGTCAGACTCAAACACCTGACTTTTTAGTTGGCAACAGACTGAAATGGTGAACAAATGTGGAGAACAGTCTGAAATAAAGTTTGAAATCATATGGTTGAGACCTCTGATGTCCAGTCTTAGGATTTTTTTTAACTTTTCTGAATGCAATGAAGGGAGTAGTGTTTAGGCCAAAGCAGAGGGTTGGTACAAGTAGTGTTTTGAGAACATTAACCTGGTTGTGGAGTGCACCGTCTGAAACGAAGACCCTGCCAGCAGGGCCGTGGGTAAGACGGCCCCGAGATGGGCCAGTCAGAGGTAGAAAGTCCAGATCCCGTTGTGGCAAGGAAAGAAGGAAATGTAAGTAAGATTACACTTTGCTTACTGAAATTCTTATTTTCTATGAAAACTGACATTCATTATTCTGAATGATGCACAAAGCTTGCATGAGATAAATGCTATTCTGATTTGATAAATAGTAAATGATAATACCAGCCAAGTACCTGGTTTGGTCATTGATGTGGGACTGATGCTTTGATGGGTGTGATGCTGACATCGACTGGTTTTAGGGGGCACCCTGCCCGAATCCAAAGAAGGAATAACTGAGGAGAGTCAGGAGTTCTGGGTTAAGGTATTGGCTAGATCTTCCCCTTTGCTATACTTTTGATGTTTCCTCTACAGTAGGAGAGAATTATACTAGGTAACTCTGCAGTCCTTTGACATCTTTTTAGAAATCATTTTATTGGGGGCTCTTACAGCTCTCATAACATTATCCATATATCAATCATACCAGTCACATTTGTACATGTGTTTTCATCATCATTTTCAAAGCATTTTCTTTCTACTTGAGCCCTTGGTATCAACTCCTCTTTCACTCTCCCTCCCCCACCCTCCCACCCTCGTGGACCCTTGATAAATTATAAGTCATTAGTTTTTTCATATCTTACACTGTCCGCTGTCTCTCCTCACCAACGTTTCTGTTGTTCATCTTCCTCAAGGGGAAGTGTGTGTTATACGTCAATCATTGTGATCAGTTCCCCGTCTCCTCCCACCTAGGGGGAACTACCGTCCTAGTATCACTACTCCCATGACTGTTTCTGAGGGGTGATCTATCCTGGATTCCATGTGTCCAGAGCTCTTTTCTGTACCCATGCATGTGCTCCAGTCAAGCCGGATTTGTAAGGTAGAACGGGGTCATGATAGTGCACGGTGTGGGGAGAAACATTAAAGAACTAGAAGGTTGTGTGT
The DNA here is from genome assembly GCF_000313985.2 of Echinops telfairi. NCBI lineage: Eukaryota > Metazoa > Chordata > Mammalia > Afrosoricida > Tenrecidae > Echinops > Echinops telfairi. The sequence continues at coordinate 12,204,716 of NW_022103900.1, forward strand.
TTTGTCGGCGCTATACTGCATCCTGGCTGACTCATCCCTTCCTTGTGACCCTTCTGTGAGACGATGCCTTTGCCATTCTTAAACTTCTACTGAAAGACACGTCAACAGTTATTATAATAGAGATCCTATATATGACTATTTATCACGCACCATAAAATAACAGCAATTTTTTGAGTCTCTTCTATTTTAGGCAGAGCTAAGTCCCCTCTTTAACATAAAGTTTATTTTTAATCTTTTATTTGCGGTGTTTTCAGCATGCAATATGGCATTGGAATTTAAGGAAAGATTCTGATTCAAACTTTAAAGCAGAATCAAATTTTAGTGTTTCATGACAGAAAATAAACAAGGTGCTATAACAAAGATCAGAACTGAGCACCATCCGTGTGCCTTCTCTTGTAGAAATTGTCAGGGGAGTTATTTTTTAATCCTATTTCGAGGGGAAAAGGTACAGAAGCAGAAATTGCAAATGAATCTCTAAGACAGAAAAATTCTAAAACACTCATCCCTGTATGTTGAGTTTAAGGAACAAACATGTGACTGTGAAACGACCCTCCTGTTATCTATGAATTATATACCATCTGGGTCAGATTTTCAATACTGAAGATCTGCTCTTGTGAAGACAAGCATATGTGTTTTAAATTTGGGGGGGCAAAAATTATTTCTTCAACTTCAATTTCAAATAAAAGTAATTTGTTTTCTATGACATAAGCTCTCCAGGGAAAAAAAAGAAAGAAAAATGAATGTCTGCTGATTTAGCTTTAGGCAAGCATTTCTAATTAAGCACATTTTTCTTTACTAATATTTGTAGGCAACCTATAAAGAAAAATAGACTGTAAAATACCTCATGTTTATGTATCAGCACCCATGATAACTAGAAAAATTTTGATGTCAAAGGGACTTATTCATCAATAAATTTATTTTACAATGTATCCTGTTTGATATATAAAGGATAAATAAAATTATACTTAATATGTTAAGTACTTTTTGATTTTATATACATATTCACCAGAAGAGTTGTTTGAATAGCAAAATTTTCAGTATATTTTTAACAATTCAATTCCCAAAATGTGTTTTTTATTAGTTTTCCATTTTTTTAGTTTATTTTATTTATTGCGTACATATTAAGTCCTATGGTTTGTAAATTAGATGTTTCAATTGGCTGCCTGGAATATACCAAAGAAGTTGATTACTCCTGGTCATTTGTCCAATGTATGATATAAGCTAAGGTGACCAGACGTCCCGCTTCTGGCGGGACAGTCCTGATTTTTAACAATTTTTCCCGCGTCCCGCGGCGTTTTTAAAAGGTCCCGATTTTGGGAAAGAATGCACGACAAGCTAGGGTATACGGTTTTCGGCTGCCATGTGGCTATTTCGCCAGGATATGAGTTTTATCAACGAAGTCCCGCTTTACCAATGTTAAAATCTGGTCCCCTTAATATAAGCTGTAACCAGCATAAAGTGGGCACATAGCCCTTTATATTTACGTTCACAATGCTTATATTACCATCTGCATAAAAAATGTTTTCATGGAAATAAAGGGAAGGTTTAACGATCAGACCATCAGGTTCACCTTAAACCGTTCAGACCCATGTTTGTTTCAATTCACCCACAGAGCGAGCCCCCTTCCATGTCCCATCATGCACCCCTTCTTCCCAGTGCTTCCTGTTTTCTTCCCAGTGCTTCCTGTTTTCTTCCCAGTGCTTCCTGTTTTCTTCCCAGTGCTTGCTGTTTTCTTCCCAGTGCTTCCTGTTTTCTTCCCAGTGCTTGCTGTTGCCATTCCGCCTTCTTTTCGAAGCCTCTGCACGTTCCCCTAGGTTAATGCTGCCCTTTTGATTTTACCCGGTTGCTTATTCTAACATTGGAGGAATGAATTTCGTTTCAGACTTGAAAGACATGGGCCAGAGGCTCGGGGGTTCCATCACTCTCTCTCACCGGTAAGCCGGGTCTGTTTTATGATTCGGAGCTCGGTTCCACATTGCTGCCCCCCCTCTATCTAGGGCCTTCGAATGTGACCCCTTGCCGGGCAGTTGGTGATGGCAGCCAGGCCCCAACTCCTTTTTCTGCCTCAGGGATGTGGAGACTGGTGTTTATATGGTCCATTTGTCTATTGGACCAATTGTTCTCATGTCTTTCCATTTCAACACCCTTTTATCCTCTACCATACCTTCTTTTTCAGATCATATTAATATCTTTACAAGGGGGCTTTCGAAAGCTCATGGAAATGGAATTAAAAGATAATGGAGTATAGGTAATACTGTCTCTATGGAGACAGTAACTGGATTCATAATTTCTTACAGTTATGACAGGAGAGATTATGGGGACATGGGGAATTAATAATAATGAATACAAGCAAAAAAGAAAATGTTCTAAAATTGATTGTGGTGTTGAACGCAGAACTTTTTTTATATGCTACAACTATTGCATTATATGATGAATAATTATGTGTCAATAAAACTATCAAAATTTTTAAATGTTCCATGAACTGAAAAATAAAATAAATAAAGGGAAAAACTTTTTTGTGAACTTTTTTATGTTCCCGTATATAATAGATGTTTTCTCTCAAAAAAATAATTTTGTACTTGTAAGTGCTTAAGTGATAGCCTAGACTCTAAAGATGTAATCACTAACGAAAGGAGAAAGCATGGAATATGGAATATTGTCATCAGGGCGACTTGGCAGAGATGAAGGTAAGGGAAGTGTCAGGTCTGTGTGTGGGCCACGGAAAGGGGATGTCACTAGAGACACAGAGATGAATAGAGACCTCAGAAGCCATCCAAGGGACCGGAAGAAGCACCCGGAAGAGGAGGCAGGGCTAGGTGACAAGTCCTTCCATTCTCACTAAAGCACCTCCCAGGTGTCAAAAGGTCTTGTCACTAGTAGATTTCTTTCCACCCTTAAAATTTACAGACTCCTTACCCTCTTCCATCCAGACCCACTTAGGAATAAAAACTCCCACCAGCATTCTTTTGTAAAGGAAAAGAAAAACCTTCATAAAGAGGGCTTTTAATAACGAATCAAGCAGGCGTTCATTTAGAATGTCTATCCCAGAACTAAACATCCCCACTGACCCCATAAGTATTGCAAGTAATTCCTAAAAGAAAGTCCAAGATGTCAGAAGATTTGTAGGATGATTTCAGATGTGCCAGGAGATATTTGCTTATTTTTCCTGCACTATTCATTTCCAAATGAATATTTGATAGAATGGGGGAAGGGGAGCAGAAAACTGTCCTCATTCTATAATATTCTTTACTAACTTAAGCCAAAAAACCACGGAAAAGTGACAATAAAAAAGTCAGAAATCTGGGTCAGGCATAAATGTATAATGATAAATACTTGAGCATGGCTGAATTGTGGCATTCAGAATAGATAGTGGGGAAAGGTCGCTGAATTTTCCGTTTGCTTTTGCTGAAGCTTTAACATGTCTCATTATGAGGGCGTGACTTTTTATAATACTGTGCTGAAAATTCATGTCATTTTGCTGCATTGACTTAATAAGAAAACAAGTTTATTGATCGGTGAGATGAACAGAAAAAGTAATATCCACAGCCGCTTATTAGCATAACTTTGGCTGCTGTTATCTGATTTTTTATTAGAGTATGACTCAGACCAATCCTATGAGACAGAGTAGAATTGCCTGTACATAATTTTCTGGTGTTAATCTCACAGAAGCACATCTGTATGTCTATTCTACCTTGGAGCAGCTTGTGGGTTCAAAGCACCTACCCTTCAATGAGCAGCAACCACTTCGTCATGCACCACCAGGGCTGCTGATAACCTAGGTTATCGCGATTGTTGTTGTTTTGTTGTTGTTTGTTTGTTCTTTCTTAGTTCCCAGATAAGATCCTAGCCAAGAGATGCCCACTGTAACCTGAATTGCACATTTCTTGATTTTGTTTTGAATTTTATTGATGTTCAATTGAATAATTTATCTGCCCTTAGGGAATAAATGATTTATAGATATGAACAATCTCTCTTGGGCATAACAATCCCTTAAAGCATGGTGAGTATTGAAACTTAAAAATGTATCAAGAGATTCATATTTTAATCACTAAGATAAGTTTAGCGAGATGTATTTCATATATGAATACAATTTGTTTCCGTCCCTTATTTCAGATGGAGGAAAAACAACAATAACAACAAGTTCAATTGCTTAGGAAATCCTTAGTCAGTGATATGCCATGCTAAATTAACTAGGCTGAGGGTTAACTAACTAGATTAGCTGCTCCTGAGCCAGCCCTTTCTCCACTAACTTCACCTAGCCCATCCCTAAAACCCGAAGGCAAGGGATGGGTGCTTCAGGGCAATTCACCATCACTTCTAGGGAAGCAAGTTCAAATACACAACTCCCTGATGGCGACTTGGTGGTGACACATCCCACCTGACAACAGCCTGGAGGTGCTCTCCTTTTATAGGCAGTGACTTAATTGTCTCAGTACTTTGATTCTCTAGACTTTTGAAATGTCATCGCTAATGAGTAAATTGAGTCTGAGCGTACAGCAAGGAAAATGAGCAAAAGAGCTACTAATTAAAAGGAGTATCTCTATAAATCTAATTTTTCAGAGAAAAATCCATATTGTGGATTTTGAAGATTTTTTTAAGACAGCCTTTATTTATAGGGATTGTGTCTTACATCTAACACATTGCTTATGCCCATCACACCACTATTCTACTAGATGGAGAAAGGCTTAGTCAGACCTTCAGCATAATTTAAACCTACAGAACTTTACCTTCGTATACCTCATATACCAGGGTTCTAATCAGAGACCTCCCAGACGTCATCTCTCCACTGGCACCCCTGCCAGATCATCTGGTGCTCTCCCAAGGTTTAGTGATGAATCACTGAAGACCACATGAGCCAGTCAATCAAAATACAGCTTCTCAAAATGTCCCTTTACTTTCTCCAATATCAACCCTTCGCAGCTGACCTCATGCCTTATCATTTGAATCCCTATCAGAATATACTTTCTGGGACAGCAGTCACCTCATATGTCTTGCTTACAATGTTAGCTTCAGTCTGCTATCCAAAATTAGATCTAAAAATTTTCTGAAAAAATAAATGATCCATTCACAACAACTGATTAGAACTAGTCATTAGAATGAGACTCGTGAGTCAGCTCATTTCCAACACCATCTTAAACCTGATCATAAAAATAACTGCATTTCTTTAAGGTCATCGCTACATAAGAGTCAGCTAAGGTACTGCTTGAATGCTAAAATGATAATTAAACACATTCCCAAGTTTGCTTAACAGTCTCACAGTTTGATGACATTTATTATCAACAGGCCTGGATTTGAAATTTTATCTTTATAATTTATCCTGAATTATGGAAAATAGGTTACATGCTCAGGTACTAACCAAAAGGTCGACAGATTGCACCCAGGAACTTCTACCTAGGAGACAGATGTGGTTGTCTTCTTCCATGAAGATTTACAATATTGGCAACCCTATGGGACAGCTCCGTTCTGTCTCCTAGGAATGCTGGGAGTTGGAATTGACTCGACACTCGGTTTTATAGATTTAAGTATTAGGTATTAGGTAGAACAACCTTGCTTACTGACATAACCTTTTGTTGACTAAAAGTAAGCAAACACTTAATTGGGGCACTGACTGATGAAGATAGAAAGCTTCATTCTCAAAATGGATTATATCTCTTTATAAAGAAAACAAAAATCCACACAACTAGACCAATAAGTAATATCATGATAAGCAAAGAAAAGGCTCAAGTTAAGAATTTCATTTTACGTAGATCCACGATTAACACCCAGGGTAGTAGCACTCAGAAATTCAAGACAAATTGCATTGAGAAAATCTACTACAAAAGCCTTCTTTAAAGTATTAAACAAGAAAGGTGTCACTTTGAGGACTAAGGTCCACCTGACCCAAACATGGTGTTTTCATCACCTCGCATGCATGTGAAAACGGAGTGATAAATAAGAAAGATCAGGGAAGAACTGATGCATTTGAATTAGGCTATTGGTGATTCTTTGATAAAGAAGAAACAAATCTATCTTGAAGAAAATACCATCAGAATGCTCCGTAGAAGCAAGGATGGTGATATTTCATATCATGTACTTTGGACATGTTATTAGATGGGGCCAGTCCCTGTGAAGGACATGGCGTTTGGCTCTATAAAAGGTCATCTAAAGGAAAGAAGAAGAAGACGCCCAGAGAGATAGAGCATCAGAGTGGCTGTAACAATGGATCAAATATAGCAACAGGAGTGAGGATGGCGCAGGACTTGGCAGTGTGTAGTTGTGCTGTTTATAAGGTTGCCTTGACGACACCGAACAGCAACATGCATGGCCTGTCTATCTCACTGTATTTTAAAGCTGCTCAGATAGCAGAATTAAACCATGTGCACTCCCTTTATTTCAATCAGAACTGAAAGTACAGCATTTTGCATCTAAAAGAGCATTGCAGATTCTTTAGTGTACTGTAAAGAAAAAATTCACTCATTAGTAGTAGAGATACACAGGTGGCTAAATTATCTGTGATTTGTTGTATACCTGTGAAAAGTTGTTATAAAGGTTGTGTGATAAATATGTTTATAACAATGACTTCTCCCACCCCCAGCCCCACCCCCCGAAAGAATAGCTTCTTAGGTATTTTAGGTAAAACTGAGCACTTCACTGAATTTGGTCATTCGTTTTTGAGACTGAGGGTCAGGCTTTCATAGATCATCCCAGTGAGCTGACCGAGGAATGTGCTTCGTGTTTCTGTCCACTCCCTAGTCGTTGCGTAGTGCCTTTCCTGGCATCTCGAGAGCTTGCACGTGGCCAACCAAAGCGCTAGGTCTTTATTTGCCGTTAACAATGAGCTGATTCTGGGAACCCAAGAGGAAAGCGAATTTTGGGAATAATGAGGGCAACAAATGTATAGATGTGCTTTACACAATTGATCTATGTATTGTGATGAATTGTATGAGCCCCAATAAATTGATTTTTTTTTAAAGTTCTATAAAATGCGTCCCAACCCCCAGCCAGTCCTAGGGCTCTGGGGCTCTGCTCAAGGGCAGTCCCTCTGGGACATGGGGGGGCAGTGAATAGTGTGACCCTTTGCTGGGCATGCTGACACAGTAGGGGATGCTGGGCCCCTCCAGGGTTTCCTGTAGGGGCTCCAATAAATGTCTTCCCTTTTGCTTAAAAAAAAAAAAAGTTCTATAAAATGATCCAGATCAAAAGAGGGGAAATGCAGAAGGAAGTTTAAAGTTTGACTGGATTACCATTTGTCTTGAGTCATGGAGCCCAAATTAACCTGAAACTACTGCCCTGAGGTATATTATTTATACCAATAATATTCCCTAAGTCTCCTTTAACTCATAGTTTAACTCAACTATGTCACCTTAAGCTTTGTGCTCTTTCAAAACCTATGTATACGGGATCAGACCGACAACAGCAATCTTCAAGATTAGATAGAACACTTACTAGGTATTGAGCTCATGCTAGTGTGGAGGAACATCTCAGAAAATGTGCAGGAGGATGACAGTGATTGCAAAACTCAATGAACATGTAGAAATTGGACATGTAGAAATTACTGGATTAATATATGTTCTCTTTGTATATTCTCAAAAGCATCAAATTAAAATAAATGATATATTATAAAGTAATTATATTACTATATACTTGGCTTGATTTTCTTCTTCCAGGGCATAAAAGTGTCAACTCAGAGACATAAAGTCTTCAATGTGGTCAGGTTACACAGAATAAATAACAATATTTCATATTATAGGTGAAGGTAAATAATAAAGCAAGGAAACAAGTCCATCAAAATTGAATATGTTTTGTTAATATTTTAACACATATTATAAAATTTCAAACTCAGCTGTTAGACATCAAGGCAAATAAAACTTCCCAAGTTAAAACAAAACCAAAAAACTTCAACCATTTCTGCCTACTGCCTATATAGCCTATTATATACCTATCTCAACCTGTATGAATGATTTGGGATATGTTTTTAAAATACCGATATGGTGGAACTTCTCCACTGTGTATACTTAACCATTGATAAAAATGAGGAAAAAATGTTCGTGAATAATAAGGACTATTAGCATAAATTATAAGTGTGAAATTTGTCCAATTCTCCCTTCCATTTTGAAAATTTATAAAATGTGTATTTCACCCTGTGTGGTAATTAATTAATTAATCTAACAACTTTAATAATGTTTTAGGTTGAATACAATAGGAGTTACAGTCAATTGTTCGCTGTTGTTCTCAATGAAAATCGCAGGCTTCATGGGATTTGATGACCACTTACATGTAAGGGCAGAAGTTGTGGGATGATAAAAGAGAGAGACTAGTTCAAGGTTGCTTTAGGGTACTCATTTGGACTACTGGTACACTGGTAATGCAAACTAAGACTACATAAAGAAAGTGAGTTCACCATGAGAAAATATTGGGGAATAAGTAGTTTGTGGGTTATATGCTCAGCTGTATCAGTCATGCTTGCCAGAGGAAACCTCAGAGAACAAGAAGATACTATCAAGTTGCCTTATGGAGCAACAGAATATTAATTCAAAGAAGGAGATGGATAAGCAAAACAAAAATGGATAAACTTTGGGTTAAAAAATAAAGCTTCAGCATAGTATCGGAAAATAGAACTTTGAAAAAGAGAATAATCAACAATGTCAGGTTGTTCAAACTACCAAGAAAATAAATCTTAAAATTTACAATAGTTTTTTTCCTTACATGTATGAGGGCATAAATATATCTGTCTATCTTTAAAAAAATGGATGAAGTGATGCTCAGATAAATTGGGAAGAAGGCCGATACTAACAGCATTGAACTAAGTGGATTTCTCTAATTTTACCATCCCCGTATTTGTTCCCTTAATTAAAAAATAAAAGGTTATCAGAATGAAAAAAAACAAAAGCAAACCAGAATAAGCAGCAAATTGTCTTTTTGTGGATGTGTCAGCTGTTCTGTGGTGATTGAACAACACACTGGCCAAGCCTGGGCATGAGCACACTGACCCCCTGCTTGCCTTCTCCCTGGGCCTTACCTGTGGCCATGCAGCACGTACAGGTCCCATCAGAAGACCAGAGGCCCAGGTAATTATAACCAGGGATGAGCTGCTCCTAATTGAAGTTGCTAACTAGGCCTGAACCTCCAATTACAACCTAGACATTTATGCATTTTGATCTTTTAATGAGTGGCATGATCTTTTAATGAGTGGCAAAAAAAGTGATTAAATGTTGAAAACAAGGACTCACCGCCTGTGCCACTTTACAAATTAAATCTGAAGTTTGTTTCTTTGCATCTTGAATCCATAATAGACAAGGCTTTGTGACTCACTAGATTCACTGTGTAGATTCCTATTTGTACTGAGATGGTAGAGAGTGCTAGAAAATACATTGGCCAAGAAGGCAACGTTTCTGGGTTACATTTTCTACTCTGCTCCAGAAACACAGAGAAGCCCTGGTCACTTAATGGTTATGCATTGGATTTTAATCCACAAGGTCAGCAGTTCAAGATCACTAGCTGCTCCTCAGCAGAGAGACAGGGGTTTCTATTCGTGTAAAGAGTAGAAACCCACTCTCAGAAACCCACAGGAACAGTTTGCCCTGTCCTATCAGGTCACTAGGGTTTAGCATCAACTATTATGTCAGTGAGTTTCTGGTTAGTGTTGTTGTTTTGACATAACATAAGTGTGAACTGATCAATTGACCTTCAAGAGCCACGGCTTCATTCATCTGCAAAATCAAAGAATTAGATAATGTTTTCCAATTTAAAAGTCCAGTGATGCAAACTGCAAAAACAGTTATTGCACTGAGAATAAATTTTCAAGATATTAAGGGAAATAATGCCAGCCTTTATGCTAAACAGGGACTGATTATTCCTAGAGGGATTTTTTATATACCTTTACATTTGGATGAGCAACGTGTACAGGCAAAGACGTGATAAATAATAGTTTGCATTGACTTAGTGACTTTTATATCCAAGAACCTGAAATCATTTTTAAAAATTATTGGGACGTTATGACCAGGAGACCAGATCTTAAATGGTTTGGTAAAAAGGGCATTAAATCTTACTGTGAGAGTCAGCAAAACGAAGACATAAAACTTCCCAGTTCTGTTTGAATGTTGTTGTTGTGTCCGGTTGGTTCTGGGTCACAGGGGCCCTATGACTGGAAACACTGCCTGGCTCTGGGCCGCGCTCAGTCGTGGTACTATGTTCGATCCCCTTGCTGTGGTCACTGTGTCAATCCATCTCATGGAAGGCGTCTTTCTTCGTTCCCTACCCTTCGACTTTATTAAGCACGGTGTCCTTCTCCAGGCTTAGTCCCTCCTGATGACATGTCCAAAATGCATAAGATTAAGTCTTGCTATTCTCAATCATAGGTGTCCATAAATGAGAAGTACAAACACCTTGCAAAATCACAGACTCAGTTGTATCAGCTACAAAAATAAAATTAAATGTGCATGTGAATAGAACAGGAAAGAACTAGATGTTAAAATTTTGTTCAAGTACACATCATCAAGAATTGGTATCATTCTTTCAACAAAGTAATTTAAATGCTTTTGAAGAATGACAACATATTTAAAACCCTTCTTTATTTTATATCAAAAAGATATATTGAAATATTAACTGGTCTGGGTACTAGAAATAAAACATTGAATAGTCATGAAATATCTTTTGTCCACACATCACAGCTGGGCAAGCTAACAATAATTGAGTTAAATACATGATATGTTTCACAGAGTGGCGTATGCTTTGAAATAAATACAATGGAGTCATAGAGAGAATGGCCAGAAAACTGGGTAAGGCATGGGGATAGCTTCCTTATGGAGGTGACGTTTTGCTGAGACCCAAATGATGGTAGGTGTGGTAGACAGAATAACAGCCACCAAAAATATCCTTCCCCTATTCCCTTAAACCTGTGAATGTTACTTTATATGGCAAATGGAAATTGGCGGATGTGATTAAATCTCAGGGCCAGGAGCAGGGGAGGTTATCCCAGACATCTGCGCGGATCTGATACAACCTCCTGAGTTCTTCAGAGAGGACAAGGGGGCTGCCAGACTAGGTCAGAGGGCACAATGTGAGAAGGATTCAATCGAGTATTGTTGACATTCAAGATGGAAGAAGAAAATCAAGAGCCAAGAAGGAAAACAACCTCTAGGAATGGGATGCTCTTCATTTTTACAATCAGCAAGGGATTTCCATCTCACGTCTGCAAGGATCTTAATTCTGTCACTAGTGCACATAAGTAGAAAGTGGGGCCTCAGCAAGGATATGCTTGACATTATTTCCACGAGACATGTGTCAGACTTCTGACCTACGGAACCGTAAAATCATAGGTTTGTGTGGCTTTAACTTGCTACAGTTGACAACAAGAATAGAAAGCTACCACAAGTACATAGGCAAAAAATAAAATAAAATTTGAGGGAAGAGTGTTCCAGGTCAGGGAATAGCTAATGCAGATGCCCCAGAGTAAGAACGAGTTTACCACGTTTGACCTTCAGAGGGGGAAAGTTTCTGTATCTGCTAAGGGCAGAGTGGAGGGTTCAGATTGGAGAAGTGAAGAGAGATAATCAATGATGTAGCCTGTAACCAGATTGATGGGCTGTATGGCTCTCTTAGGTGGTTTTGATTTGTTCTGAATGAAATTGAAGCACAAAAAGATGTTAAGTCAGAGAATGAGCTGGTATGATTGCATTTTTTAAAAACACTATTCTGGTTGCTGTGTGGTAAGTGGATTGTAGGAGGCAAGAATTAGAGGCATGCAAAACCATGAGGCCATCCTGTGGTAAGCTATACTAAGAGAGGATGGAAAGCAGCCATCGAGACTGAAAGCATAGGTCTATGTAGGGTATATTTGGTAATAGAATCAATAGTGCAAGACAGTGGTTTGAAGACAGTGACAAAAGGAATTTAATAGTGGAATTTAGGAATTTTAAAATAGGAATTTTAAATTCAATTTAACAAAATAGACATATTTATTTATGCGGTAAAATGGGGAAAAGCATGCTTACCACTGTCTGATGGTTCTCATTCAAGAAGATGAAATCACAGGTGCAAATTTACCATCGGCCTTATGGAAACACCTGTGCTTTGTATGCATTCCTCAAGGAATATAAGTGTCTCTATTAACACTCTCTCCAGCACACTGGTGAGACTGCAACATCTATCCAAATGCTAGTTTCACAGAACACCTAATCCCTTTAGGCCTCCCTGAAGAGATGGCCACCAGAAGAGATGGCCACCGTATGCTGTGGGTGCTCATTACCTTTGGCAGCTGCAGACTTTACCTTACTTAGGGATTTAGAGTATACGCAGCTTTCTTTTTCCCTGAGAATTGATATTAGACTTCTAAAATTTTGTTTTTAGAATGAAAACTGCACTGACAGGACTGGTTTTAAAAGTGACTTGTCAACTGTGGGAGTTGTCAGATATACTTGGATCTAGAAATGACGATTATCATAATAGATATAATTTATTAAGAGCTTATATGTACCAGTGGGAGGGATGACGGCTCAACGGTTAAGTTCTTTGGCCACTGACCCCAAAGGCTGGCAGTTCAAATACACCGAGTGGCTCCCAGGGAAAAGAAGCTTGAGGATCTACATCCGTAAAGATTATAGCCCACAAAACTCTATAAAGCAGTTCTACTCTGTCATATGGAGTTGTGCAAACAATCAGATTGAACTTGATAGCACCCAACAACAACTATACAGTTCACTAAATGATGAGCTTAGTGTTTGATCTTCCCTGCTTTTATCTGACATAGGCATTATCTCATTAATTTATCTGAACACTGATGTACAAAGAGTGGGACTTACTTGAGGAAGGATCTAGGAATCAATTTTCAGCATTGAAAATTTTCACATAACATTTTTAATGATAGCACTGAATGCTTCTTCCTTTCCTGATATCTCCCCTATAAATGTCCACAGTTCTACCAGTCCACAGTTACAAACTGTCCACAGTTTTTAAATTGAACAGTTACACAGACACGTATTATTCTAATGCTTCTGATGAGGAATAGCTAAATTCACAGATTTGGGATTTATTCGGATTCTCAACCTCAGTTTGATTCAGAGACTTACTTCCCTAAAAGAAAAATGAATAATATTCAAAGCATCTGCTTAAAAATAATCCCTAAGGGTTTGTCATGTCAGACGTTTGAACGTATTATTTTCAATCTCATTGCAGAGACCTCGCCTTTCACCGCAGCGCAATGACAAATATCAGGAGGCTTACTTGGCTCCCTTGAACAATACAAATCTGGACTGAAAAAAGTTGTTCATTGTCCTACACATTGAGTATCAAGCAGTGTGGTGCTTTGGCCCTTCAAAGAAGAATAAAAAAAGCGAGACCAAAATGCTCCCTAATTAATGTCTGAGAATGTTCTGAGCCAAAGCAAGGGGAAAATGAATCAGAACAGAGCAGAAGTCCCGGTACATTGAGGAGTCCATGCTGTGAGTTGGATTCACTCCGGTGTCTGGAATTTGTGTTTTGAGGTAGTGCAAAGGTGGGGGCAGTGCAGAAGTGGGGCTCAGGCTCTGTTTATGGTTTTCCTGTGGGTCCTTGAGTTTCAATCTCAGATTAATGACCATTTTTTGTATGAATACCAGCTGCTTAATTCTAATTCCACAAATATTGGAGTAGAATTGCACCCCATAGAGTTTTCAGTGGCAGGTATTTCAGATGGAGATTGCCAGACCTCTTGTTCAAGACACCTCTGGGTGTACATGAACTTCAATCAAGCAGTCGAGCGATTACGATGACCCAGGGATGACAATAATGACTATAACACTCTTGAATTCTTTGCTGCTCTAGAGATTGTCATACACTTTTCTTATTTCTTCTTCAAATATATTTATTGAAGTAACCAATTTAATCTTTCTATACCTTTTTCAAATGAGCCCTCTTAACCAACCTTCCCACTTTAATTATTGCAATTTGCAGTCATATCTAAATGGTTGTTCACATTCAGGATTGACATTTTGACAAAAGATGCCTTAGTGTTTTGTAATCTATCAAGATACACATTGTCTAGTTGTTCCTCTTTTTGCAATGCTGGACATTACTGATGATAATTGCCTTAATTTATTCTATTTCTGTTCTCTTATTACGATTAGTGTCTTATTTATTCTCTGTGATGTTAGCAATAAGAGTGGTCATAGTCCATCAACCCTTTTCCTTCTCTCTTGCTTTAACTGCGTGCTTGAATCATTATGAGCTCATAGATTTAAATATATTTGAAGAATTTTAATTCATTAAAGTTATTTTATTCCATATATTATTCTTTATGGTTGTACAAATTGAGCCTTCTTTTGACAGTGGGAACCTTTTCAAGTTAATTCTTGGGTCTTTTTATATGATTCTAGAATTTTTTGAATAGCTCCCTTGCTTTCTAGTACAAAGTAAATTTTAAAACCTAAGTGATCATTTCCTTCCTTGGACCTAAATTTACATGTTTCTATATGGAGATCTTGGTAAATTTCAGTGAAAATGGTATGTAGAGACCAAAATATTGGAATTGGATGTGCTCATTATTTTGTGTGTTGATCACTACCTCTACATCTTTTCAGCAAAGAAAAACAGAAAGTAATTTGGCTTTCTTTCCTTTCCTTATTAAGAAACACTTATCAAATTTAGAGTCCCAATAAACATTTGAATCTTTTTATGAGTTCATCTATTTTCATCTTTATTTGCTGTGTGAAATAAACAATGTGACTCCTATAGTATATGATTGGTAGTGTTCAGCTAATTAACCAAACTCAATATGATGGGATCAATTCCTAATCATAGCAACCCTATGGGACAGAATGGAATTGCCCCCAAGGGTTTCTGAAACTGTAAATCTAAACGAAAGTAGAAGGCTTCATTTTTTCTCCTTAACAATAACTGTACCATGAAATATGATTAATAAAATTAGGTTGAACATTTTTGTACAGTTCAAAAAGAAGCAAAGTACTATGTGCTAAAGTTTTATAAACTGATTCTTCTGTTTATATCAACTCAAACCACAGTTAGATTCATTTGTTCATTGTTTTTTGTTTGCAGTTTTTGATGTTTGCTTTAGAAAGTTAATCCTATCTTACAATTATGATAAATACTTTATGTGATTGCAAAATCAAACATAGTATATTCATAGACATAATTTCTATCCAGGTATATTCAACTTTATTCTCTTCCTTCTAGTCTGATAAACGTTTTAAATGTTTTAATGTTTTTTTCACTACATTATTTACTTATTTATTTATTAACTATCATTTTACTGGGATCCCTTACAGTTATCATAACATTCCCCAGTTCAATCACATCAAGCAGCATTATCCAATTGCTACCACAATCAGTTTCAAAATATTTTCTTTCATCTTGAAATCCTTGATATCATCTCCCCTTCATCCCCTCCCTCCCCAGCCAGACCCCCTAGGAACCGTACTTTACAAGCAATGTGTGTATATTTTTGTAATAGCCCCTCCTTAAATAAATGGCGGCATATTATGCACATTTTCTGCCTTCCATTTACCACTTGATATATCTTGAAGATTATTCCATAGCGTTATATAGAGTTTTTCCTCATTACTTTTTACAATCGCAGAATATTCTACTTTTGGATATCATAGCACAATCAACCAGTTTTTTGTAGATAGACTTTTAAATTTTTACAATTTATTGTTTTAAACCAGTATGTGAAAATGATTAACATGCTTGGCAGCTAACTGAGGGTTTGAAGCTCTATTCAAAGATAGCTCAGAAGAAATGTCTGGTGACCTACTTCTAGCTAAAAACAGTTATTAAAAATCTATGGGACATACTTTTACTCTGACACAAATGGAGTCACCATGAATCAGAATCAACTTGATAGCAACTAGGAGTGTTATAAATAATACTCTTTAATCATAACTTCAAAGTTATTAAAATCTGAATAAATGTGTGTGTTTTCAATTTGGTTCAATTACACATGTCAGAGTATTTCCTCTCACTGTTGAACTTCACCAAAATATAAAGCTTTATGATGGCAAGAAAATACTCCAAGTTAATTTGATATTTGAAAAAATGCATTATTTGGTCTATATTGTATATGACCTGTCATCATTTGGGTGATTTTTAAAATAATAATCACAGTGAATAAGTTACATAATCATAAAATGAACACACATAAGTATTACTTCGAGAAGGATGGATTGCATATGGGAACTAGGGTGATATTCCTTCCCACACTTCTAATATTTATCTCCATAACATAATTCACTACTTAAGAATTTAGTTAGCATATATACTTTTCCTGTAAACATAAATACTCCAATATAATTTCATAGTGATCAGAAAAGTTCTTAAAAACCATGGTCTCCACTTAAGAATCTACCTTAAACTTCAATCCAGGGGCAAAAAATAGTCTTGTGCAGGCTGTGAGTTTCTCTAAATAAAATGTCACTATCATAAATAAAGCCAAGTGTTTTTCCCTGTGAAACTATAGAGAATAATTTGTCTGTACAGACATTTTTGGTTTTCTTTCAAAATGAAATATTTACCTTTACAAAGGAATTTGATAAAGAGAAATAGAAGCTAAATTGTGATTCTTTATTTTGCACATTTCAAGATGCAATAGTGAAGGATTCTGTGAACAAAATATTGAACAACATAAGACGCAACAGAAGAATAGGGAAAGAATATAGAGTCACTGTATCACAAAAAGAACTGGTCCACATTTAAGCATTTCAGGAGGCACTATATAATCAAGAACCTATGACTTTGAAGGAAGAAGTCCAAGATACACCAGAGTCGCTGGTAAAACAAACAAATAAAGCAATGTTCCAGAAACAGACAGAATATCAATGGAAACGTTTCACTGACTAATTGCCACACTGGCAGCCTTTACTCATCTATGGCAAAGTCTTTGGAAGGTAGGAAACTGCCAGAAATGAGAGCTGGATTCCAAAGAGAACATGGATGAGGGATTTCACTGCTATCACAACATCAGATGACTCTTGGCTAAAAGCAGAGAATACCAGAAGGATGTTTGCCTGTGTTTTTTTGACAATGCAAAGGTGTTTGACTGTGTCAATTATAACAAATTAAAAACAACAGTGCAAACGATGGGAATTGAATGGTGTTAGTGTAGAACCAGTACAAGAAGCAGCTGCTCACGCCGAACAAAAGGATACCATATGGTTTAAAATCAGGACAGGTGTGTGTCAGTGCTATCACTTTTTATGATACTTATTGAGTTAGTTAATTGTCTCTTGTTTTGTGATGGTTGCACCGGGTGCAGCTGCCTTAGCAGTTCCCTGCTTCAGCTTGCAAGATTGACTTCCTACAAGACATCCCCAATGAGAAGCTACTTGGACCTATCCCGATGCAGCTCTGGGTGCTGGAGCAGCCGAGTGGAGACCCCTGCTAGTGCTGAGATGCTTGTTCGTTCACTGACTCAGCTTTCCTCCTGCAGTCGGCATTATTGCCTCTGTTTTGTGAGGTGAAGGACTTTGTGGACTGGTGTTGGGTATGGGTTAATGTTAGACTTGTGGGCTTGGGCAGCATTGGGTGGGATGTTTTCGTGATGCACATTTTCTTTACATAAAACTCTCTCTTATACATGAGCTGCTGTGGATTTGTTTCTCCAAAGTACCTAGACTAATACACTTATTCAATCTGTATGCTGGTCAAATAATCTGAGAAGCTGGACTATATAAAGAAGAATGCACCATCAGGATTCAAGGAAGACTCATTAATAACTTTCAATGATACAATTTGTCTTGCTGAAAGCAAAGAATCTTTGCAGAACTTACTGAAGACCAAAGCACACTCCCCTGAGTATGGAATACATCTCAACATTAAGAAAACAAAAGCCTTCCCAACTCTAACAATGAGCAACATCATGATAAATGGAACAAAAAATTGAAGTTGTCAAGGATTTCATTTTACTCTGATCCACAATCAATGCCCATCAAGGCAACAGTCAAAAAAGCAAAAGATATATTGCCTTGGGAAAATCGGCTGCAAAAGAATTCTTTACAGGGTTACAAAGCAAAGATATCACTTGGAAGACTAAGTTGCAGCTGACTCAAGCCATGTATTTTTCATTTGCCTCATACACATGCAAAAACTAAACAATAAAAAGGCAATCCTATGAAAGGCTAATGCATTTGAATTAAAATTCCGGCAAAAATCATTGAATAAACTGTGGACTATCAAAGAAATAAACAAATCTGTCTTGGAAAAAGTACACCCACAAAGTTCCTTAGAAATGAGAATGGTGAGACTTGTTCTCTTGTACTTTGGACAAGTTATCACAAGGGACCATCTTTGAAGTTGGGCATCATGCTTAATAGAGGGTCAGAAAAAAAACGAGTAAGATTCTCAACGAGATGGATTGGCCCAGTCACTGCCACAATGAGCTTAAGCAAGTAGCTATTCTGAGCTAGGGGAGACCAGGGCATGTCTCCTTCTCTTGGGTACAGGGTTGCTGTGAGTCAGAACACTTGATCCAACGACAGCCCAGGTGCTCTCTCTTGCTCTCTCGCTCTCTGTTGTATGTTTCATTATGCTAGAATGCTAAAGATAAAGCAATGAGCAAAGCTATACATTTTTTAAATCATTTTATTAGGGGCTCACACAACTCTTATCACAATCCATACACACATCAATTGTGTAAAGCGCATTTTCACATTCATTGCCCTCATCATTCTCAAAACATTTTCTCTCCACTTAAACCCCCGGCATTAGGTCCTCATTTTTTCCCTCCCTCCCCGCTCCCCACTCCCTCATGAGCCCTTGATAGTTTATAAATTGTTATTTTGTCATATCTTGCCCTGTCCCACGTCTCCCTTCACCCACTTTTCGGTTGTCCGTCCCCCAGGGAGGAGGTCACATATAGTTCCTTGTAATCGGTTCCCTCTTTCCTACCCACTCTCCCTCTACTCTCCCTGTTTCGCCACTCACATTTTATCCTACATTAAGTTTATAGAATAAAAGTGAAGATAGAATTACATTTTAATTACCAAAATAAAGGTTATGCTATGACTGAAAAAAAATCATGCTATGAAGAGATCCTATAATGGCAATAATGGGGAGATTTGATCTGATTATAGAAGACAGAATTATTTTTCTTTTAAAAGATAAAGGATAAGTTGAGATAGTAAAGTAGAAATGACTTCTCTGAAGACAGAGAAGAAACACTTTCCACCAGAAGCCAACTCATGTGAAGGAATGCTCCCGTGGCCAGAAGCACAATACTTCCCTTTCTACATGTACAAGTGCTTTAAGCAAGTCATTATTGCCTTTGCTCAGGGCCATCCTAACGCCATTTGTGGTGCATTGTGGTTAGTGCCCCTTTCCTTCTCAAAAAGATTCATGTTTAAGCAGAGAGAGGGAACATCTTCTTCAAGGGATCTGGGGGACTTTGGAAGAGCTGGGTCTGCAATCCTTAAGGCTCTTTTTAGCCGGGAGTGCTATTGCAATAGTTGATTTAGCCTTGAATTTCTCCCTCTTTCTGTAATCTTTCCATTTCCTTTTTTTTTTTTTTAGTTTTGTGTGGGTGTGTGAATTCTGCTTAATATTTGCACACAACTACTGTCAAAATAAGTCGAGTAAACTATCCTGTCATGTTTCCACCTGTGTTGATATAGGTACTTCTACATATTTCACTGTATGCGTATCTCATTATTAGGCATTCCATATATTACCTGAGCAGCTTTGTACTAACAACCTGGTCCTTAATGATGAATTCAGTGGTATCCTCAGTCCATTTTTGCCCCCATTTCATACTAAAATGTGAAAAATTACCCTGCAACTGTATGTGTTGTCTCAGTGCCACCTGGTGGCAAGAGTACAGAAAAGGCAGCAAAACAAAGATGGCTGCTTGACCAGGTGAAGTTATTTTCTGTAACTTAACAGTCGCATCCTCAGACTTCCTAAAATACCCCCAAATGTAAGCCGTTTTTATATCTTAAACTTGTTTCTTTCAATGAAGCATGCACAAATTCTAAACCTACAGTAAAGAATGAAACTATCGATGATCAATCAATCTTAACAACACAATGTGAAACCAGTGCGATACTAAATAGATCCATTTTCATTGTTGAAGCATAACTTTGGAATGCTTTCTTTTAGTAATTTATAAATTACAAAGATAAGATCTCTCAAAGGTTTTACATTTGACGGTTTCACTGTAGTTTCAGAAAATCCAGCATTTGCAAACATATAGGTACATTCTTGAAAGCCGGTAGATGTAAATCTTTGTGGCTTATGAAATTTTGAAGTTAAAATCCCCAAGGCTAAAATAACTGTTTTAGTTTAAGTGTCTGGTCTTCATTTCTGTCTTCTCTAATTATGTGTTTTTCTTTACCTCATGCTAGAATCAGATGTTGATTGACATTTTTCAAAACCCATAAATTTCATTATACCCTCTGAAGGAATATGCATTTAAAAATAATAATCATATGGAATATTATTTGAGTTCTTACTGATCATTTTCTCTCACTTCATTACATGTTTTTTATAAATGAATCTTACAGAGTACCCGGTGCTTACAAGGAGCCCTGGTGGCACAGTGGGCTACTCATTGGGCTGCTAACCCCAAGGTCATCAAGGTGAAACTGTCAGTTGCTCCTACAGAGAAAGATGAGACTTTCTACTCCTGCAAAGATTTTCGTCTTAGAAACCCCCGAGCATGGTTCTTCTCTGTCCTACAGGGTCCTGTGTGCAGGAGTCAGAATCGAGTCAATGGCAGTGAGGAGGAGAAGCAGTGGAGCTTAGCTCTGTGTCTATTTGTCCATTAGAGGAAGTTTTCAGAGCCACGTATGTCACAGCTATCCAGCCAAACTCAAACTCACTGCCATGGAGTTGACTCACAGTGGCCCTGAAGACAGGGAGGAACTGCCCTGGTGGGTTTTGAGACATTAAATTTTCTGGGACTAGAATGCCTTGTCTTACTCCTGCGGAGTGGCTGCTGGCTTCAAACTTTTGACCTTGGGGTCTGCAGTTCAACACATTTGCCTTCTAAGCAATGGGTTGGGGATTTCAGTACCTCAGAAGAAAAAGCCTGGTGATCCATGATGGAAAATCAGAGATTGAAGACCCTGGAAAGCAGACTTCTACTCTTGACCCACATGATGGATTGCTTGGAGTCTGAGACAAGTCAACAGAAATGTAGCTGTTATTTTATTTCTATCACTATGCAAGAGAGGTTTAACAAAACAAAACATGATATCATTATTCCTGAATAATGTGTATGTTGCATCAAAACAAAGAATATGTGTCCTGATTACACAAGTAAAATCAGATATGTAACGCAGACAGCTTGTAAGCAAGAGCAGTGAGTGGGCTTTAGCCAGGACTCAAAACTGAGAAAACACTGCCAGGTGCCAAGAGAGTCTAACCAATTCAGTACTAAAGAAAGAATGTTAAGAGAGAGCAATAAATGGCCCGAGGAGAAAAACAGAAAGTGTCGCCTCTTAGCCACTTGGCAGTAGCATGCTGAGGCCAAAATGTCTTCCAGATAGCAGAGTCTTGTGAAAGAACAGGCAGGGACCGCAGCCCTGGAGTGGGGTACAGGGGGAGTCCAAATTAGCGGAGGAACTACTTTAGAAAAAGGATTTCTGCATGGAAGAGAGGCACTTACATAATAGGGAGCTTCTGAGGGTGCAAAGCCCTACGGAGCAAATCTTGGACACACATGGGGTCACTGTGAGTTTTAATTGACTCCAGGATGACTCTTTCCTGGCTTATTAAGTTACATAAGTAACTTTTAAAAATCTGACAAAATCTGTAAAGTGGTTTTTGGAAGTTCAGGCAATTGTCAATGTAATGAAAACAAACCATATTATCTGTGCAAAAATTGAAATGGATTACATCTTATTCAATATAATTTAGATGTAACTCATAAACATATAACCATTTTAAGTGAATTTGGTGTGTAATACACAATTTACAAATAATAAACTTGTAAATAATGATTTTCTCTGCAAAATAATTCACTGAGCACTTTCTTAACAAAGTAAGTTCCACTTGTGCATTTAAGTTACTATTTAATTTTCAATAAAATGGTGATGTGCAAACCACTGTGGTTATGGCATACCTGAAAAGGTCTACAATGCAATAAAATTAAGCCACACACTCCGAGAGTGGTTTTAAGCAGACAAGTATCCAAGTTTGATAACGGATGCTCCACAAGTTAGATAAGGAAATAACCTTATTGAAAAGATAATATTATATCTCCAGGCTCATTGAGAAACAAAAACATGAAAAGACACAGTCTTTAGAGACTTGAATCATTAAATGTCGAATTACTGAACAACGGTCCTGGTCTTATGCCATAATACAGAGAGAGGAAGAAGGTCTCAGTTCATGCTCAAAATTGATCTTAAGAGAAAACTTAACTGCCAAGAGATTTAACAATGATGGTTCTAGTCAAGTCATAGTGCACAAAACACTTGGACAGAAATCTGTCAAAGGAAAGAGCATTTAATTTTATCTCAATCTGGAAAAACATGGACAACAGTAGAGGTACATGACTAAGAATCAAGTTTTTAAAAAGTTGTCTGGTTTCAGTAAATGATTGCTTTTTAAAAGAAAAATGTGAGTGTGCACACATGTATGTCTATTTCTTCTACAATTTATTCGCCACCCTGGCTGCCCATTATTACACCTAGGAAGAACTTCTTTTTTCCTTTTTCTTTTTTTTTGAGCACTGCCTTTGTCTCATTCTAGTAGGTAAATCAGAATCTCTGAAGTTGGAAACAGGGCAACTTTTAAAATTTGTCCACATGACAGTATGGTGCAGCCACAGCTGATAATGAATGATTTATCATGATTAATTTGCTGTACATATGCCAGGTATTATCTGATTAACTTGCATTCATTCATTTAATTCTCATAACATTTGTTATAGAACTGGTATGTTGTTTATTTCCATTTAAAAATAAGCAAACTGATGCTTTGAGTAGCTTAAATATTTTCTTCAAATTGGAAAGGTTATTGGGGATTAGAAAGAAAGAATAAAGAAAAGAAATTATGTTTTATATTTTTCCAGTTTTATTTGCAAGTAATTTACATATCACAGAATTCAATAGTTTAATCACTCAGTCATATCACAGAATGGTACAATCACCCCCACATCAATTTTTAGAGCCACCTCCCTTGTCCATGGTCAAATCACCTTGATTTTAGGAGCATACCATTGATTTCTATTACCAGACCTACAGATTCATTCAATTATAGGAATAAATCAACAAGCATTGGTGCTCAGGTTCCATTTTCGACATGCACAACATTAGAGCCACACAAACATGTTTAAACATGTCTCTGAGATCAGTGGATGGCTGCAGACAAGGGCTCTCAGCAGTACACTGGTCTCATTAGAGTGCCTTCCAAAAAAGATGGACTCAAACAGTGACTTCCAGGGGATCTTCACAGTCAATTATTTTCAAGGCAGGAACAGTCAGCTTGGAATGTTATGGTAATTTTATAATTATTACTATAAATCTACAGGAATAAGCTTACTGGATTTTTCTTGCGGGGCAAAGGATAATCAGAGGGCTTATTATGAAGAAGTTATAAGAAATGGAAATTTCTTATAGGAAATTTGTGCCAAGACTTTTTTTCCCATCAAGACATGCACCTGCTTATGCTTCAAGGGGAGCAAGAGCTACCTATTGTATGAGATTTCCCTTGAGAAACCTTACCCCATCCATCTGACAGTCCTAGCTGTGCCCCCTTCAAACGTCTTTATTTATTCCCCAAACTCAAAGAATATATAAAAGAACCCAAGTGCAAACTTGAAAGAAGTGAAAACTGCTGCTTTGATGTGTAAATTGGAGCCAGATTTTTCAGGAAAAGGTTAGAAGGATGGAAATACCAACTTCAGAAGTGTCTAGGCCTACAAGGAGGGGGAGTCAAGAAACAATAGCTTCACATTTTGCTCTTTTTGTAGAATGGAGGTTTCTATGATTTTAAGCAATACATTGTTACTGACCTTCATGTAGTGGTTTGATTCAATAATTTAACAACCAGTTCACCACCCCAATGAGCATTTTAAGTATAAAAAAAAAGATATACTAAAAGGTAGTTTATGGCTTCATACAGTTAGTGCTTAAAAAGAACAATAAAAAAATACACAGCACTAGATTGTGTTATAAGAAAGTTTTAAAATATGAATGAAAATAAATTATACCTGACATAAATGACAAAACTGTTATCTAAGTTATTTCCCTATTTCATCCATATTGGCATCCTCATTTGCAATGTTCTTCACTTTTATTCAAGCATTATCGACTGGATAACTTATCCTTAACAATATTTGTACTGGAGGAGTGGGACCCCGTTAGAGGGAGCCAGTTAGACGATAGTCATTGTGTTTGCTATCTTAGAAACAGGTGACTTCTCTTCACTGAACATGTATTCATTTTTGTAAAAATACTCTTACTACTTCAGCTAAACTTAAAGCATTTGTTCCGACAATATTTTTAGCTCTTTGAGCACTTTCACAAATTGCATATTTCACTCATAACATCTCATGGGAATTTGGGGCATAGCACAAAGTTGGAACAGATGACAGTGTGTCACCCTCTGGTTGTTTGGCACTTTTTCTCATTACATTGTATTGTTCCTGATGTCACAAACATAAGAAAATAAACATAGAGAACGTCCTCAAAAGTATAACGAATTTTATTAAATGAATAAATAAATATTACTAACATAGTTATATCTAATTTTTATACACATGGATAGAATGAAAATTACTACTGGCTCTTAGAATACACTGTTGCACAGATGAATGTTTAAAAAAAAAAGTGAGGAATAAACATTTGTGATTTTCACCTTGGACAGCTGGCGCTCTGCCCACCTTAGAGAGAATCTTGATTGCAAGTGCCATCATAACAACCAGTTTGCCAAACTAAACAAAAAATTAGGTACAGGTTCTGCCAAACTGGTACAACCAGCTGAATCCCATTATTGCCTTCATCTTATTTCAATCATCCATCTATTCAACAGCCATGCATTAAGTGTCTATTACACACTAGAATTTAGAACTATAGATAAATTGGACATGGTCCATGCCCTTGGGGATTTCATTCTTAGAACACTTCTAGCTTTTATTCCTAGAATGGAGCTACAACTATTGATATGACGTTACCTGCCATGGACCTCTGTCTTCACAAGATTTTCAGTTACAAATTCCTTTACAAAACAATTTTGTGTGTATTACATGTACAGCATTCTCTATTTAACCATGCAATTACATGTATATGTGTCTGGATCATTACTCAGCTCAAGAACATCAAGTCAATTCTAACTCATAGTAACCCTATAGCTTGGGCTCGAACTGCCCATATGGGTTTCCAAGACTGTAATTCTTCACCAGAGTAAAAAGTGTAGTCTTTCACCCATGGATCATTCCTGAATATCTAATATTTAATAAAAAATTGGGTTTTCAAAAATGAAAATGCTCTTCTCTAAAGGATTCTTAGCACTGACCTTAATTTACTAATATTTACATCCACAGTACCGAGCATAGTTTCAATGTAAAATGTAAGCTAAGAAGCCAAACCCGAGACTCCTGCGTCAACATGGCGTCCAAGTAGAATCACCTGTCCAGTGCTCCTGTTGTTAGAAAATTAAATGGCAGGGAAGCCAATATTGGGAGGCTAGGTACTAAAAACATATTCAGTGTACTAGGGTCTGATTCAAACCTCCTCCTGTGATTTTCACCCACAGAGCAATTTGAGAACTCTCTGAAACCCTAAATTCTTTGTGTCTCCCTATGGGCTCTGATAATCCCTCATCAGATCCAGCAGGACAGTGTCAGTCACCCCTTCCTATGCCCAAGATATGAGACTCACAGCATACTGTAATTTCCCCAGACTGCTGACCAAAGGTGATCATAATCCCAGGCTCTCAGAGAGCCACCAAGAACTAGTCACAAGACCTCACACCAAAGTTCCATTCTGTGCTATCCATCCTGATCTTGCATTCTCAGGCTTTTTATCCTTCCTCCCCAACCAGGAATGGAGTGCCTACATCGGCCATCCCTTTCCCCTCTCCCCAGTTCCAACCCTGCCAGTGTGCATAATGACGATAGATAGTCACTAGTTTTCAGCAATTGAAGAGCCCCTGGGATATTTACCAGAGACATAGCTGTATAGGAGAGCGGGGAGTGACACAGGAGTGCAGCCAGGGGGAGATTTCAAATGCAATCAGCCCCTATAAAACAGAGCTAATCTGGTCCTCTTTCCTTGGGGGACAGTGCACCACAAGTCTGGTACCAGGGAACCCCACAAGCCCTTTATGAAAAGAAAAAAAATTTTAAGTGATTATAATTCCAGGCTGTGCTCCTTTGCGTAATTTTGAATCTAAGCAGCCAGAAACCTGGCCTTGGTCCATTAGCATAATATTAATATAACAAGACAGGCAGAACTCTAATCTCCAGAGCATAGCCTAGGATTTTAACATAATAAAACAGGAAAAGCCAGGAGCTGAAAGCCACAACCCAAGCCAAAAACTCACTCTACCAGTTTTGAGCTCCAAACAGAGTTTTTAAAAGACTAAAATTTGTGGCCAGACAGTCCAGACCAGACCTGTTCCCATGCTGTAGTCTTGCTCCAACCTGACCCAATGGCATACCTACAGTCACCAGCCTCAGTCTCGTTTCTGAGACCCTCCACCGCTCTCAGCCACTGTGTCGCCATGGCACAGCACCTGCATAGTAGGCCACAAGTAGTTCTTAAAAACACTCTTATCAGTCACCCTAGTAGGCCACAAGTAGTTCTTAAAAACATTCTTACCAGTCACACAGAGAGTGAGTTCAGAGCCCCTCAGTTTCCCAGGAACATGGCAACCAGTTCTTCCAAAATGACATGCAGACAGCAACAAACCTCAACATCCTCAACAATAAAACAAGAAAAATAAAACACAACAGTGAGGAAGTCATAAACCTAAAGATGTTCGGAGGAATTTGGCATTGATCTGCCACAAAAAGAAATTTCAAAATGCTGCTTAGAGTAATGCAGGATATGAGGGAAGCAATGCAGAACAAAGATGCAATGATAGAGGAGAGGAAGTCACTGAGAGAAAGAATGAAATCCACAATAGATGGGATGAAGTCCACACACCAAAGGGAAATGCATGAACTAAGGAATGAGGTAACAGAAGCAAAACACAAGATAACAGACCTCACCAGCAGACTAGAAGAGGTAGAAAATCATGCCAGTGATCTATGGATATAGCTAACCAGAAAATCAAAAGATTTATACAAGGAAAACTACAGTACATTACTATAGAAACCAAAAGCGACCTCCACAAATGGAAGAATATCCCATACCTGTGGATTGGAAGATTCAATATAGTAAAGATGTCATTCTAACTTACCCAGGGCACTATATAAGTTTAACACTATCACGATTCAAATACCAACAACCTTCTTAAAATAATTGGAAAAACTGGCCACCAATTTCATATGGAGAGGGAAGAAGCCCCAAATAAGCAGAGAACTCCTCATGAAGAAGGACAAAGTCGGAGGCCTCGCCTTGCCTGATTTTAGCACCGACTATACAGCCACATTGGTCAAAATAGCATGGTACTGGGATAATGATAGATACTTAGATCAATGGAAAAGAATAGAAAACCCAGAAATGAAACCATCAGCATATAGAAAACTGATATTTGACAAGGGAATTAAGTGGGAGGTAGATACTCTATTTAACAAATAGTGCTGGAAACAATGGATATCCATCTGTAGAAAAAGGAAACAAGACCCTTTCCCCATGCCCAAGAACAAATGCAATGTGGATCACAGACCAAAAAGTAAAACCCCAAACGACCAGGACCATCAATGAAGGAATCAGGAAAACCTAAGAACCTTAGGGCAGGGAATACATCAGCTGACTTAAAAGGAAGGGAACACACACAGATGAAGCCGAGCTCAACAAATGGATTTACTAAGAATAAAACACATGTATGTGTCAAAAGACTTCACCAAGAGCATAACAAGAGAACCTACAGACTGGGTGAGGATTTTTAACAATGATACAAAAGACAAAGGGCTTATTACTAAAATCTACAATGCCCTAACAGCTTACAACAAGAAAAAAGCAGAGAGCCCTATGAGAAGGTGGGCAAAGGGATTGAACAGGAATTTTACTAGGAAGGGAACCAGAATGGTCAGTAAACATATGAGAAAATGCTCCCGATCATTAGCCATTGGAGAAATGCAATTAAAACAACTCTGAGATACCACCTAATTCCCTTGAGGATAGCCCAAATCAGACAGCAGCAAATGTTGGAGGGGATGTGGAGAGATAGGAATTCTCCTCCACTGCTGATAGTTGTGTAGATACATACAACCACTGTAGAAAGTCATCTTGCAATTTTTAAAGCAAACGGAAATTGAGTTACCTTACAACCCAGCAATCCCTCTACTGGGCATATACCCAGAAGAGGTAAGGATTAGATCATGACCAGTTGTCTGCCCCACAATGTTTATTGAGGCATAATTCACAATCACAATGAATTGGAAACAACCTAAATTTCCATCTATAGACAAATGGATTACAAAACTCTGTCACATACACACAATGGAGTACTGTGCATCATTAAAAAACACTGATGATCGCACGAAGCACGTCATCTCATGGGAAATGAGGCTAAGTGAAGTTAGTCAATCACAAAAAGACAAATACAACATGAGTCCACTGGGGTAAGTAAAATCAGCACAGTAGGTATAGAAGAAACACCATTTATCTCACACTTTACAGGTTGAGGTACAGGCAGCTGGGCGGGGGGCAGAACAAACCCAAGGATATACATGTCATTCCAACATAAAGAAGGGGAAAGGATTGGGGGAGGGAGGGGAAAAGAAAAAAGGAGACAATGGTATTGCAGGAGCAGGGCACTAATCCACCGGGGGTGGGGGTGGGGGGTGTTATTGTTTATGTCTCCACAGAAATGGGAGTTTAAGTGCAGGCCCCACCACGGCATTTGCCATCTCTTGAGGGCAACATAACTCATGGAGCAACTCATGACCAGAGAAGTCTATAGGGCCCCAGTCTGAGCCATACTGACAGCCGCACCCCAGAAGTATGCGCTACAGAGGACCACACCAGACCTATAAGAACCCGCTGCTATGCCCATACACAAGCAAACTAAGAAGGAAAAGAGAGAGCAAGCAACTAGACCCCATACTGGTACACAAAGCCCTGAGGATACCGTCCCTGCACGGATCTGCTAAGGCACAGAGAGAACTGTAGGGCTGATAACTGCTAGAGACATGATGTCCCCTCGCTGGAGTAGATCACAGCAGAGGACAACATACTGGGGACACACAGTAGTGAGTCAGTCCAGTCTCCCCACCTCCTCAATGGGGAAAACCAAGAAGACAACATAACAGATTAGCAACAGGAGCAAATCAAAGCCACTAAAATCCTGAGGATCCCCCCAAATAGACTCTAGGCCCAAAGACCAATGGGGAGATAGTCATAAAAGTCAGCAGATGGACCTGGAATTATGAATACTTTTTTTGTTGCTAGTTTGTTATCTTTTCTTGTTTTTTCTCTTTTAATTCAATCTTTTGTTTTCTTTTTGTTTTGTCTCTGTTAATGTTGTTTTGCCTACCAATGTAAGATTGGCAAGGGAAGCAAGCCCGAGGGGAAAGTAATGGGGACAATGGCTCTGGAGGGACCTGTGGGGAGGAGGAGGTTGGGGAAAAGAGAGGTGAGCAAGCAACATCTTAGGCAGTAGAACAACTAGGGAATTTAAAGCAACAACAAGGAGGACGTAGAGATGCTGGTGGTGTTGGAGCAACAGCAATCTAGCTGAGAAGAATTACTAAGAGGCAGAAGAAGGGGGAGCATGTTTGTGGAGCAGGAGGAAGTAAAAGGAAACAGGGGAAAGATCTAGGAAGAAAAGCTATGGATAGAGGCATAAACATAGGTGTGAACTTATGTACGTAAATATATTGATCCATAAATACAGAGATATTGGCCTATGTACATATAAGTATATGGCAATACATTGAGGAAGTTCACAGACTTTGTGCCTCTGCTCAAGCCCTCCCGCAATGCAAGAACACTTTGTTCTAACAACCTGGCATTCTGTGATGCTCACCCTCCCAACATGATTGATGAAAACAAAATGGGTGCAAAAGCAAATGTGGTGAAGAAAGCTGATGGTGCCCAGCTATCAAAAGATATAGCATCTAGGGTCTTAAAGGTTTTAAAGTAAACAAGTAGCCATCTAGCAGAAAAGCAACAAAGCCCACTTGGAAGAAGCACATCAGCCTGTGCGATCATGAGGTGTCAACAGAATCAGGTAACAGGCACCAGAAAACCTAAAACAACCAAATATAGTGTTGAGAATGAGGAGGAACAGAGCAGAGGCCCCAAACCTATCTCTAGACAATAAGACATCCCCTCACAGAAGGGTCACAGGAAGGGATGAGTCAACCAGAGCACAGTATAGCACTGATGAAACACACAGTATTCCTCTGGTTCTTGGAGGCTTTCTCACCCACCCACCCCCACTATCATGACCCCCATCCTGCTTTTTCAGTTCTGGCTTGATTGGAGCATGTAAATTGGTACAGATAAGAGCTCATGACACGCTGAATCCAGGTCAGATAAACTCCCCAGGAAGAGAAATGGGAGTAGTGATACCAGGAGGATAGGGGGAAGGTGGGGGGATGAAGGGAGGGGGACCCGATCGTAATGATCAATGCATAATCTGCACCACCCCCCTACCTCAGGGGGATGAATAACAGAAACATGGGTGAAGGGACACAGTGGTTGGTGTAAAATATTAAAACAACAATAATTTATAATGTATTAAGTGGTCACAATGGTGGGAGTTGGGGGGTGGTGCAAGATGGAAAAAAGAGGAGCTGATACCAAGGGCTCAAATAGAGAGTAATGTTTAGAAAAGGGTGAGGGCAACATATGTACAAATATGCTTGAAACAATTGATGTATGGACTGTTGTAAGAGTTGTAAGAGCCCCCGGTAAAAATGATTGGAAAGAAAGGAAACGAAACGCAGTGTCATTGAGTCAATTCTGACCCAGAATAGAATGGTCCCATAGGATTTCCAAGACTTTAAATCTTCATGGAAGCAGACTGCCACCTCTTTCTCTGGTGGAAAAGCTGAGATTTTGAACTGCCAAGCTTTCAGTTAGCAAGTGAGCCCGTGGCCACTGTGCGGCCAGACATCCACCATAAACAAACAACTCATTGTCAATGATGGCAAACCCTTGAGAGGGTTTCCCAGGCTGTACATCTTTACAGGAGCAGACAACTTCATCTTTCTCCCACAGAGAGGCTGGCTAAGGGAAATTGCGGATCTTGCCGTGGACGCCCAGTGCTTACCCCACAGCCATAGGGGCTCCAAGATGACACATATGTAATCAAGGTAAACCAGATTGAATTGAAATTGTAGTCCCTTAAAATGCTAATGTGAGTAAAAAGATTCATATGGTTAGATTTCTTCTTCTTTCTCAGGCTTGAATTTTTCCACTCTCAGGCTTCTGCTTTTGGTGCCAGTCTGTAAAATGAAGACATTTTTATGGAAGAAAGCCTTATTTGGATAATGATGGCTTTTGTTTTGTGTTGTCTGGGGGAACCTAGTCAGTCTTGTGAGTTGATCCAAATTGCTATATTCACAGAAATGGGTGGTTTACCAGAGTTCCATGGTCTCCACTGAATCCCTCCTTCAATATCAAGGCTTAAATTAAACATTAAACATTTAAGTAAATTTAAAATAAGCAAAGTCACCATTTGGTGGAGCAGATTGTGTACTTTAAAGTATAGATATAAAATTAACAGGAAAGACTTGGGATAATGAAGACTTTCAACGATGATGATGAAAAAGTTGTAGTCAGCCAATGTCTGATGGAAAACGACAAATGTTTCCTTACAGAATATGCGCTGACTATATTGGGATTCAAACACTACATTTTAAGTCCATCAAGTGCTACCTGAACAGCATCTTCTCAATCTGAGAGAGAAAATTCTCCCATTTTGGAGTCACATTTTTCATGTCCACTTCCCTGGAGGCTGACGGAGGAAGGATCCTGAAAATAAAAATTAAGTTTCTATGCCTGCGTTGGAAAGGCTGTTTCAGGGTTTTATGGAGCAAAGCATGTAAGGGAGGATTATTTAGTTATTTAACTAAACCATTTCTTGTTTGAGCGGAACTTATCTGAGTGGCTCACATCATGTATGGAAAAACTGTCAGAAATCTCAGATCTGATAGCAAGGGCTGACCACAAGCCTTAGCGGGCAGTGGACCAGCCAGCACATTCAACGTTAATTAAGTCCCTATGCTAGGAAAGATGGTTTGGGGTGGGGGGAGAAGCAGGCTTTGGGGGTGCCATGTGTTCATGGAGCTGAAGGGGGGAGAAGCAGGCTTTGGGGGTGCCATGTGTTCATGGAGCTGCTCTAAATTCATAAAGCCAGTTGAAGGAGTTGAAGCTGGTGTGGGCATTTAACTGACCAAGCAAAAGAATTTTATCATTTGACTCCTGCCAAACATTTGACACAACTACCAAATGATCTTTGAATTATGCACACCTTTATGGCTGTTTGTTCTCCTGAGTTGAGGCTTTCATCCAGAATTGCTGTTTCTCCTGAATTCAAGCCAGCTCTTCCCCTCTCAGTTTCCTGTCACAAGTAATAAATGAAAACAAAGCCATTCCGTTCTCGTGCTAAGGCACCAAGGGCTCTGAGGTAATGCTTTTTACCCCAACTCCAAAGAGTCTGGAGGAAGCCAATTACCGCTGTCGAAGGCAAGCTAGACTCCTGCTTTCCAGGTAATAAGATCTGCCTGACACTCACCATCTGCACCTTCGTGGCACCAGTTGCTATCAAATTTCATTTCCCATACAGAAATTAAAGAAAAACCAAATCACACGCCATATGCAGATCTCTCCCCCTGGTGTTATTTACACTTATCTTTTGCCGTCATGAGCATGAGGGGAGAGGATATTTGTGACCTGTTCTATTATATGAGAGCTGGACTGATAGTAGCCTTATGCCAGTAATGTCACCGTTTCACAGTTTGTTAATGCCTTTCCGTTGCCTTGGAAATAGGAGGTGTATACGTTTAGTAAGTAGGTTCAATTTGTTTTGGAGCACAGAAGGAAATTGTTAATAATCACAAAAATGAAAGAAAATCCAAGAATAGACAAAGACAGGCAAGCTGGAATCATCGGAGACACCCCCCACAGAGACAAAAGTCAATGCCAGGAGTCAGCAAAGGAATTGGGAAACAGTGATCTGTCTTAATATTATGCAGGAAAAGAGTCAGAATTTCTTCCTTAGGGACAAAGTTATGATTTGTAGTACAATGAGGAGAAGACATTGAGAGAAAGTCCCATCAGCCCTTCAATTCACGGTCGTCTTCTCTCTTCTCTCCTCTGCACTGCATTAAATGCCAATGTCTCCAGTTCAGTGCACGCGTTCCAGTCATCAAACTTCACATTCCCGCGTCACTGACGTTTCACTATTCATTCATTGTGAAAGGCCCCGGATGGTACAAATGGTTTGCCGCTCCTAATTGCAAGGCTTTCCTGCTTAGACTCACCCAGTGGCTGGGAGAGAGGAAGGCCTGGTTGTCTGTTTTACAAAGATTACAGCCAAGAAAAACCCACGGAACTCAGGTCTACTCGGTCTCCTGCAGGTTCCCTTCAGGGCAATAGATGTGTTTCCATTTTGGAATACTAGCCATGGGTGCTGCTTTGCTAATAGTCTTTTTGATAGTCCTCCATGCTTTGTGGTCCCTTCTGATTCCTGCTTCAAGTCTATCTTTCCCCACTCCTGTGACCTTCGTCTGGAACCTTATCATCGTTCATGTCTATTGCTTCAATCACTGATGCGTCTCCACAGTTTTGCTGAAATTTCCATTCTTCTTTCCCCTGGATGCCTCTCCTGTATTGCAGTGTCGCAACCCACTCCTTTTCCCTGGCCTGATTAAAACCTTTCAATATCTATTAGGTCAAAATTAAAATAGCCCTTGGTATCCTGCATTTTCCCTGGTAACCGCTGTCTAATGTTGTTCATAGACATCAAATCATACCAAATTGTTTGCAAGTTATCTGACCGTCTAATTTTCCTCAGTCTATCTTAGCTATTCTATATCATCTTCTTTTTTAAAAGGAAGCTTTTCGTTGTGGTTTGAGTGAAAGTTCATGGGGAAATTCAGGTTTGCATTCACGAATGTATACCCGTCTTGGTTTCTGGGATAGATGGCGATCCCCACAGTTGAACAGCATCTTCTGATTTCTTTCTATGTTCCTAGTTTCCATTTGCCTTTTCCCTGCTCCTTCCTGCCTTCTGAGCTTTGTTTTAAGGCAAATGCTTTCCTTTCGGTCTCTTATGGCTGTGATTCTAAGGCCCGCCCGCGTTCCTCTCATGTGTTACTGTTAAGTTTATAGGGCCATCTATTCCGTGTCACCTTATCAAGCTCATATTTTATTTTTTCATCTGATTAACATCTACTTATATTTCATTAATATTTTAAATCTTACCTTCCTGGAGAAATTATCCGAGATACTATATGCAAACAGCCTAATATTTCTTTTCATTGTTATTATTGCATCCAATGCATGCCCCAATACCACTATTAAACTGTTCTCCCTTCGTCTTTACTCCATCAGTAGACAAAGATCTGTACATTAATGGCCTGTATTTTTCATTGTATTTCTCAATATCTGGCACAACTCTAGATATTACTGATTAGATAAGTGGTAATAGAATGTCAGGAAGACAAGAAGAAAGAGAGGAGGAAGAGAAAGGAGAAACGTTGATGATAAGCATCATTTTAAGAGCCTAGCATTTGTTACTGGGAGGAGCCTCAGAGTTTCGAGCCTCTCCATTCCTTGGTTCTTTTCCTGCTCAGAAGAAAGATTTCAGGCAAGGGACAAAATTCAGGCAAGAGTTAGAGAAAAGATTTGAACTGAAAGAAAATGTTTATTAAAGAGGATCCTTTGGAAGCGAAGTCCAAAAGGTATTCAGAAAACCAAACCCACCAAGAGCTCACTGCCGTTGGGTTGACGCTGACTCTGGATGGGGTAGAGCTACCCTTGTGGGGTTCCAGGACTGCTACTCTTCACAGGTGTCGAAAGACCCGTATTTCACCAGCAGAGCTGCTGGTGGTTTCGAACTGCTGACTTTGGGGACAACAGCCAACCACCCCACCACGAAGACTCCTTCAAAGAGACCTTAGCTAATCTAAAAAGCATGGCAAAGCCTACAACTAGAACTTATATCCCACTAATGGAGGGGGCATCCCACAATAGGCTGACTTTCTTTCCAGGGTCTTCTGCTATTGACTGGTCCTCTATTGTGTACCATCTCTGTCCAGATATGTGCACCCCAGCACCCTGGACTTCATGCTGTGCTCTTGTCTCAGGCCCAAATCTCAAAACTCTGTCTGTCATTGTGGGAGTCAACATCCTGTCTCCCCAGCCCCATTTAATTATCTCTAATATCTCCAGGTTTCTTCCATTTTTAAGGAAATGTGTTTTATTCCACCCTTCACCTTCCTCTGTGTTGGAGAAGTATGGGCAGAAACATGTTTGTACTGCTCTTTTGTGTTTAAATTCCTGCCAGATCCCTGCCATGATGACTTCTCTCCCCCTTCCCAGTCTCTGAGGCGCTAACACAACAGGTGTAGCTATTCACCTCTGCTACCATCCCCCCATCTTCCTTAGGAGCTCCCTTAAGAACCATGCACTAATATCCCCAGTTCATTTGGTTCAGAAGAAAGTTAATTCCACACATGTTCTCAAGGTGGGCACATAAACTTTGAAATGTAAGTATTAATTTTGCCTGACAATTATGAATGTTGCAGCTTTGAAAGTTCACATGTCTCAGAAGCAGGAAAAAAATCAGTGCATGTTTTCCAAAAATGTGTCCTATTGGAAGATGCACTGTGTATTTTTTGGCATGCATATCATATCAACAATTCTAAGATGTATGCTAAATTTCCAGCAGCTGCTATACCCCAAAATTCTAATCTATAAATGAGATCATTAATTTCAATGATACATAAACTCATATATCCATGCAAATGTGTCCTCTGATGCAACTTCACAGACTATTTGGGAAAAGTTACTTGAACTTTTGCCTAAAGGATCTTCATGCCTATCCTATGCATTGATGACTCATTTGTTGCTTATGGCCTAGCAGTGCTTTCATATCTTTGCTTTTCCTTTCGATCAATCATAATTTCTTGATTCTGAGATCTTTGAGGAATTCCATATTCACTCTAAATTTCCGCAGTTTTTTTTTTCTATCATGACCCTTTTTAGTTCTCCATGGTGTCATCTCTGTTTTGGCAAGTAACCCGCTTTACACACACACACACACACACACACACACACACACACACACACACACCATGTATCACTCACCAAAGCATTTTTTAAATGAATGCATAAAAATTTGAGAATTTAACATATTGAGTAACCAGCATCTAGTTGACAATATCTGACCTTCCTTGGATTCCCCATTGTCATGAGACAGAGGTCAGACGTGCCTCTACCCTCCATCTCTCTTTACCTATCCTGATAGGAACCAGTCCTCCCCTGGCACTCGACATCTACATAGATAACTTGTTGCAATGACAGAAGACAATACTCACTATTTAGTGGATTCATTAGAAGAATTAATGAGTTTCCACAAGACAAAATCAGTGTGTTAGTCTGGGATGACTAGAGAAACAAATTCAGAGATACTCTTATATATGTGAGAGAGAATTTTATATCAAGAAGTAATTATGCATCAATAAAACATGCCAGCTAAGTTCAATATTATCCCATAACTTCAATATCGGCCCATGAATTCCTCTTCAGACTCACACAGCACACGCAATGATGCCAAATGCAGGAAGATCACAGGCCAGTGGGTGGAAAGTCCTGTGTGTCCAATGGCAGTGGACGCATTTCCAGGTCTCTGGCTGCCATCAGCGTGGCTCCATGTGCCTTGTCAACAGGAATGTGTAGCAGAGAGAGAGTGTGATGCACCTCCGGGGAGGAAGAGAGGAAGCTCCAGAATCCTCATGAAAAGGGCACATCCACCATGAGGGATCTCCAGGCTGTGACCTGATCGACAAGCTAGACTCCACCTTCATTCTTATTTATCAAGTTGACATGAAATTGTGTAGCTACTACAACCAGTACAATCAGTAACAATAAAGAAACAGTCTTTGGTCCACAACAAGACCTCTCCTCCACAAACAACCAGGTCTCTCTCTGATCCTAAGCCTCTGAACCACATGGTCCCTTGATGTGTGCTTTCCTAGACCAGGAAGCCTTTCTGGCACTCTGCCTCACAGTCCCACAGTCTCGGTGCTACTTCTCTGTTCTGTCTCATAGTTTCCTTGATTTGCCTTCTGGAATCAGCCTGGCTCCTTTAGTCTATCCCCAAATCTTCCTGCTACAGTCTCTGGTCCTTCTCATCTAGGCTTCTGACATTTCAGATAGAGATATTCAATGTACGCTTTCACCCGTGTTGGGAAGAGCCCTGGTGGCATACTGATTACTCACTGGATTACTAACCCCAACATCCAAAGTTTGAAACCAGCAGGCTTATCAACAATCTCCATGGGAGAAATACCAGGCTTTCTACTTCATAGAGAGTCTGTCTCGGGTACTCACAGAGGTAGTTTGACCCTCTCTTCTAGGGTCACAATGAGTCCATTTGGTGGCAGTGAGTTTCACTTTGGGGGCTTGTAGGATTTCTCTCTGTATTCAACATCATCGCTCTTATAAACAGAGGGATGACTTTGAGGTGTGGATTTTGTCTTTCAGCAGATCACACCCCGAGGAAACAAAGGGTAGGACTTGGTTCACACCCTCTACTAAAAGCACGTCTGAATCTCACTTGAATCCTGTCTATTGGCGTGTGATAGAGCCACTGGCACAGCACCTCGAGTTGTATCCCATCCCACAAGGAACGATGGCATGTTGGCCAGAAGGGCCATGTAGACTACATCTGACATATATTTTGAGTTTCCAGATTCCCTGGAAAAGTAATTTTTAACAATCCTAGAGTACAAGTTGTTACATGGAAACAAAAGTCTACAAATGAATGAAGAAAGCCTATGTTAAATGGACTTGTGATCATCATTTCAGGAAACTCCGGGTAATCTCTATCACCTCAAAGATTTCCTGGACACTAAAGACAAATGTCCACTGTCATTTTCATCTTAGATCCAGTCAATCCTTGTTTGTCCACTCGGGTCCCTGTAAGCACAGCGTTATTTCCAAGTCTGTAAACCGTTATGGATTCAGACTGCCACATCTTGCTCTAGTGGAGACTGGTGGTTCAAACTACTGACCTCTCAGTTAGTAGCTGAGAACCTAACCACAGCACCACCTGGATTCCTTTTCTGGAAAGAGTACACCTTAAGGAACCGCGAGGGAGCTCTACACGGGTCTTTTGAGTGGAAGTTGACTGGAAGGCACACAGCAATAATGAGTTGTTAAAATGTGCTTCCTTTAGACCTGGGGTCAGCAAACTGCAGCTCTTGAACCATCCTTGGCTCTCTCCACATATACATGTGGCTCTGCAGTAAACTTGAGGGAAAATATTAAAGGATGTGATTCAAATAATGGTGATTTCATTTGTTTGTAAAAATATAGTTATGGCTCTCAAATAATTTTTAAATTGTTATGAGGAACAGGATCGGCACTAAGTTTATTGATTTCTACTTTACATTGAATGTAAATTTCTACTTTACATTATTCTACTTTACAAGCATTGTTGCTTCCTTGTATACCTTTTGTTATCCTTTCTCAATGATCTATATATCTGCTACCAAATGAATGATTTCAATCCATAGCTATAGATGGGCAATGAGAATATACAAATAGGTTTTACCAATGAGATATATGTGAGAGTATGATATGAAAATTTTATAAAGCACCTTTCTTCAATTTGTTGGTCTGTCTCCTGATGGCTGGAATTTTAAGGTAATGTGCGAGTTCTGAGTTAAGTGCTAACAATGAAAAGCATATTCCTAAAACACGGGCACTTCCATGTCATTTCACAACTGACTTTTTAGAATTTCAACTGAAAATAGAAAAATAATTTTATCACTTGTTTACATCACTCTTATTCATATTTCAGACCAGCCATATGAATATAATCTATATCCAGTTAATATAGTCTTCTCTTTCTGAGAAACTCTACCAAAGTTTAATAGCAATTTGTTTCATCTCAATATGTAGTTTAACTAGAATTTGTGTCAAAGTAATACTTTTTAATAGAAGTCATTTTTTCCAATTTTATAATATGTATGTAAAGCAATCATGTTTATCTAAGAATATGGGAAAATATCAGAGTTTCCCAGAAGGAGTTAAGCCTTCAAATAAAAAACACAGAATAATTATATTCTTCTTTTCTATGCTTATCAAATATTTCAAATGGATTATTATAATAATAGCACACACTTTCTCAGAGTGGGGGCGTCCTGGTGGCACGGTGAGTGATCTGTTGGGCTGATAACTACAAGTTCAGACGTGACAAGCCACTGGCTTCTGAGAGAGATAGATGAGGCTTTCTGCTGCTGTAAAGATTTATCATCTCAGAAACCCAAAGGGCAGTTCTACTCTGTCCTGTAGGGTTGCTATGATTCAGAATCAACTCAATAGCTGAGAATGAATATGAGTGTGCTGAAGTACAAGGATAATACATATAAAAGCAAGTACTATACTACTTGTGTAATGACTATTGTTTTAGTCATAAGGACAACTGTGCATTTTAGAGCAAATGTGAATATTATCAGATCTAAAGGTATCATTCTCATCATTCAAGGAAATTATTCTAATGGTATATAAAACATTGTCTAGGGTGCCTGACCCAGTAAGACTTATATATGTCTTATAGTTGATGTTACCACATTCTTTAGAGCAATATTTTATACAGCAGTAAACACACAAAAAATACTTTTAAATGTTTAATTTGACACCAAAACTTTATAATATTTACTCTTTAAATTCAAATAAACCACTGAATATGGCTGTATATGACCTCACCAATTTCATTTTTTAATTTTATTATTCCCAGATATTCTAATTTCCTTATGATAGTATGTTCTGGATATTGTGGTAATATTAGAGCCTCCTAGTTAATTAGAATAGACAGAAAATTTTGAGAACCACTGTTCCAAACAGGTACCTTGCTTACTGTTCCCTACAACTGTTAAAGGACCAAGGATCAAGCACCTGGCAAACATAGACAGAGGGCAGTTTGCCATGTTACCTGGGTGCTAACCATTAGAGGAGATTTCCTATTCTTAATATATTCTCCCTTCTTATTCTTTTGCCATCATCATCTGTTGACTATTTCAAATCGGAGGCTTATTCACTATGTAATAAAAAGCAAAAGCTATCGATGAACCCTCCGGCTCACAGTGAGACAGCAGGTATTGCAGACTGGCTTCTCATCGGAAAACCTTCTTCTGGGATTTTTGGCCACATTTGCTTTAATACACAGCACATCTCTTCAGTCATGCACATCGACCTTTCTCACTACCGTTCTTGAATGTTTTGCACTGACCTAAAGGGAAGAGGGGCAACAACAAAAATAAATAAATAAATCAGCATTCCATGCAACTTGGAAACAACTATTTAATAATTTATAAAGTGTAATAAGTCCATAAAGATTAAGGAGATACTCTTTTTTTTAAGAGCAGAAAATAGACTTTATTATCTATTTTCCATGAGAAAAATTAGTTTTCAAACCATTGCTCCAGTTCCCTCAAAACTCAACCTGTAAAATAAGTACAGCTTGTAACAAGAAAAAAATTCAATTCCTTTGCCTGAAGATTGGTTTTAAAATACATAGAAAGCATATCATCTCTTGTTCAAATTGGGTATTTTCATTTAGAATATTAAAAAAAATCTAGTATACCTAATTCCTGAAGTAAAACGGATAGTGATATGATTCGGCCTTGAAAACTAAACGCAACAATAGAATTTGTGAAGCGAACATTGAGGAAGTGGAATGGATACATCTGACTTTCTCTGGTCACAGGTAGGAGTAAACTGGAAACCAGCCTGGGGATTCTGAACCCTGATGACACTGCCCGGTCCTGCTCCAGGTCCACGGTGGTCCTGTGTTTCACCCATTGCTGCACTGGCTCAGTCCAGCTTGCCAGGGCCCTTCCTCTTCTTGCTTCCCCTCTACTTTAGCCAGCTGCATGTCCATCTGCAGGGCACCTTCTCTCCTGACAACATGCCCCAAGTACAGGAGAGGACGTTTTGACAACCTTACTTTTTTTTTTTAATCTCTTTATTAGGGGTTCATAGAACTTTTATCACAATCCATACATACATCAATTGTGTCAAGCACGTTTGTACATTCATTGCCCTCATCATTCTCAAAACATTTCCTCTCCACTTAAGCCCCCGGCATTAGGTCCATATTTTTCCCCTCCCTCCAAGCTCCTACCTCCCTCATGAGCCCTTGATAATTTATAAATTATTATTTTGTTATATCTTTCCCTGTCTGACATCTCCCTTCACCCACTTTTCTGTTGTCCATCCCCCAGGGAGGAGGTCACATATAGTTCCTAGTAATCAGTTCCCTCTTTCCAACCCACTCTCCCTCTACCCTCCCAGTATCACCACAATGAAAAATACAACTTTCCTCTGGTTCTTAAATGCTTCCTCCCCGCCCCCACTATCATGATCCGAATTCTACCTTGCAAGTCTGGCTGGACCAGAGGAAGTACACTGGTACAGA
Organism: Echinops telfairi; assembly: GCF_000313985.2. Lineage (NCBI taxonomy): Eukaryota > Metazoa > Chordata > Mammalia > Afrosoricida > Tenrecidae > Echinops > Echinops telfairi. Next base: position 12,246,398 of record NW_022103900.1, read on the forward strand.
TAGGAACTGGCATCCTTACTTTTAAGGAGTATTCTGGCTGCACTTCCTCCAAGACCGATTTGTTTGTTCTTTGGCCGTCCGTGGTACTAGAGGAAGGTGTACTAAGAACCGGCGATATATAGGTGACACAACCTTGCTTGCTGAAAGAAAGGAGGACCTGCAGAAATTGCTGATAAGAATCCAAGCAGCCTTCAATATGGATTACAACTGACTGTGAAACAAGCCCAAATCCTTACATCTGGCCCAACAGAAAACATCATGATAATTCTAGAAAAGAAATCTGTCTTGGAAGAGTTACAGCTAGAGAGCTCTTTGCAAATGAAGAAGGCAAGAATTTATTTCACATACTTGGGTCATGTTACCAAGAGACACTGTTGTTAGGTCTCATTGGGCCAGTTCCAACCCATAGCAACCCTATGTTCAATGGACCCAACACTGCCCATTATTGTGCCATCCTCACACTTGTTCTTATGTCTGTACCCATCTTTGCCATCACTGTGTCAATCAAGCTTGTTCAAGTTTTTCTCATTTTTGTTCTCCTTGTACATTGTCAAGCATGATGTCCTTCTCCAAAGACCAGTTTTTCCTGAAAACATGTCCGGAGGCAATCTCATCTTTCTTGTCTCGAAGGAGCATTCTGGCTGTGCTTTTTCCAAGACGGATGTGCTTGTTCTCTGGCAGTCCCTGGTCCGCTCCATATTCTTCACCAGCGTCATATTTCAAATGCATCATTTTTTTGATCTTCCCTATTCAATGACGTGTATGCACATGCACACGAGGTGATGGAAAATACCATGGCTTGGTCAGGAAACTACAGTTCCAAAAATAACGTTGCTGCTTTTCAAAGCTATAAAGATATCTCGTACAACAGATTTACCCAATGCAACATTTCATTTTTTTCTCTTGACTGCTGCTTCCATAAGCAGTGATTGTGGATCCAAACAAAACAACATCCGTGACAACTTCAACCCTTTCTCTATTGATTATTACGTTATTCAGTTGTGAGGATGTTGGTTTGCTTCATGTTGAGTTGTAATCCATACTGAAGGCTGCCGTCCTTGATCTTCATCAGCAAAAGGTTCAAGTCCTCCTCACTTTCAGGAAACAAGGTTGTGTCATTTGCATATCTCAGGTTGTTAATTAGCCTTCCTTCAATACTGATGCCCCATTCTTCTTCATATAATTCAGTTTCAGAGTGAAATATGGTGAGATGATACAATGCTGATGCACAAATTTCCTGACTTTAAACCATGCACTTTTCTCTTGTTTTATTCAAAGAACTGCCTGTGGATCCTTGGAAAAGTTCCACATGAGCACAATGAAGTGTTCTGGAATTCCCATTCTTCTCAAAGCTCTCCACAGTTTCTTGATTCACATAATCGAATCCCTTGACTAGTCAATACAATGCAAGTAAACATCTTTCTGGTCTTCTGTAATTTTAGCCAAGAAATATCTGACATCATGATATCTCTTGTTCCCTGTCCTCTTTTAATCTGGCTGACACCTCTGGTAGCTCCCTGTCAAGGTACTGCTGCGATCATTGTTAGATGACCTTGAGTAAAATTTTACTTGCAGGTGATATCAATGATATTATTTTGTAATTTGAGCATTCTGTTGGGTCACCTTTCTTTGGAATGGGCACAAACATGGATCTCTTCCCGCTAGTTGGCCGAGCAGGCAGTGCTTCCAGTGCTTCATCAACTTGTTGAAACTCTTCAGTTGGTATTCCCTCCATTTCTACAGCATTGCTTTTGGCTATTCAATGAAGGTAGGACTTCTACCTTTAGTATCCTTGGTTCTTGATCAATGTTTGTTGAATGTTTAAATGGTTTAATATTGATTAGTTCTTTATTGGTACAGTGGCTCTGTATTCTTTCTATCTTCTTTTGATGCTTCCTGCTCATTCATTATTTTGCCCATAGAATTTTCAATATTTCACATTGAGGCTCAAATTTTTTCTTGAGTTCTTTTAGTTTAAGTTATGCTGAGCATGCTTTTCTAACTGTAAGTCTTTGTACACATTTCATTATCATATTTTGCTTTGTCTTCTTGAGCTTCCCTTTGACATTTTCTGTTCAGTTCTTTGACTTCATCATGTCTTCCATTTGCTTTAGCTACTCTGATTTAGAGCAAGTTTCAGGCTCTTCTAATGTTCAATTTGATCTTTCCTTTCTCTCTTGTCTTTTTAATAACCTTTCCCGTCTTCACGTACAAAGTTCTTCATGTCCTCCCATAGCTCATCAGGTGTTCTGTAATTAGGGTTTGGTGCATCAAGTCTATTCTTGAGACATTCTCCAAAACAGGTGGGATAGACTCTAGGTCATATTTTGCCTTTCTTATACTTGTTTTCAACCTAAGCTTACATATGAATAATTAATAGTATGTTCACAGTTGGCCCCTGATCTCATTTTAGCAGCATGTGGTAGTTACATGATCTGTTATCAACTTGAGACTATTAAGAGCTAAGGGGAGGAGTTTAGTCTGTCAATCAGCTCACAACTTGATGACCTCATTATCTCACTAGGGGGATAAATAGCTTGCTGGAGGTGGGACATGTGTTCACTCCCTGTGAGACATTTCTGTTGACAAGCCATATGGAGCTATGCTGATGGCAGCCAGAGCCTTGGAGCTGGAGGAGTCATATGGAGATCCATGCCAGCTCTAAGATTCTTCCACCATCACTGGATCCACAAGACTTTCCACCCACTAGCCTGTCTTCTTCCTGCGCACAGTATCATTGCATGTGTTGCGTGAGTCTGAAGAGGAATTTACAGACTGATACTAGGCATATGGGCTAATATCGGGCTTATGGGCTTGATCTGGACTGGGCTGCAATGTTTTCTTGATGAACAGTTACGCTTTGTATAAAGATCTTTCCTGTACACATATGAATGTCTATAAATTTGTTTCTCTAGTTTTGCCAGATGAACACAGCACACAGAGCTTCCGCATCTTCTCTTTCCAGAGATGTGGCCAACTGTCCTTCTGTGTATTCCGTCAGGAGAACTCTATGTGGACAGCTGCATTTTGCATTGCTAAAAATGGTCTTTAAAAATTCTATCATGGAATCTCCAGATTCATTTCTGACCAAGACCATATTTTCCAACGACTGTTCCTACCTATTTGTTTCTAAATTTTGCTATAAAATCACCAATAATTCTCAATGCTTCTTGATTGCATATTCGATCAATTTCAGACTGAAGACAATGGTAGAAATATTCCATTTTTGCACACTATTTTTAGTGGTTGTGCATAAAATTGAATAATGACTACATTGACTGGATATCTTTATATGCAAATAGACATTACCACATCACAGACAAAATTATACTTTAAGATAGATCTTGAAATGTCCTTGTTGATGATGAATGGGACACCATTTCTCATGATTCTGTCTTTCCCAACACAGTAAACCATGTGATTTTCCGATTCATATGGCCAACACTTGTCTATTTCAGGTCATTACTACCTAGAATATCAATCTTTATGCATTCCATTTCATTTTGACAACTTTCAATTTTCTATAGATTAATACTTCCTATGTTCCAAATTTTAATTAAAACTTGATGTTTGCAGCTGTTTCTTCTCATTTTGAGCACTGCCCATCACGAAACTCAAGCCCCAAAGACGTTGCTCCATCAATGTTATTATGGTCAACTCTACTTTGACGGAGCACCATCTTTGGGGCTTGAGTTTCATGATGGACATTGCTCAAAAGTTTCCCAAATGTTGAGGACTTTGGGACCCGATTTTTAAAATATAGATTACAAGAAAAACTGAACCAGTTGGGAATTCCTCGTGACATTTGGTACACCATATTGCAGACATAAGCTAATCAGACAAAATGGACAGGAAGTGAAAATACACGGGGGGCTGTGGTACATGCAGCACACAAGTTATGACCCTTTTAGACATGTGACAGCAGAGCTTCTGATATTAAATATTTAGAATTCAGGCCAAGCCTCAATAGGAGAATTATAGCCCGGACCTGCATTCTGCAGCAAATCATGCCATCTGTTGTGAAAAAAAACAACCAAACAAAACTATACATCAATTGAAATAAAGCAATACCTGGTATAATATTAAGTTTGGGTAGAAATGAAGTACCTGGCTATTAGTCATTTACTGACTATGAAGCTAGACCTTTTCATCTTGAAGTGAATTCTGTCAGACCTATCAGGTCATATCAGGTGGACTTAGGAACAAGCCTTCTTCAAGTGAAAGTTGCACATTCTGGATTAGACTGAATCAGGGCCAGTACTGCCAAGTACTATTACTATTGCTGCTAAGTGTTCTGGCACTGCAGCCTCTCCTTTGGCCCACCTCTATGATAACTAACAAGAGAGAAAGATGATAAGTATGATAGCTAGAATAATAACCCTTCAATGATAAGTGCATCCTAAGCCTCACAATTTGTGAATATGTTAGCTTAGGGCAAACGGGAATACTGCTGAAGCTAGAATAAACTTTGCAAATCAGTAGTTCTTGATGTGAAGTGATTATCTTGGATTACCTGGGTAGGTCAATGAAATCGCAAAGGTTATTACAAGCGGAAGAGGGCAGCAGAAGACAACATGAGGGACATGATAGTTTGAGAAGTCAGCCTGGCATTGCTGGGTTTAAAGATGGGGGAAGGAAGCCGTGAGTTCATGAATGTAAGTGGCCTCTAGTCTCTGGAAAAGGGAAGGGCCTGGATTCTTTCTTCATGCTTCCCAAACAAAGGTAGGCCTGGGAACAGTGATTTTTTTCATTGTCACATTAGAATCCAACCTACTTAACAATGGTTAGCCTGCTCAGACTAGATTTTCCTTTCTCGTGATGAGCTTATGCGATCCCATGTCTCATTCTTCTTCCACCCAATATTTTTGGGATGTTTATAACCGTCTATATTGATCAGAGCAGCATGTTAGATGTGGTGTTTCCTGAAAGGATAACTCTCTTAGTGACCTCGTTTAATAGCTAAAAAGCTAATACCTGCTTTCTGGTTAGTCAAGAGAGACATCCAGAGATTTTCCTGAAACGTGAGGAACCTATTATTCTGTCTGCTTACTAATCGTCAACAGTTGCTTCCCATCATAATCCTGAAAACTGAGTTAATATAAAACATCTGTACATAACTCCTCCAGGGTGTGAATTCCTAAATAAAAGGTACAAAATCTCTCTGTATTCTAATCAAAAGTGGAGATCCATCAATACAGCGTGAGCTTCTGTCTATCTCCCTGTTCATGTTAGCTTCTAAAAAAACCATCTTGGAGGTAGTGAATTAGGGGTTACTCCTCTAGGGCATGAACTCTGACTGGGGATAGCACATGAATACGAGTAACATGTTTAGATCGTCTTCTATGCCATAGATGTGTGTGTGTGTTTTTCTGCCTGGAGTTTGGACAGTTTCCTTCCATCTACATTTCATTTATTTGCAATCCTATTTTAATTCAAGGATCCTCCAAAAAGCTTTTAGTAGTAATTGTATGTACTCATCCTTCAAGAATCTTTTCCATTATGATCAGACTAGAACTTAGCTCTCTTAATTTTTTCCTACTATATCAATATGTGCACCACTTGTCTGTAAATTTGTCTAACTGTGGTGGCTTGTGGGTTGCTGGGATGCTACTAGCTATCTCACTGATATATCAATTACTAATAAGGTTACCCAAAGTGAACAGGCTTCAGACTAAGAACAGACTACAAAAGGAATAGGCTGTCCATGTTAATATTAGCCACTAAAAACTGTATGGATAACATCGAAACACTGTCAAATACTGAACACCTCATGAATAGAAGCAGAACATTGTCCGAGACGGTGCCAGATGAAGAGCCCCTCAGGTTGGAGGGGCTCACTGCCATCAAGTTGATGCCAACTGATAGTAACCCTATAGGACATGGTAGAATTGCTTCTGTGAGTTTTTGAGACTGCAACCATTTAAGGGAGTAGAAAGCCATGTCTTTCTCTGGTGTAGTGACTGGTTGTTTCAAACTGTTGACCTTGAGGAATACAGCCCAATGAATAAACCACTACACCACCAGGGCTCATCCTCAGCTCAGAAGGCACTCAAAATATGACTGCAGAAGAGGTGCCTTCTCAAAGTAGAATTTACCATAATGACATAGATGGAGTAAAGCCTTTAGAAGTAATGCCTTGGGACCTTCATTTGCTGGTAGAACATGACTTAAAACGAGAAGAAACATCTACAAGTATCTATAATGATTGGAACATAGACTGTATGAAGAATGAAAGTAAGAAAATGAAATGAAGCACATAACAATCTGTGTTAGTGAGCTGAAATTGAATGATGTTGGCCATTTTGAATCAGAGAATCACATGACTTACTATGTTGGAAAGGACATGTTCAAGATGAATGGTGTCAAATTAATCTTCAAAGAGTCCAACACCCAAGGAAATCCAGTTGATACAACTATTATTCAAATGTATACCTGAACCACTAAATCTAGTGATACAGAAATTGAAGAATTTTACCATTGTCTTCATTCTAACATTGATCAGATATGCAATTAATATTAATTGACAATTATTGGCAGTTGGGATGCAAAAGTTGGAAACAAAGAGGAAGGCGCAGTAGTTGCAAAAAATGGCCTCAGCGATAGAAATAAAGCTGGAGGTCACATGAGAGAACATTGCAAGACAAACAACTTTTTCAACCCAAATACCATTCTTCAATAACACAGAAGGTGATCCTCCACATAGACTTCCCAGATGGAATACTTAGAAATCAAATTGACTACATTGGTAGGCAGAGATGATGGAGAAGCTGGACAGACACCAACAGCTAAAACAAGGTTAAGGGTTCACTTTGGAATAGACTATCATTTGCTTACATATAAGTTCAAGTTGAACTTACATATGAATAAAATCAAAAGAAGCCCACCGGAGCCCAACTACTGGAAGATAGTCATATGCATCCCCATTCCAAAGAAAGGTGACTCAGCAAATAGTGCAAAATATAAAAGAGTATCATTATTATCACATTCAAGTGACATTTTGCTAAAGAACATCCAACGACATTTGCAGCAGGACATTATAGGGGGCTGCCAGAAATGCAGACCAGGAAATTCAAAAGAAAAAAATGGAACAGGGGTATTATTGCTGATGTTAGCTGGCTCTTGACTGTATTTTGCTTCCAGTATCACAGCAACACACAAGCCACCACAGTAAGCCAAACTTACAGGCAAATGATGGACATATTGATATAGTAAGACCAAATTAGGAGAGCTGAATTCCAGTCTCAGGATGAGGGAAGAAGTGTTTTGAAGGATGAGTACGATTGCTAGTAAAAGGTTTTTGGAGGATGCTTGAATTGAACTATGATTGCACGTAAGTAATATTTAGATGGAAGGGACAGTCCAAGGAATATAAAACCAAACCAAGCACACTGCCATCAAGTCAATTCTGACTCAGAGCAACGCTGTGCCCGGAACTCTTTATGGGAGTAGGAAGCCTCAACTCACACCTGCGTACAGAGAACATTACAGAAACCGATTAGATGCACTGAACACTAATGACAGAAGACCTGACCAGATGTGGGAGGCATCGAGAACTTCCTACGTGAAGAAAGCAAAAGAAAATCAGCCAAGAAAAGATCAAAATGGATGTCAGAAGAAACTCTGATTTGCTCTTAAGCATAGGGTAGCTAAGGCCAATGGAAGAAATGAAGTCACAGAGCCGAACAGAACATTTCCAAAGCCTGCTTGAGAAGACCAAGTAAAATATTGTAGTGAAATGTGCAAAGATCTAGAGATAGAAAACCAAAAAGGAAGAACACATTCAGATTATCTTAAAGTGAAAGAACTCAAAAAAAAAAAAAGCAAGTTTTGAGTTACAATGTTGAATGATGCTATGGGAAAAACAATGAATAGTGCAAGAATCATCCAAAGAAGATGGAAAGGATACACAGTCACTGTAGAAAAATGAACTAGTTGACCTAAAACCATTTCAAGAGCTAGTATATGAGCAAGAACCGATGGTAGTGAAAGAAGTCCATGCTGTACTGAAGCATTAACCAAGATGAAATATTTGAACAGGCTGATAAAACATCGGAAGCACTCACTAGACTTTGTCAAGGAATTTGGAAGAAAGCTATTTGGCCAACAGACTGGAAGATATTCATATTTGACCCCCTTCCGATGAAAGGTGAACCCCCACACAGAAGAAGCTGAAATTGACAAATGTGATGTACTAGGGATAAAATACCTGTGGGCATCAAAAGACTTCACCAAGAGAGAATGAGAGAACCCATAGATTGGGAGAAGATCTGTAGCAATGACACATCAGACAAAGTGCTTATTACCAAAATCTACAATACCCAAATAACCTACAACAAGAAAAATGCAGAGAACCCTCTGAGAAGATGGGCAAAGGACCTGAACAGAAGTTTCACTAGGGAGGAAATCCAAATGGCCAATAAACATATGAGAAAATGTTCATGATCATTAGCGATCAGAGAAATGCAAATTAAAGCACCTATGAGATACCACCTAACACCGCAGAGGATAGCCCAGTTCAATAAAATCAGAGAGCAACAAATGTTGGAGGAGATATGGTGAGATAGAAACTCTCATCCACTGATAGTGGTCTTGTAGATATGTGGAAATGTGTAGTCACCACAGGGGTGACTGTGGAAAGCAACCATGCAATATCTAAAGTAAATGGAAATTGAGCTACCTTATGACCGAGCAACCCCTTATTGGGCATACACCCAGAAGAAGTACGAAGTCGACCATAACCATTCAGTCATCTGCACTCCAATGTTTATTGCAGCACAATTCACAATTGCAAAGATCTGTAAACAACCTAAATTTCCATCGATAGATGAGTGGATTAGAAAACTCTGCCAGATACACACAATGGAGTACTACATATTCCTAAAAACAGTGATAACACATGAAGCACGTTGTCTCTTGGGAAGAGTTGGAGGAAATCATGCAAAGCAAAATTATTCAGGCACAAAAGGGCAAGTACAAGATGAGTCCACTGAGGTAGGTTCAATCAACACAGTGAAATCAGAAGAAAAACTATTTAATACATAATTTATGGGTTGAGAGACAGGCACACAGCCAGGGGACAGACCAAGCTCAATGATGCATACTGCACACCAACATAAAGAAGGATAAAAGAGGGGCATAGGGAATGAGAAAAACGGGGGGAAAGATGAAGGCATTGGGGAGAACAGGGCACTAACCCATCACAGGGAGGATACTGTTTATGTCTCCACAGGAAAGGGAGAGAGGGACCAGACTTCAACCTGGTGCACCAAGCCTTGAGGGCAACATTCTGGCATGAAGCAGTGAACTAACAGAGAGGTTTGTGGAGCCAGGCTGACTCCTATCCCAGCTATGCAGACCGTCTTCCCCAGAAGCATGCACTACAAAGCACACACTGAAGATACAGCCCAGGGAGAATGGCAGGTCTTCCCAGACCACACAGGAGCAAACTAAGAGGGAAAGAGAGAAAGTGGACAGCATCAGGGCCCATCAGGCTTTGAGGAAAACATTCCAGCTCAGAGCGGCCAATGCACAGAGAGGATTGTAGGATTGGCCCCAGCAAAAGACCCGGCATCCCCTTACTGACCCACAGCACTAAGGAGAGCAGCACCTGAGACACAGTACGGGAATTGTGCCCTGTCTGACCCCTCCCACACCAGGGTGTAACAAGAAGGGAGCGCAACAGAGCAGCAAGGGGAGCAAAGCAACAAAGACCTGGAGGAATTCTGGAAATAGACTTCAGACTTGAGAGCAGGGCTTGCCACAGCAGGGGACCCAATTGGAAAAAAACCATAAAGGTCAGAAGACAGACATGGAACTATTCATAGGCTATTTTTTACCTTTTTTATGTCATATCTATCTATATAAGATAGGCAAGATAAACAATCTTTAGGAAAAACAGTGAGACTGATAGCTCCAGGGGTCATGGGAGAGAAGGAGGTAGGTGAAAAGGAGGGGAGAGCCACCAAACCCAGGGACAAGGGAACAATAAGAGATCTCAAATCTATGGCAAGGAAGGCATAGAATGCCTGGTGGGGTGTGATCAAGTGCAATGAAGCCAAGAAATACAGAGAGCTGAATGAAGGTCAAACATGATAGTGGAACAGGAGAAAAGTAAAAGGAAATAGAAGAAAGAACTAGGAGGCAAAAGACATTTATAGAGGTATAAATATAGACATATATATGTAAATATAACTAATATACAATGATATGGATGTAGGTCTATGTGCATATATTTATAGGTATTAAGTATTAAGTATTAAGGAAGCAGGGGGACATTGGTCTTCTATTCAAGTCCTCTCTCAATACAAGAACACTTCATTCTAATAACCTGGGATTCTGTGACGCTCACCTTCTGGATA
>NW_022103900.1:12257055-12269523 GCF_000313985.2 Echinops telfairi
ACCATCTGTAAACAATTGGACTTTCCCCTCACATTAGGGTTACAAGGAAGGGACTAGCCAGTCAAGGTGTAATATGGCTCCAACAAAATGCACAACATTTCTCTAGTGCAGCAGAACCCAACCTGTGGGTCGCAACCCCTTTGGGGGTCAAACGACTCTTTCACAGCGGTCACCCTATTCATAAAAGTAGCAAAATTACATTTATGAAGTAGCAACAAAATTAATTTTATGGTTATGGGGGGCGGTAACTACAACATGAGTAACTGTATTAAAGGGTCTCAGCATTAGGAAGGTTGAGAACCACTGCTCTAGTTCTTTGATGCTTCCTCTACCCCACTATCATGACTCCAGTTCTATCAAACAAATCTGGCTAGACCAGAGTATGTACAGTGGTGCAGATAAGAGCTTACAATACAGGGAACCCAGGACAGATAAACCCCTCAGGACCAATAATGAAAGTAGGGGGAAGGTAGGGGGAAAAGTGGGAGAAAGGGGAAACCGATCACGATGATTGATGTACAGCCCCCCCACCCACACCAGGGGGATGAACAACAGAAATGTGAAGACAGCAGACCATGTAAAACATGAAAATAAAAATACTTTATAAATTATCAAGGGTTCAGGAGGGTGGGGAGGGGGACAGAGGTGGGGGGACGGCAGAGAGGAGCTGATACCAAGGACTCAAGTAGGAAAAGAATGTTTTGGAAATGATGATGGCAACATATATACAAATGTGCTTGATACAATATATATATATATAAAATAAGAGCTGTAAGAGCCACCAATAAAATGATTTATTAAAATTAAATTTTATAAAACAACAAATGACCACCAAAAAAGATGAAAAAAGAAGAGTGACCAAGCAGAATGTGCAAATTATAGAATAGTATCATTAATATCACATTCAAGTAAAGTTGCTGAAGGTCATCCAACATTTGCCAGCAGTACATTGACAGGGAGCTGCCAGAAATTCGGTCCAGATTCAAAAGAGAAAGTGAAACAGGGATATCATTGCTGATGTTAAATTGTTTTTGACTGAAAGCATACAATATCAGGATTATGTTTACTTGTGTTTTCCTGACTATACTAAGGCATTGGAATGTGTGAAGTGTAACACACTGTGGATGGCCCTGAGAAAAATAGAATTTCCAGAACACATATTTGTACTCACATGGATCAATGTGCAGTTGTGCTAACAGAACAAAGAATACTGCATGGTTTAAAATCAAGAATGGTATGTGTTAAGGATCTACCATTGCATAATACTTATTCATTCTGTATGCTGAATAAACCAAAAGAGAAGATGGACCATATGAAAGAAAAACAAGCACCAGTGTGTTAGTCTGGGTAGACTAGAGAAACAAATTCATAGATATTTATATGTGTATAGAAAAGAGCTTTATATACAAGAGCAATTGAATATTGAGAAAACATCCCAGTCCAGTCCAGATCAAGTCTATAAGTCCGATATTAGCCCATATGTCCAATATCAATCTATGAAGCCCTCTTCAGACTCATTAAACACATCCAATGACACCAAGTGCAGGATGATCACAGACCAGTGGGTGGGAAGTCCTGTGGATCCAGTGGTGTTGTAAGCATCTCAGGGATGGCAGGGGTCTCCATGTGGTTTCTCCAGCATGTGTCTTGTCAGCTGCATTGTCTCCCAGGGAGTAAGTAGCTAGAGTCACCTGTCTACACAGGGAAATATGGGAATTTCCAGAATCCTTAGGAGAAGGTCATGTCCACACAGAGGCCTCATTAACTATGACTTGATTGACAGGCTAGACTCCACCCCTTCACTCTTAATCTTCTCAAATTGACAAACGATTATATAACTACCACAATCAGGATCAGAGGATGGCTTCTTAATAATATATGATATGTAGATTATACAACCTGGCTTGCTGAAAGTAAGGAGGATTTGAAATACTTGCTGATGAAGATCAAGCATTTCGGTCTTCATTATGGATTAAAAGTCAATGTAAAAAAGACCCAAATTCTCACAATTGTACTGATATTTAACGTCATGATAAATGAAAAAAAAAAAAAAAGGTTGAGTTGTCAAGGATTTTGTCTTCTTGTATCCACAGTAAATGCACATAGAAACAGAAGTGAAGTTCAAAGGACACATTTCATTGGGTAAATCTTCTGCATAAGACCTCTTTCGAATGTTGAAAAACAAATAGGTTACTTTGAGGCCTAAAGTTTGCCTGATCTAGGTTACTGTATTTTTCAATTGTTCCATTTGCTTATGAAAGATGGATGTTTTTTTCTCTTTTTTTAATCATTTTATTGGAGGCTTCTCACAATCCATACATCCATCCATTGTGTCCAGCACATTTGCACATTATTATTTTGTCGTATCTTATACTGCCCTATGTGTCCCTTCGATCACTTTTCTGTTGTCCATCCCCCAGAGCAACCAAGCCCACATGGAAGAAGCACACCAGCCTGTGGGATCACGAGGTGTCAAAAGGATCAGGTTTCAGGCATCAAAGAAGAAAAAATCATATCACTGTGGGCTCGCCTTCCTGATATGATCGCTGAAGACAAATGGATGCATAAGCAAATGTGGTGAAGAAAGCTGATGGTGCCCAGCTATCAAAAGATGGATGTTAAACAAAGAAGACCAAAGAAGAATGGAGGCATTTGAATTATGGTGCTGGCTAAGAATAGTGTAAATACTATGGGTTGCCAAAAGAACAAACAAATTGATCTTGGACAAAGTACAGCCAGAATGTTCCTTAAACATAGGAAAGGAGAGATTTCATTTCATGTACTTTGAATATGTTATCAGAAGAGATCAGCCCTTGGAAAAGCACATCATGCTTGGTAAAGTAGAGGCATAACGGAAAAAAAGATGGATCACACAGTGACTGCAATAGTAGGCTCAGTCCTAAGAACGCTTGTGAGAATGGCTCGTCTGTCGGGTTTTCATAGTCTCCAAGAGTCAGAATTGACTTGAGGACACTTAACAAGAAACAACATAATCGATATGTAGAAAAGCCTGGGTAGTGTATTATAGGTTAGCTATAAGAAAACTTTCTACTCTCATAAAAACTTTTACAATCCTGGAAACCTACAAGGCCAATTTTACTCTGTCCTATAGGCTTCCTATGAACAGGAATTGATTTGATGGCAGTGCATATCAACCTGTAAAGAGCTCTGGAAGGAGCCCTGGTGGCATGGTGGGTTATGTATTGGATTGCTAACAGCAAGGCCAGCCGTTTGAATTCACCAGCCGCTTAACAGGAGAAAGAAGAGCCTTTTAAATCCTAGAAACCCAAAGAGCAAGTTCTACTCTGTCCTATAGGGATTGCTATGAGTGAGAATTGACTGATGACCGTGGGTTTGGTTTTGGTTTTTCTGGAGTGTGTGGACAAAGGGGCCTGTGGTGGTGCCATTGAATGAGCGCTGCAATGGCTCTGCAGGAGAACTAGGAGGCTATCTACTCCAGTAAGGATGTACAGACTTGAACAGCTTACAAAGGCTTGCTATGAATCAGAATCAACTCAATGGCAGAGGTTTGGTTTGGTTTATAGCAATATGTATATATGTCTGTGGTAGATCTTAACATTTACTTCCTACCATTACTAGGATCCTATATTATTTCCTTGCTAGTTTTAAGATCTTTGTGTGTCTTTCTATATTCTCTAACCCTTAGAAGATTGACTTTTTTTGTAATTGTGCTTAAAAATATTTATGGAATCATTTACAATTTATTTTGTTCAAGGTTTTCCCTGAAATTACATGATAAATTGAGTTTAGAACTTAATACCCAATTAGTATTGGTTTTCCTTGAAATACTGAATTATCCATCAAACAATAAGAATTACATACCAGGTCTTATTTGCACTTTTATCCTGACTATCCAGAAGTATCATGGTAATGTTAATCCTCAATCATAGAAGTTACATTGAACATTAGCATACTTTATTTAGATATATAGTTGTAAACTATAAAGATGTTAAGACATTTACTTACATGTATATATATTTTCACACTCCTGCTCTATTTAAATATAATTTGCTTCAAACATTTAAAGAACTATAAGTAAAATTTTACTTAAATTTTTATTTGCATCTTGAAATATGTTGGTTCATGTCAGAAATCCTAAATATAACAAGCCTTTCAATAATATTTATACATATAAATGAACTACTTCTTTCAGATAAAAATGTAGTTAGGAGCTATGATTCTACTAACTAACATGAAATCAAAGAAGTGGAAGCAAAGAAACTTTTAGAGCACACATCTTTGCAAATCTTGAAATTTAAAGCAACTAAAATTAGTGACATGCTGCCTGGTTATTCTCTCTTGACAACCTACTGTCGCAATGTGCAAACGTGTTTCATAACTTTAATGGAATCTTTATTGGTTTCCACAGGCTGCCATAACAAACACCATAAAGTGGGCAGCTTCAAAGGACAGGATTTATTTTCTCACAGTTCCAGAGCCTAGAAGTCTCTCTCTGCCTCTCTGCTAGCTCTAGGGGAAGATTTTTTTCTCATCTATTTCAGTTTCTTGTAGCCCCAGGTGGATATTCTTTGGCATTCCTTGGCTTGTAGGCAATGTCTCATATGTTGTTTTCCCTTGTTCGGCTTTCTCTCACTACCTCTTCTTCCCTTTATGAAAAAAAAATATTTCAGAAATACCTCCTTGAATTTAGCTGATAACAAAAGAAAAACTCTATTTACAAACAAGGTCAAATTCTAAAGTATGAAGGTTATCACTTCAGCATATCTTTTGGGGGCTGCAAGGAGGACAGCACATTTCAATCCATAACATTGACTATATATATTCAATCATGCTCACTTGGAAACATGATTGACAAGCAGCAGAACTACTGGTCATTTCCGTTGAGTCACCACGTCACTGATTATGTCTTCATGCCATCCTAATTAAATGTTGGTATTGAGTTGTGGTGGGAGTAAGAGACAATCATTAGTCACTTAAGGCAACATAACTAGGACCAAAAAAGTGAAACTATTTGGAAATCAGAATCTAGGTAAGAAATACAATTGTGTGGAATGTATGTTCATGTGTTTCTGATTTGAACCTAAAGGCAACATGATTTGAGAAATCTTGAAAAGAGAATTTTTTCAAATGATTTCTACTCTATCACTTATATTTAATTATTAGCAATTTTTTAAATTTTAAGATTGGAAACTTGAGAAATTCTGACCTGTTTGATTTTGGAATCCTAAGCGTCTTATACAAACATGTTTATTAGAATGTTAAATTGTGGAAATTATATAAGAAATAGTAACTAGAATGAACACATTGTGTAACTTGAACATGTGTATATATTTTCTTGGCGTCTCTGAATTTGACATAAAGGAATCAAAATGAGTGTTTGTTGTTACTGAGGAGGACACAGAGCCAGGCCTTTCCTAATGACAATTTATGCGAGACACTGTTGGTTGCCTGATGAAACTCCAGATAGAGTTCTCTTATCACTTCTAGCCAGGATGCATAGCCCCAATTAAACAGACTTAAAGGAAATGTTCTAGGTGGTATTTCTGAGAATATGAAGATTTTTTTCTGACTAAAAATAAAATGTGAGCCTATATTCTGTCTTGGTTTACCAGTGATATAATAACAGAAATATCATAAGTCAGAAGTTTTAATGAATGGCATGTTTAAACTGTGTCAAAATATTTTGTCTTTATACAATGATTCTGACAAGTTCTGGTGACACAATTAACTTTTGAAAGGTCTCTTGTCTTATTTTCTTAAAGCTGGTATAACAGAAATACTTCAAGAGAGTGGCTTTAATGATTGGAAATGTATTTCCTCCAATTCAGCTGCTAGAGGAGACTAGCTAAGCACTTGTCTGCTCTCCAAAAGGTCAGCAGTTCAAACCCATGAGTTGCTCCACTGTGGGAAGGCGTAGCATTCTACTTCCCTAAGGAACACCCTTGGGAAACCTTGTGGTAGGATTCTGTACTATAGGGTTGCAATGAGCCAGAATCACCTTGATGACAATGGAAGGAGTCTAGGCATCCGATGTCAGGGTTCTTCTCTGGGAAAGGGGCTCTGTGTGCTCTGGGAGGGATATTTCTATCTTTGACCTTCTCTTCCTTAGCTCCTGCATAATAACCACTTGGCATCCATCTTTCTCCGCTTGTGCTTCCTTCTGTACCTCATCTCTTCTTTTTGTATCTCAAAAGTGATTGATTAAAGACATACCCAATGCTGATTGCTCTCGTTGACATACAAAGGAAGCACTGCCTCAAACAGGATTGCATCTATAAGTGTTAGGATGCACAATACATACTTTTGAGAGACACAATTCAATCCATAAAGGAACAAAGTCAACTGTCCTCTTCTGTCTGTTCCTTTTGCTCTGACAGAAACCACTCCATGACTGTCGTCTGTTGTTATAGTTGTTTAAATTATCTTGCCTAGAATTCCAGAGATCTGCAACAATGAAGAAACAAATGAGAAAAATATTAAAATAGAAGACTAGACATTCCTGTCTTTGATGAGACACATGCTTGAACTGTTATACTTCCATTTCATATTTCCCTATCAGACAAAGACTTTTCATGGACATCAGACTGATAGATTTCCATCTAATTCAATGACTTTGGTTTAGAGTTTTATATTGTTTTCAATAAGTGCAATCCCAATAGACACACCTGTAAGTGCAGCATGCCTTTCTCACCCCTTACACATTTTGTTATATGTCCAGGCCAATGATAAAAGTTGACCTGCCCCAAGAAAGTGCTGATGTCAGTTGCTTAATACTGATACCAATATTAGAATGTCTTTGTCAAGGTGCTAGTGCTAGAACTATCAGTATAGTTCTATACTGAATTATTACTACAAAAAATTATCCAATCTGTTGCTGTTAGGTGTCCGCAAGTTGGTCCTGGCCCATAGCAACTCTACAAACAGCAGAATGAAATATTGCACTGTCTTGCATCATCCTCACAATCATTCCCAGGCCTGAGCCCATTGTGGCCGCCACTGCGTTACTCCATCTCATTGAGGGCCTTCCTCTCCTCTGCTGCCCCTCCATGTTGCCAAGTATGATGTCCTTCACCAAGGACTGATCTCTCCTGACAGTAGGTCCAAAGTATGTAAGACTTGTAGGTCAAAGTATGTCTTGCCATCTTGAACTCTAAGGAGCGCTTTGGCTTTACTTCTTTCAGCACAGATCGGTTTGTCCTTTTAGCAGTCCACAGATGCTGTGCAGTCAATATTCTTCTCCAGCACCACAATTCAATTGCATCCAGTCTTCTTTGGTCTTCTTTATTCAATGTCCTACTTTCATATGCATATGAGGCCATAGAAAATATCATGGTTTAAAAAAAGTAATTTAAAAAGAAGAAAATAGCATGGTTTGAGTCAAGTGCATCTCAGTACTCAAAGAAACAGCTTTCCTTTTTAATACTCTAATGCACTCTCGTGCAGCAGATTTATCTAACATAACACGTCTTTTGGTCCCTTGACTGCTGCTTCCATGAGAATTGATCTTGGAGCCAAGCTAGACAAAATCCTTGAAAATTTCAAACTTTTCTCTATTTACCATGGTGTTACCTATTGGTCCAGCAGTGAGGATTTTGGTCTTCTTTACATTGAGTTGCAATCCATATTGAAGGCTGCCATTTTTTATCTTCATTAATGAGTGCTTCAAGCTCTCCTGACATTCAGCAAGCAAGGTTGTGTCATCTGCATATCTCAGGTTGTTAATAAGCCTTCCTCAAATCCTGAAGCTTTATTCCTCTTCATATAATCCAGTTTATCTGATTAGTTGCTCAGCATATAGATTGAATAAGTATGGTGAGAGGATACAACCCTGACAGGTTTCTTGAATTTAAACCATGCAATGTTCTCTTGTTGTGTTTGCAAAACTGCCTCTTAATCCATGTACAAGTTCCACAGGAACACAATGAAATATTCTGGAATTCCTATTCTTCTTAAGGCTGTCCATAGTTTATTATGGTCCACACAGTCAAATGCCATGGTATAGTTAAGAAACCACAAGTACACATCCTTCTGGTATTCTCTGCTTTGAGCCAAGATCCATCTGACAACGGATGAACAATGACATCTCTGGTTCCATGTCCTCTTAGGGAACTGATCTGAACCTTTAGCAGTTACTGAATGATCTTCAGCGAAATTTTGTTTGTGTGAGATATCAGTAATATTGTTCTATAGTTCGGGCATTCTGTTGGGTCACTTTTCTTTGGAATGGGTACAAATATGGATCTATTCTAGTCAGTTGGCCAAGTAGCTGTCCTGCAAATTTCCTGGCATAGACAAGTGAGTGCTTCCAGTGCTCCATCAACTTGTTGAAACATTTCAATTGGGATTCCATCAATTCCTGGAGTCTTGCTTTTGGCTATTTCCATTGTAGGTCAGGCCAAGCACGAATAAAATAATGTCCAATGTGGTTTCTTTCATAGACAATTTAAACAAACTTTAGAGTAAATAGCTCCCATTTTATAATGCTTTTATTCTTTGAGTGTTATTTTTAGCATGCTTCACAATGTAGTGTCTGCCTGGACAAGATCGCAGAAACCCCATTTTGGTCCATAATGATGCATGACAAAATATCATGGAATGGAAGTGAATAATTCAAAGAGGAATTCCTGACCTGATTCGTACTTTCGATTATGGTTGGCAGCATTAGAGAGATGATCTGCCAAAGAAAATGATCTAGGATTATTTGCTGATGTGTAACAGTATGCTATAAAATGATAATCTAGATTAAAGATGGTAAGAAATTAATTCATTAGAATACAGAAAGAAGAATGTATGTAGTAGCTGAGAATTATTTCCAATCTTTAATTCTATCCATAGCTAATAGCATTGTTAATGACAAATTCAATGGAAGGCAGAGATCACAGTTTCATTATTTAGATTAAATCATTGTATAAAATATATTAGCAGTATTCGGCTAAATAATTTAATACAAATCGCTTAAAATAAAATTTGTGAGAAGCAATGTCATAATTATCTTTTGTCCAACAAGAGGCAAAATTCAGTTAAGACAATTAAAGAATGAAATGGAGATTTGTCTTTGAAAAGACTAAATATGTGCACATCGGGTAAAAACATGTCAAGGAACTTTAAGAACTGCAGCACTGTAATTCATTACTAAATGTGCTTGAATGTGCAGTATGACTTATATATGCAGTGTTGGTTAAAAAGAAACATTCAAATTAGTTATCAAATTTAGAAATGTAACAGATTTGGAAGAGAGTATATTTTAGCAGTTAGGGAGGGCATGTGATTCAAGTATTAGTTACAAGTCTGGAAATGAACTGAACTGAACTCATTTTTTTGACCTGAAGCAAGTTCCCACACAATTTCAATTTCCTTAACTATTAGGCTGAGCTGAGAGAAACAATAGTCCTCATTCCCTTACCTGCTGTGTTAGGCCAGGTTGACTCGAAAAACAAATCCAGAGACACTGATATATGTCTAGGAAAGGGTTTTATTTCAAGAAGCAAATATATATCAAGAAAACATCTCAGTCTAATCCAGATCAAGTCCATGAGTCCTATCTTGGTCCATAAATCCATCTTTAGGTCATACAGCCACACACAAATGATGCCAAATGCAGGAAGATCACAGGCCAGTGGGTGCAAAGTCTTGTGGATCCAATGGCGGTGGACCCATCTCCACAACTCTCTCAGGTCCTAGTGTGGCTCCGGTAGCTCTCTGAGAGTCTCAACAGCAGGAAGCTGGAGGGAGAGAGAGAGAGAGAGAGAGAGAGAGAGAGAGAGAGAGAGAGAGAGAGAAGAGATTTTCCAGGACCCTCCTTAGGAGAAAGCCATGCCCACAAGGTGGTACTGTCAGATTGTGACCTGATTGACAGGTTAACCTCTATCCTTTCACTCTATTCATCAAGTTGACACGAGATTATGTAACTACCACACGTGCCCTACTCTTGAGGCAAGAAGGGCCATGAAAAGTCAGGACAGAAGAGGTTGAAGGAGGGAGGACACCCAAAACAAATACTTATAAACACATAACTGCATGAAGAAGCCCTATATTTCATTTTTATGACCATAGACTACCACTTATAACATTGACTATCTTAGATTGTAGTCAAGTACAAGCTATTTAATCAGAAATGTATATTTTTTACTTAGTAGTTCCCAGGTATAATTCATTTTACATTGTCAGTCAGTATTTTGTTTCTATAGATTTATCCTTAAACTGAATAAAATTATTAGTAAATTATTACCTGTAATATTTTTATATATAACGTTATGAACCTATGCTAAATTTATATACCACCTGAATGAAGCATGTCTATATTTGTTTAGAAATGGAGGCTTATTAATACGTTAAAATAAGATTACTCTTTTTTATAACATAGGTTGGGATTTGTTATAAATTGGATTGCATCCAACAAAGCGATGTGTTCTAAATCCCAAATACGCCTTCTGTGCTTATAATTCCATTGGGAAACAGGTTACTTTTGTATGTTACTGACACATGATTCCTATAGTGTGTGTCTCCAACCAACTTCTTTTTGTTGTTGTTGTTTCTTTTTTTGTTTTCCAACCAACTTCTTTTCAGAACGAAAAGATATTAGACAAGCAAGTGAAAGAAGCAGAGTTGGGGTTGGGGAGAGATGCTAAGTCACATGAAGATTGCCTAGGAGCAGAAGCTCAGGAGAAACGAGATGAGAGCAGGTGTCTTGGGACAACCTGTCAGTAAGCAGTGGAATGCACTAATCATTTATGCATTAACACTTCTGTTGGTATAGCGGTTATGAGTTGGGCTATTAGCAACAAGGTGCTGTGTTTGAAATCCACAGCCACGCACTGGCGAGAAAGATGACATGTTCTACCCATGGAAGGAGCTCAGCAACCCACATGGGCAGCTTGACCTTGTCCTAGAGGTTTGCTGAGTGGCACATTTAACTCGATCGCAGAGAGTTTTTTGAGTAAGTGATTGGTGGAATTCACTAATGAAAGGTATCTAAAATTGGAATCTACTTTATAGTAAAGATTTTAACTAAAAATTCCATTTATTTAATAGATATGAGATTATTCAGGTTAACCTTTTTTTTTCTTTAATGTGCTTTGAAAATCCATGCCTTTGAAGAATGTGCATTTACTCTATTTGGTAAGTCTCTTAATAAAGTTTTTAAATAATGTTTGTTGATTATGTTTTAGATATCTGCAGAATCTAAAACATTAATTCCTCTTTCTTTCCTGATATTGGTCATTTGTATTTCCTTCTTAGCTAAATTTTCATCACTTTTTCACTTTTACTGAATTTTTCAATGAGCCAGTTATTATTTTCATTAATTTTTTGTTATATATTTCCATTTTCCATTTCATTATCCTTGTTCTTTGTAAGCTTCCTGTTAGAAATAATTTCTCAGGTTTTTGTTATGCTACTTTTTTCTAGTTTGTTATGTTAGTATCTCACATTTTTATCTGATGTCTTTTTATATATATTTTCTTTATGTTAAAAAAAGTTTTCAAAAATTTTATTGGCACATAATTTACATATCATAGAATTGAATAGTTCAATTGTTCAAACATATCAAGGGGGAATTTTAAAATGTAAGTATTTAGTGCTATAAATTTAACTTTAAGCTCTACATTAATTGCTGATTATATATTTTGAAATGGCATATTTTTCTATTTTAAATCAATCCAAATGGTTTTCAAATTTTACTTGGGATGGTTTTTTTTTATATTATCAGTCAGGGTTCCTCCATATGACTGCAACCAGTAGTATGTGGTGTCATTTAGCACCTACATACACACAGACACAGGCTGCCAGGCTTTCTCCCACAGAGTGGCTTGGTGTTCCAGTCAAAGACCTATCAATTCGCAGCTGAACACTTCTGCACCTTTCAAATAGTGCTCCCATCAAATAGCTTGATAGATGGATGTTGAAAGGTAGGTAGGAAGAAAGATAAATATGTAGGAAGATAAATGGATACATGAATAATGCAAGTAATTGGCTTACATGATTGTGGGAAATGTACAGCTGAAAGGGTAGGCTGTGGTTAAAAATGTCATCTACAGGTAAAATTTCTTTCTCTCTGGGTAATCTTCAGTTATGTGTTGAAAATCTTCCAACTGGCTAAACCATAAGCCCTCAGGTTACCTAGGACAATATGTGTTACTTAAAGTAAATTGGTTATAGCTTTTAATCAGATTTCTAGAATATTTTCACAGCAACACCTAGATTAGAGTTTGATTGAATAACTGTAGGTTTCATGCTGGTATAAACTCATCATCATATGAACCACACTTATATAGCCGCGTATTGTTACATTGCCAAATATTTGAACATTATGCTTATTACTATTGCACATTCTCCTTCATAAGGAATGCATCTATCAAAATGATGATATTTTTAAGCTTTTAAATCTCTATCACAAACCCCCAAAATACCGGACTCACAGTTGTTCAGTCAATATCGACTCATAGCAACTCTAACGGCCCTGTTGGGTTCCCGAGACTGTAAGGGTGT
>NW_022103900.1:12269623-12272127 GCF_000313985.2 Echinops telfairi
AAATACCGGACTCACAGTTGTTCAGTCAATATCGACTCATAGCAACTCTAACGGCCCTGTTGGGTTCCCGAGACTGTAAGGGTGTAGAAAAGCCCTTGTTTCTCCAGGGAGCAGCTGGTGGCTTTAAAATGCTGGTCATTTAGTTGCAGTCCAAAGTGAGGCCACCAGGGCTCCTTTCTCTATCACAAGTTCTCATCAGTGTGTGTGTGTGATTGGTCACTTTTCTTTATGTTTCTTTTCCTCGGGCTGTGTTGAATTTATTGGATTGTCATTGTTGTTGGGTGTCATGGAGTCCAGTCCGACACACAGAGACTTTATGTACACGAAAACGAAGCACTGCCCCATCCTGTCATCCTCACAAGTGTTCCTACACTCGAAGCCATGGCTCTAACCCCTGTCTCAATCTATATCATTGAGGGTCTTGCTCTTTTATTGCTGCCTGTCTACTTCATCAAGCATGATGTCCCTTCCAGGGCCTTGCCTCTCCAGATAGCTTATGCGAGATATGTGAGACGAAGTCTCACCGTCCTTCCTTCTAAGGAGCATTTTGGTTGTACTTCTTTCAAGACAGATTGATTTGTTCTTTTGGCAATCCATGGTACTTTCAATATTCTTCACCAGCACTATAATTCAAATGCTTCGATTCTTCTTCAATCTTCCCTATTCAATGTCCAATTATCACATGATCTATGAGACAATTGGGGAAAAAACCATGGCTTGGTTAAGGACTTAGTCCTTCAAAATGATGTCCTTGATCTTCAAATTCTAGAGATCTTCTGCAGCACATTTAGCTAAGGCAATGTGTTGTTTGATTTACTGACTGCTTCTTTTGTGATCATTGATTGTGGTTTCTAGCAGGATGAAACCCTTGAGAATTTCCATCTTACTTCCATTGATCATGATGTAACTTATTGGCTGAGTTCTGAGGATTTTGGGTTTCTTTACGTGGAATTGTAATTTGTATTGAAGACTGCAGTCCTGGATCTTCATCACCAAGTGCTTCCTGTCCTTGCTTTCAGCAAGCAAGGTTGCGGCATCTACATTTCACAGGTTGTTAATAAGACTTCCTCTAAACCTAATGCTTCATCCTCCCCACCTTACTCCCATCCTTCTGCATTTAGTCAGGGTTCTCGAGTTATTTGCTCAACATACTGATTGAGTAAGAATGGTGAAAGGCTATAACTCTGATGTATATATTTCCTGATTTTAAACTATACAGTATTCCCTTGTTCTGTTGGCAGAACTGTCACTTGATCCTCATACATGTGCATTTGCATGTGCATAATCACATTTTTGGAATTCTTATTATTCTCAATGCATTCCCTGGCTTGTTATGATCCACATAGCCAAATGCCTTTGCATGGTTTATAAAACACAAGAACATATATTTATGATATTGTCTGCTTTCACCCAAGAGCCATCTGATGTCAGCAATGGTAGCCTTCATTCCAGGTCCTCTTCTGAATCCAGTGTGAAATCTGGCAGCTTCCTGTTGATGCACTGCTGAAACAATTGTTGAATGATCTTAGTCATGATTTTACTTCCATGTGATATTAATGATATAGATTGATCATCTCTAGGTTTAATCAAATTTCAGATATCAGCTTTTCTTTTTCTTCTTTGCCCCCTCCCCACTCCACCCCCTAGTTTTTATTTTTCAAAAGATTTTCTTATCTAGACTTCTTCATTTATCCCTCTGAGGTGTTATACCACTTGATATTTTTTGGCAGGCTACAAATTCTATTCATTTTCTGTTTTAAAGTCATTATTACTTTTTAATGCTGTGTTCCATTTTATAGAGTTTTCATTGCTATGGCCTCAATTTTACTTATTAAGAAATAATTTCTATTTGCTCCTAATTCATCCAGTGCAGTTTTCATTTTAGATGCTGTCTTCCTTACCTGTTGCTGTTGTAACAGAAACACTATAAATGGATGATTTAAACAAACACACATGTATTCTCTCACTGTTTAGAAGGACAGGAGCCTGTGATTGGGTAGAAGTCACAAAAATGATGAACAGAAGAATCATACCAAGCACATTCACTTTGAGTCAGAATCAACTTGATGCCATTCAGTTGGAGTGTAATGCTCAATTAATGCAATGCATTTTGGAAGACCCCAAATGAGTGCCCTTCGTAGTAGTAGGTTTTCCACAATATATAGTAAGGTTAGGTATTACTGCTAGACCTTTATGAGTTTTCGTCATTGTTCTGACAATTATTTCCTATTTTTATTTCCAAGGGCTTGTGTAATATCCTTATACACATGGGCAAATCAATGGAAGACTCAAGCTGATACCTTTCACTATATCTGGACCTACTTTTCTGCATCCTCCCTCTTTCCAGTATTCTGTCTGGTGAACCGTAGTCTCCTGTCTCCTCTCAATTGAGTCCACCGAGCACTTTGGTTTCCATTTTCTGAAGTGTGGCCTGGGAATTTTTTCTAAGAAAGGAACCACAGCAATCCTAATGTTCGCTTCGTCCCCATTTTACAGGAAACACT
>NW_022103900.1:12272227-12277559 GCF_000313985.2 Echinops telfairi
TTTCCATTTTCTGAAGTGTGGCCTGGGAATTTTTTCTAAGAAAGGAACCACAGCAATCCTAATGTTCGCTTCGTCCCCATTTTACAGGAAACACTGAACTACACTGACTATCATCAAATGCTTGGGGACAGTTATTTTAAATATTATGTCCCATTATATATTCATTAAAAATGAAAGTTAAATACTGATTCCATTATCCTTCGTGAACATATGTGGAAGCCAAAACTGTGTTTTTCAACTTATTTTAATTTAGGAGAGATCTGGTTCTCACTGTACAAATTTGCTTAAATATTAAAGCTTTTATATAATAGAAAAGCTATTTTTAGTAAGTATAGAAGGACTTACTATGCCATTTAAAAATAACTGAAGAGAATTTATTTCAGAAAAAATAATTTAGTACAATTCTGGAAAACTTAAATATTATCATATGGTTGCAAAGACCAGTTAACTTAGAGTTAATGAATTGAGTTAATTAATCTGGATAGTGATAAAAATATGTGAACCAAGAAAGAATTAGTCGGATATATAAATCAAGACATAATTTTAATATCTACTGTTATAGAAGATTTGTACACAAACTTTGCCTTCAGAAAGGTTTTAATATCTAACAACTGGTTCAATTTTAGACTTGTAGAAAGCAATTTATTAAATTGAGTGAAGAAGTAATCTTTTACAATAATCTTATATTCTGCCCTATCAAATCGTCACCTGAAATATCTATATGTGTATATTTTGATAAATTTAGATTCCTAGGCACACTTGTTCATAAATCATAGAAGTTCAATTCAGTCACTACCTACTGAATGTTTGTAAATGTAATAGCAATATGACCAGTTTCGCCCCGCCCCCCTCCCTTGCAGGAAGGGGTAACTTGTTTAAGGGAATTGGCTACAAACACCTTATTATTTCCTATGAAAACCTTATTCTTACAATAAGAGTTACATGTAATCACTAATATGCTCCTAAGAAGAATTATTTGGTAAAGATGTATATATTTTATTAAATATGTAATAACAAAAGTATCTGAGGTTAATGCATACTAACATTTGTATTGAAATTAATATAACACTTATTACCAGAAATGATCTACATTTTCCTAAGGAATACTCAGTTTTCTAATTGGACCTGCTTTTGCCAATATATTAGAAACTGACACCAGTTCAAAGAGACTTGGTAGTGTTCTGGGTTAGATATTGGGCTAGCTGCAAAGTTCATGGTTCAAACCCACTAGCTGCTCCTCAAAAGAAAGATGAGGTTGTCATCTGCTACAAAGGTTTACAGTCACAGAAGCCCTAGAAAGGGTTGCTATGTTTTGGAATTGCTTCCATGGTAGTGGGGTTCTGAGTTTGAGTCACAAGGGTTAACCCAAACCACTTGAAAGAAAAGGATCCATCCATGCATTACATTCTAAATCTTATTGCTCATCCCACACACAACACACACACAGTCATACACTCAACTAACACAATCTTAATCTAAATTGCCTATCTTATATAATAATGCTAATGTTATTATTTACTATTTTGAAATTCCAGAGTATTTATATCACAAGAAAATCATTGTATAAATATTTACTATTTATAAGACTTCTTATTAAACATGTTATCTCCATTTCCCGACTTACTGATACCACAAAAGTGAAAGTAGAATCTTGTATACTGAATTTAGATGTGAAGCTAAGAATAAAATAGCCTCACTGCTTTCTGCTTTAAAAGGTAATTTCTGGATAAACCACAGTTGTTGGTTTTACCCCTCTTCTCTTTCTATTAGTTCATGCAGCACAGAACTATGTGTTTTAATAGATGACCTCAAAAGTTCTGTCTCTGATGAGATTCTAGAGCCTCATATGATAGTACAGTTAAAATCTGCCTCACTTGTAACTATAAATTCAGATGTTTCCTAGGTTAAACATGACCCAGTTAGTAGAAGCCCAGAATCCCTATAGAGATCCATATTAAAATAGCCTTTATAATGCTTCATTATGGTCATCAGATCATTAAATTAATTTTGCTAAATTCATAAAACATTGCATGGATTTCACTGATTTATATTCTGAATTATTTTTAAGATGTGAAAAAAAAATCTCATTACTTATCAATCTGAAAAGTTTTCCATTTTTTGTCAATATAAGGATTCCATTTAACTAGCCCTCAACAGCCTCTACTGTTTCCTTAAAGATTCATGCAGTAACACATGAGACTTGAATAATTTCTAGTAGTAGATTATGAATCAGGGCTCCATTATTTCTGTGAGCACGTATACACAATTTTCTGTATAAAACATATTGAATGTTATGTTTTGTTTTTGTTCAAAGTTCTTTTACACACCTTAAATGGTAAATAACTTGTTTTTTAAAAATACATTGATGATTAAATAATTTAAGGACAAAGCCTGAGTTTATTTTGTATCCTTGCATGAAGCAGCTTGTACTGATTATTCAACTACACATTTGATGAAAGTCCAACATTTAAATTATTCTTAGGTCAATATTTGGCCTATTAAAAGGTCCAAAAAAACAGAAACCTTATGAAACCTGGCTTCAACCGAAAACCGGAGCTTCACTTTTGAAGATGGTGTGCATGATGGTGGGGTGGTAATTTTCCAGGCAGCACACAGTCATGACTATCATCTTCTGGTTTGATTCTATTATTGGCTGAATATAGATTGATGTACTTGTCTCCACTGCAGCAATGTATAATGCATGAACAAGATTACTGGGGTAATTTAGAAACAGGATGCCTTTAATCTTCTGCTCAGATCAATCAATTATAATACATTGGTTATAGAATGTCCTATGATCTTACACTGAATCCTTAATAGAACTATTCTTAGAGCTAAATGAAGTTAAGAAAATATGAAGCCCACAGAACTTGGCCCATATATAAAACAGTGAAAATTTAACCACAGTTTGTGTATACAACCCAAACAAACAAACACACCACTCTGAAGGTTATTGAGAATGAAAAAATATCTCAAGAAACATGAAGCCCCTTTTCTCCAGGTGGCTGGTGTGGGAGGTGGTGGTGGGAAAGGAAGTGGAATTCAAAGATTTCTGAACTCAGTAGCATGTGGAAAGTAGTATCAGATTCATAAATTAAGGTATTATGCACTGTTGACTTGTATACATCAATGTATCTGGTCATATGACAAACGGATTTTGTAATTCAAACTGTATTTTAAAATTCTTGTTTCCTTTGTAAGCAGTATCAAGTCACTGGATCTTCATGCACTAAAAAAAGCAAAAGTAAAGAAGTAGTATTCATATAACCTTGTTGTAACTTACTGCTGTATCACTGTGCCTTCAAACTGTATATCATAGCTTAATTACAACCCACTGTACATTCAGGTTGTTAAATTGTCTCTGGAGTCATTGACATTTGTGGAGGGAGGAGAGTTTAGATTTAGTTCCGATGATATGTAGGAAAGGAAAGCATTGTGGGAACGAGGTGCAAATATCGACCTGTATTTCCATGTGTATCCAATGAAGGCAAGTGGTGTCTATGAATACCTCCGGACCACTTGCCTGAGTTTGCAGGTCTATTATCTGTGATGTGGTTGAATATAGGCAGAGAGCAGTTACTAGCGGCAGAATCAGAGTCAGCACCATGGATAGCTCCACGCATTCCATTCCCAGGACAGGAACTCTGGTGTCTGTCAAGCCCAAGGACAGCAGGGGAACGGAAAGACTGAAAGATCTACTTGGAAAGAAAACCAGAGAATAGCCGGGAAAGGTGGGCTGGGGGCTTTTAAGTGGTACTTTGGATGAGCGTGTTGTTTCAAAACTCAAGTGACGGATTTGAATTCAGCTCAAAATACCCTAAGAATCTGTGACCTATCATAGAAGATTCTTTATAAAGTAAAGCTAGTTTGCATTTCTGTTTATTTCCATTACTCTGATGTGGAAGAAGAGGAATTGCTTAGGTTTTTGTATGGAGGTAGATATTGGAAGGAAAGTTTTTTATTGATTTCCTCTTTGGTTTAGTTTCCACCTAATCCTTCCTGTCTGCTCTCCTAGGTCCCACTTCCTTTTCTCACTAAAGATTTGAGACTGCAACTGAGAAATTATGAACAAGCTGACTCAAGGCACAGGCCATGCAGGTTCATGGGCAAGAAGACCCCTGAAGCCACCCAATCACATGGTTGAAGAGAGGTTTCTCTCTGTGTCCCTGCTGCCAGGAGAGGGACATGAGAGTCAGCCTGGTTCTATTCCTGTAGGTTCTAAAGGGAACAAATTCTGTTTAAGACAGGAGCGGGGAGTGTAGCAAACTATGGACATAACAGAAATGAAAGGAAGAAAATCAAGAGGGGGAAAATACTAGAAAAATAACAGGAAAAACACTCTGCTCCGGTGGCTTGGTCACCTTTGATTTCCTTAAATTTCCAGGACAGTTTTGACAGAAGTGTACACTGTGAGATTCCCAGGTTTGGAGGCTCTCAGAAGCAAAGCCTAAGAGGACACAGTGTCCTAACCAAGACGACGCCTTACAGATAGTGGGAGTGGGCAGACGGGTGTCTCTGGAGTCTGGAAGAAGAACGACGCTGGAGGACACACTTAGGTTAGGCTGATACCTGTGAGCCCCTCCTACCTTCGCTTCCTTTCACCCTCTTGCTCCCCCATCTCGAACTCCACCCTTGTTTCAAAGTTCACAGACTTTGACCTTCATCCTTTTCTGGAAGCCTTCCAGTACCCAGACACTCATTCACCCCAACCTACAACTCTTCCGTGGCTCCAGTAACTCCAGCGGTGATCACTGGGCATGCTCAGCGGCGCGGGCTTGGCTGTGGGCAGGGTCGGGCGTGTCACTTCAGTCCTGGTTCGGTGTCCACTCCTGCACTCCCAGAGATCCGCACTGCACCTCCACCCTAAAGTGGCTCTCAGGTCCTCCCAGCCACCTGAGCGCCACCTCCCTGGAGGTGGTTTCCCCACCACTCTTTTCTCTACAGCTCAGGGGGAGGATGGCGCAGGACCGGACAGTGTTTTGTTCCGTTGTACAAAGAGTGGCTGGGAGTTGGAATTGACTTGAAGGCACCTAACAGCTACAAAGGGGTCCCAGCGAGGACTGCACGGGAGCAGCTCGGGGACGGAGCCCTGGGGCTGGGGGCTGGGGGCTGGGGGCTGGGGCGACCACCTTCCCAAGAGTAGCTGTTTGTCCTCTGAGTTTGGAGATTTCTTGGCTGGCTTCTGCGAAAGCACGCTTGAGTAATCCGAGCTGTGGCAGCGACCAAGCTCCCTGGATAAAGGGTGTGTGTGTGTGTGTGTGTGTGTGTAAGGGGAGAAGGCGGGGACAGAAACGTCAACCCCACCTCCCTCCAGCTTTCCTTTTTTCTTCCC
>NW_022103900.1:12277853-12341738 GCF_000313985.2 Echinops telfairi
CCCGCTCACCCGCCGCAGTCCGGTGCAAGGCCCCCTCCGGGAGGTGAGGGGAATGGCTTGGACTCCGGAGGGGACGGCGGGTCCAGAGCGGTGCTGCTAATGGGGAGAGATCGCCGGTTTCCGAAGAGGATGCTCGGGCACAAAGCGCGGCTGGCGCGCTGGCCTGGGCTCTAGCGGCCGAGAGATCCCGGGAGAACTCCGGAGCTCGCGGGGCGCGCTCCTCCGAAGACTGGGTCAACATGCCTGTTCGCAGGGGGCATGTGGCACCACAAAACACATTTCTGGGGACCATCATTCGGAAATTTGAAGGGCAAAGTAAGTTTATTTGTTCTCTTCTCTCTCCCTTGCTCTCTGCTTTGATAGTGCACTTGGCGTCCACCGCTTCCAAACCGTGGAAAGCGGCAACTCCAGGCTCTGTCAACTTAGACGCTGAGATACCGAGCCAGGAGGTTCGACTGGCAGCTGGAGTGTCCTCCCTGATATTAATTTTGATTTACATTTTAGATTACGGTTTCCATTATAACAGGCAATTTGATCCCTCCTCTCCCCCTGCTCCATTATCCTGCTTGCTACTTAAGGTCCTACTAGTCTACTATCTTAAAGGGAACGTGCCAGGGTAGCCTGGGTTTGCATGTTGATGCTGTTTGTAGGGTAGACTTTTTCAAAGTCAGGAGCAGGCAAAGCAGCGATGCAAATGGCTATACAAACTATATTTGCCTTGACTGAATTGCTGGGCTGTGCCATACCTGGGAAGCTTGCTGGCCTTTACTTGACAGAAGCTAAACTTTGCATTAAATCAATGCAAATATACCCCAAGCAGGGGCATTTGGATAAACCATAACCGGTTCAGGCTGGATCCCCAGACAAGTAGCTCATTATTTAAAAGATCTATTTCTGGCCCTTTTATTATCCTCTTAAAATTTCCACCTAGAAATTTAGAAATTGAGGTGTAATAAGTAAATCCCACCAAGAATAAATGTGGAGAAGTTTAATGTTCTCATGTGGAGTTAATTATAATTATCAGTGTTACATAAATATATTAGTTTGAGATCCTGTATTTGCTAACTTATATTGACCCTTACTTGTAACCACATGAACATATGGTTATTTGAAATCATGTTGCATAATTTACTGTTGTTAGGCATTATA
This sequence comes from Echinops telfairi, assembly GCF_000313985.2. NCBI lineage: Eukaryota > Metazoa > Chordata > Mammalia > Afrosoricida > Tenrecidae > Echinops > Echinops telfairi. Next base: position 12,279,003 of record NW_022103900.1, read on the forward strand.
TCATATAATATTATAAATTTGCTTAATGTTGTAAGGATCTGGTAACTTGTGCTCCAAATGAACTTGTGTATTCTCTTTCACATTTTATCTGGAGAAGTAAATACCATCTGACTATAATTAACAAACCTTCTGTATTAAAATTTTTATTATACAAAAACTCAACGTTTTCCCAATTCAAGGTAAAAGCGAAAATATTTTAAAGTTTTATCACATTTACGGTATGGTGTAACTGTTTTTATCTTCTGGAAAACATAACCTAGGAAAAGGTGAGCCTTCGCATCATCACACTGCTAAGAAATTTGAAATCATGTGGCAAAGACTAATTTTTTTTCATAATGTGGGATGCATTAGAGGGACAGAAAAAAACCCAAATCTAAGAATCATAGCTACTTTGAGAAAGTTGTATTCCAAGGAATAACCAAGGTTGAAGTAAGAAATCTGACAGTTACAGGATCTTTCACTGTTTTGACTTTGAAATTATTTGCCATAAAATTAATGGCTGTTTGTGCCTAGAGTTCTTTGGTTACCCTGGGACTAGCAGGGTTTGAGACCTGAACTATTCGGGAAATTACGTTCTCATAATTTGGAGAGTGATACTTTCATTCTTTTGTTAGAATCACTCTGGCCCATTCATTCCAAGAGTTTTTTCTTCTTCTTCTTTTTGTAACGCTCTAAGCAGTTAGAAATTTGGGGGTGTACCTAAATTTCAAACCTCCTATCATGCAACACATTTCCCCAGTGTTTATGAGAATCCTGTAAAAAGCTTTTGTAAAGATGCCTTCCTGTTTTTATTATTACAGATAAAAAATTTATCATTGCAAATGCCAGAGTGCAGAACTGTGCCATCATCTACTGCAATGATGGGTTCTGCGAGATGACTGGTTTCTCCAGGCCAGATGTCATGCAGAAGCCTTGCACCTGTGACTTTCTCCATGGACCCGAGACCAAGAGGCATGATATTGCCCAAATTGCTCAAGCGTTGCTGGGATCGGAAGAGAGGAAAGTGGAGGTCACATACTATCACAAGAACGGTAACGTGTACCCATTCAGGATTCCTTGTATTTGCCCATTTGATTCCATTGAAATGAAATGTAGAAAAATGATGACTGAAAGTTTATATGTTGAGAAACTTCAACTGTTTGGTGGCTATAAGATTTATTTGTAGTATTTTAAGATCCATTAGTGGACTATAGAAATTTTTTCTTTGAAGAAGGCAGCTCTATCTGAACTCTCTCCAAAGTGCAGTAACCTAGTGCCAACCAGGGCAAAATGCTGCAAATTACTCTTACCTTCACCTCTCTAAGCAATGGTATGAAGTGTAATAATTTACTGTTTGCTTTGATTTGTGTTTGCTTAGAGCGGAATGTAAAGAGCTTTAGGTGCTTAAATTTGAAATTATTCCACAATGCAAGTCTTGTTGAAAACTGTCTAACTGAAGCAATTTTAGTAATATCATAAATGTTTCTTGGATACTCAGCTTTACTTGATAGACAACACCTCTGGTTTCTTCTGCTCCATTTTATGCAAGACTGAGTGTGACATATAGGGGTTCCTGAAATTGATCCAATAGCCTTAGGTATTTTCAAACAATAAAGGTGGTTAAAATCAGCTTTTGTCCTGATGTAAGAAATGGAGAAAAGACTCGTAGAAGTATGTGTATTCATTTTCACTGCTGCAACAAAACTGAGGCTTCAAACTTTAAGGTCATACCTCAACTTCAAGGACACTTTTCCACCTTTCAAATTTGCAATGGAAGCATAAATATAAAGGTTTTAAAAACATACATTTAATGCGCTTTTATGCACAAATCATACTCTGCACATACTCATGTGTATGAAATATCCCCCACTTTTAAAAAGTTTATTTTACACCACTTTGCTTTTAGGAAAGACTGCTTTTGCTGATAGAAAGAAATCCAAAGAGGGTTTTTGCTTTCCTGAAATAAGGCAAAGAGAAACTAGCATTCAGCTTTGCTTTGCAGTGAGCATTCAAGAGTAGTGGGGAGAGTGGTGTCTTCAAGACCCTTCATCAGGGACTACACTCAGCATCTCAGCTTCTGAGCACCATCGCTTTCAACTATGCATGTGAACACTGCGTGCTAGTGTTATGTTAGGTTTTATGTGCTCATTGATGTGATTTTTAGGTTACTTTTTGGATGTGAGGACTGTCATGGTTTCTAATATACATTAATGGCAATTGTTTCTCCCTTTTATGTCATTTTTGCCTTAAAGAATGTTTCATAGGAATTCTGTATTTTTGAATAGTGAGGGGGGAGCCTGTATACTCATATGTACATTCTCAAAGGTGCACACTGAATGACAGTTGGCTTAAAGATAAGTCAATTAAAAACTAGGGAAACATGCACTTAATTTTCCTGATATCATATCATCATTGATTTAGTTCTTCTTGATTGAAAGAAATTAATGAGGTAAAGGCATAGCATACTGTCTAGAATTTGAAAATCTTAGACTTTTATAAATGTGTGATATACTGTAGCTTAGATCATATAATGACTCATCATTTGGTAAGCTACAGAGGAAAAATTCCAGCAGGGAAAAGGTTTAATTCTTCCTGTTACCTTCTTATAATTACATGATAATTGAATATTTTTAGGATTTATTTGAGTGTGTATACTCAACAACCTATTATTGGAAATAAACAGATTTGTCTAAGTTTAGCTTAATCTAGGAAAAATGATATGATTGTATCAAACAGCGTAGACATCACTTTTTAAGTTTTTTCCTAATGTTTTTTCACTCTTCAATTAGTTTGGTTGCCAGACTAGAAATAGCCTAATTGATCCTTTGTCTTGAAAGCATTTCTTGGACTGAAGCTCTCACTATCCAAATGCAGCTCGTGCTCTGATGCCAACAATCTGGACTTTCAGAATGATTTCAGTGTCTGGTATTCTTTTTTCTTCATCTGATTATCTAACATGATGTTGACACAGCCTACACTGTGGTTGCTACAGGAAATGTTGAGACATGCTGGGTTATTAATTTTGGAGGGCGATTTCAGACGTTTTTTTATCAACTTACATAATTGATGTTTACAATTACCCCAAACTCTCCAAATAAAATGAACCTAACCATATTTTTCAGAAAGTGTTTTCCTATGGAAGTTTAATTTATTACCCTGAAAGAGTAAGGGTGGTCCATCGAAAGCTGGTTAACTTGCATAATGTGAGTGTAGCAAACACTTAAAAATAATTCAAGGTGAAAGCAAGCATGAGTGTAAAAACATATACGTATAGTGAAGATGATAGTGGGTTGAATAATACAAATCCTCCTGAGTTTTTTGTTGTGCTATACAAATTAAAATTTCCGTATTGTTAGCAGGGAATTCTTATTTGTTTGTTTAGACATAGGAACATCTACATTTGGTGACAATTTGACTTCTGTTGGCTTCATTTTTAGATGTTATTTAATCTACAAAACCTTGGATATCGTTAGCGTTAATGATAATCTCTGTCTGTTTAGTGTCATCTTATGTGGGAATTGAAGTGATGGGTCAAGCACCTTCCTTCCTTTTCTTTCCCCAATGTAAAAAACAAAAACAAAAAGCTAATTTGAATGACCTTTTTAGAATCTGAAGATACAGTCTTGCTTATTTGCTTTGAGTGTCATAAACTTGAACTTTCATTACTTGCACACTTACCTTGAATAGAATCTTCAGAGTTTATCGGTTTTATTCTCACGGCAACTACAAATAAATCAGGGCTTGAAAGTTTAAATACTTTGAATGGTTTGCCTCTTAAAGAGCTGCTAACCCCTCTGCATTTATAAAAGCAGGAAAGGGAAGAAATCATCATTTCCCCTGGTTTGTCTCACAAAGTTTGCTGATGACTCTCTTATGAAGATAATGTGCTTGCAAGTGGTTCTTGACAGAACCCAGTGAATGTGCCCTTTCTTCATTCTGTTATTCAGTATTTCACCGGAATATGAGGAGTGATATCATATGCACAATGAGCAAATTAACAAGTTGAGATATTCTGCTCCATTTGTTTTTCCTGTTTACTCCTATGAGAGTAGCAAAAATATGGGCAAAGTATTAATCACAAAAGCTTGTTTTTCAATGGTGCCCAGAGGCTTTGTGAACAGTCCAAATCCATGGCCTGCGCCATGCGTTCAAATTGATACAGTGTACAGCGAGCGGCATGATCCCCATTGTGAAGCAACATTCCCTACTATGCTCTTTTAATGTGATTTCATGAGATTGCATCAGAAGGGTTGTTTATCAGAATATAAAAATTTTAAAACCCCAGTTAACTGCAGTAGAAATATTTGACACCCCTCCCTCTGAGGATTCTATTCTACAATTTGAGTCATGACTTCACAAATCACTCTTGGCAGCTGTGAAGTATTACTTCAGGTGATAAAACTGTAAATCTTTTGACATAAACCTCTAATTATGCAAAATTACAATTTCACAGAGGCATATATAAAGGGGAGCATATATTTAATAACATACTACCTGACTAGCAGCAGTGTTGGGGAAACAGCAAATATTTCAATTGCTAATGGGTTCATGGTTTTGGAGAGGATATTAGTAGTAGGGAAACAGAAAAGTGTACTAGGTCATCCCTTAATTTACAGCTTACCTGATTTGGGCGTATAATAGAATAAAGCTAGCTAGTCAAAATGCTAAACCACTTTAAGGATGTGTTAATATGGGATGCTAATCTTAATATTTAGCAACTCTAAATATTTGGAATATAAAAGTAAGTTTCACCAAGAAAAAGAAAGGTCATTACTCTAAGGAATTATGGTTGAAATGTCTGAATTTTATTTTTTTAAGTTGTAGTTTGTTTGAAAGTTGACAGAGTATATTAGCTTTCCACTCAGTAATTCATACATATTTTGTTGTGTGAGAACTGTAAGGGTGTTCTTATAGTTTGCGATCGTTCCTTCAGACCCAAAGCGATGGCAACTGTGTTAACAAATCAGAAACGCACAGGGCTACTTTTCCTATCATTAATGCTGCTTAAAGAACTAAAAGATAAAAAGGAGCTGAACAGGATACCACTCAGATTGGGAGCAGCACAAAGTCATCGAAGCAATGTTCATTTCAGCTAAACTCAGAAAAGGTCTTGGTTGGACAGTACCGAGCAAACCTCACTGTGAGCGCTGCATTACTATGTGTAAAAGTTCACATGCTTATCAAGTGAAGGATTTTGTATTCTTTGAAGAATTGAAACCCTTTTGGGACTCCTGGCTTGTGGTCATCACTCACTTTGCTTAGTAATAGGAACTGTTGTTTGTTGCTGTCAAATCGGTACTGACTCATGTGCAGACCGTAGCTGCCTTAAAGGGTTTTCAAAAGGCAGATCACCAGCTCTCTCCTCCAAAATACCTCTGTGGAAATCGGAAATCTTTCATGTACTTAACCATTTTTGCAACCCTGAAAGTGTCCTGGTAGTGTGATGGGCTGCGAAGTCATAATGTTAGTATAGCTGTGGAGTGTCTATCTCCCAAGGCTCAAGATGTTCTCAAGAAATTGCTTTCTAAAAAAAAGAATATATAAACTCTAAAATGAAAAAGGCTTCCTAGAAAAGAAAGCTTTAGAACTTAGGGTCAATTACCCCTCAGTATCTACATCTCAACTCAGAAATGAATATCTTGAGGTACATATATATACTGCTACCTTTTGTCCTTTCTGCTTAATAATAACTCGATGAAGAGAAATTGAGCTTCATTAAAGTTTTAATAGTCTGACATAAATCCTAGGATAAAGCGTTATATGTGTTGTAGGCGTATTAAATGTTTAGCTCCCCTAAATCCTAGATTATTAGTAGAGACGAATGCTAGTTTTTAGACTAGGACAGAAATACATTGTATGTGTGTGCAATTCAAGCAATGAGAATGATATTTCAGTAGTGTGCTGCCTCGAATTTGTTCCTGGAATTAATTTTAATTTCATAGTTCTACATTTGAATATTTTAATGAGCAGAAGATTGTGACAATTTTATTGTTAGGCTTGGACCCACAGCGACCCTATGCTCCATAAAACAAACCAGTGCCCATTCCTGAGCCATCCGCGCCATTGTGGATATGTTTGAGCAGGTTCTTTTGGTCACTGGATGAATTCATTTTCCTATGGGTCTTGCACTTTTCCCTTGACTTTCTGCTTTACCAAGCATGATGATCTATTCCGGGGACTGGTCTCTCCTGATAACTTGTCCAAGGCACTTGGGATAGAGTCTCACCGTCCCTGCTTCTAAGGAGCATTGAGACTACATTCCTTCCAGAACAGCGTTGTATGTTCTCCAGGCATTCTGTGGTATTTTCAATATTCTTTGCCTGCACCATAATTCAAATAAATCAATTTTTCTACAATCTTTACTTATTTCTCGCCCAAGTTCCAGATGCACATGAAGCATTGAAATACCCAGGGTTTGGGCAGGTGCACCTAAGCCCTCAAAGATAAATCCTTCCTCTTTTAAAACACTAAAGGAATCTTGTGCAGCAGATTTGTCCAATGCAATAAATCAGTTAATTGTAACCATAGTAATCCCCACACTCCTCAGTAATTTCTATGTACCTAAACATGATAACATGAACTCTGGCTATAGCATTTAAATACGATCGGTTGTGTTTGCCGATAAAAAGGAATCCTTGAGATAAACCTCTACTCGCATTTTGAAAACCGTATTTTGGCTCTGTCCTGCATGAACCCAATGTGTCCTGAAACTGTGGGTAATCTCAATCATCTCGGCTCATCCATCCCTTTTCACCACCTGCCGGCCCTATAACTTTAAGCATTCCTGGTGCTAAAAAGGAGCCATGCTGCGAGATAACCACTCAGTTATTTTCACATCCAGGGGGCTTAAGACCAGGGTCATTTTAGGGCTACCGGATAGGCGAAGCTTCAGTAGGAGGAACTTGCTTCTACTTGACTCTTGTGTCTGTTATAAATAGTCACTGAATAACTTGCTGGCAGCCAGCCAGAGAAAATTGCTGGCAGACATCCAGTAAGGAGCGTCCTAGGATAGCTGGGCCACAGGGAGGGGGCAGTTGGAGTGTGAGGGGTTGAGGTATTACCACGCCTCTGCCTGTCTAAATTAGACACCTCAGTGTGGTTTTCTGTTTTTGTTTGTGTCTTTTGTTTCTCTCCCCCTGCGTTCTAAATGCAATTGTTACCAACCCTTCCAATCTTTACATCGAACGTACCTTTCAATGTTACATCCGCTTCTCCAGCCAGTCCCTTGGTGGAAGCCCTCCGAGTCCTTTGTCTGGAGGTTTGAACTCTTGAGTTTTCCTTCCTCTCTAATCAGTTTTCCACAGTGGCATCACTGAGCTATTCCTGAAAGACAAATCAAGGATACTGAGACTGACTCAGAGAGAGCGTCACTGCCAGTGAAATTCATGTTCATGTGATGCACATGAACAATCTCATAAGGTGTGTACTCTTATTACCCTCATCCTACGAGAAGACCACGAAGTCCCAGGGACCTGAATAACTTGCCAAATCATGCAATTAAGGAATCCTGAGCCCGTAACAACTTGCCGTGCTGTTGCTCAGCGCACATTATACCATATATCGGCTGAGAAACCTGCTTGACTTTGTGAAAGTTCTAGAGTCCTTCGCAGGACATTTGTAGGACATCGGTACATTTCCAGTAGGATCCATGTAGGGAATCCAAGCTTGATTCCTCGATCTGATACTCAGCTCGGTGAACTTGACCAAGCCTAAGTTTTGGAGACCTCTGTTTTCTGATACACATTTAGAATATAACATCTATCAGATGCTTGTTGAATGGCTGAATGCGGTGGGAAAATCTGTAATGCATTTCTTGCGCGATTTCTTATAGTAATATGTGCTTATTAATAAATATCAATTAAGTGAAAAACTTTCCAAGGTTCCCATAGACCGTATGTTCCTATCACATTTGATTTCTTAAAGTTCTCAACTAGACCATGCATTTTTATGCCACTAACTAACACTTTGCTTCCGCCACGTGTCTGTCATACTGTGGTGGCTCGCGTTTTGCTGTGTCACCAATATTTCAAATAGCAGCAGCGTCACCCCAAGTGAACAGATTTCATCAGAGCCTCACGGAGGCAGCACTCTGCTGCACAAGGCCTCTTTAAACTGTTGCAAAGCAAGAGGTTACTTTGAGCACTAAGGTGCACCTGACCCAACCTAGGGCATTTTCAGTCACCTCATATGCATGCGAAATTTGGATATTAAATAAGGAAGTCCGAAGTGGAATCTACGCATTTGAATTATAGCACTGTTGAGGAATGTTGGAAGTGCCAGGGACTTCCAAAAGAACAAACATCTGTTTTGGAAGAAGCACAGCCAGAATGTTCCTTAGAGGCAAGGACGATGAGACTTTGTCTCAGGCACTTTGGACATGTGGTCAAAAGAGACCAGTTCCCGGGGAAGGACTTCATGCTGGGTAAAGTAGAGGGTAGGAGGAAAAGAGGAAGCCCCTCGACAAGATGGACTGACACAGCAGCTGCGGCAATGGACTTGAACATCAGAACCAGGCACACACCTGGCTGATGTTCTGTGCTTTTGCATTCAGAGGTGTTGTAAGTTGGAAGCAACTCAATGACACCCAACAACAGCAGAACTTTGCTCATCCTTCCAAAGGTTTTATTTATCAATAATTAAACATTTTGAAAATCTCTCTGTACGCATTGCCCCACCTCAGCTCCGCACCTGAATGAAACCCTCATCACAATTCTATAGACAGATAAAAATACTTCTTTTCCTGATGCCCCCACTACCTGCTCTGCAGCATAACTTTGATCTTCTCGTTTCCCTATTGTGCTTGGTTCTTCATTCCAGTGCAACACCAGGAGTGTGCTACATGTTATTATATGACATCACAGCTAATTCTATTTTTAATATTCTCCAAAGGAAAGACCATGTCTTATGAATGTCTGAGTCTAGAAGAGTGGTTAGGTATCAAGTGGGTGCTCAGAATCAAGAGAGGATGAGAAATAGACCATGGAGCCGAGGAAAGTTGAAAAGGATTATGGTCAGGAGATGATGGGCAAAGTGAGCCATACAGAAAGTGTGAAGAAGCCCCTGTGGCCCCATTGGGTAAGAGTTGGACTACTAACCGTAAGGCAGGCAGTTCAAATGCACCAGTCTCTCCATGGGAAAAAGATGAGGCTACCTGCTCCAGTAAAGCATCACAACCCAGATAACCCTACACAGCCTGCTGTGTGTTGGCAGAGACTCCGTGCAAGTGGAGAGGTAGTGGGATATTTTGATTTTTCTCAGTTTTCTTATTTCAATGCAATATATCCCTAATTTAATATGTGGCCATTTATTGCATTGTGCAATAAGTGAAAGTACTAAAGAAAATGATTTAACCAGTGATTGTACAAATAGCTATGCAACTATTTTATAAATAAAGTTAATCAGTTACCTAGGCACCAAGGACCACTCATTTACCAGTCCAGCAGGGTGACTCCCACTCATGTCTCTGACACTAATCATCAAATCCAAAGCTCTATTCTTTCCTTACTTGACTCCTTTGGGGTATTTGACATGGTGGCTCAATTGCTTTCATAAATTCTCAAGTATTGGCATTTTGTATCCAGTACTCTCTTGTTCCTCTGAGTTTTTCTTGAAAATTCTTAATGGACTATGAAGTGTTGATTTCAGGGCCACACAATTTATGGGAGTAAATGTTAAAATAATAAGGTTTATTTGTTGATTCACTTATTTATCATCCTCATCCAGTTAATGTTTCGTCTTCACACGTTGCTGTTTGCATTTATCAATAGTACTGAATTGCCAAAAAGCAATGAGAGTCTGGCAGCAATAAGTCATTAATCATCATAGTGAGGAAATATATCCTATTACTGAGCAATTCAGAAAGTTGGATTGCCCTCAGTTACAGGTGTGCTACAGGAAAACAAAGTGGCAGACTTCTCTAACACATTTCTCTTCTCATTGTCATTTTGGAATAACACACAAAAATAGAGGTGCTCTTCCTGTGGACAGCTCCTTTCAAATGGTTCTGCCTATGTACAAACAGGTCCTTTCTTGCTCCCATTGGTTTATAGACTATTTCCATCCCTTTTTCCTTCTGACTGTGGGTTCAGCTAACCTTGATGGTGCTTGATGGGAAAGAATCGGGAGGAGGGTTGAGAAAAGATTGTGGATGCATTTCTGCTCTTCGTGGGCTTAGCTTGTAAAATGGTCTCAAACTAGACCACTCCCATCAGGGCATTCGAGGCTCGCAGAGCCATGCTGCTTCGGGGACCTGCTTTTTCTTCCAGGATGAACCTTCAGTAGCAATGGGCAGATGGACTCTCAATCCAGCCGGTTTTATTGCTTTCCATTTCCTGTCCCCTTCTTCTTGGGGATCATTATGAGTGCTTTTATTGACTATGTGATTGTTGTTTGGTTTGTTTGGGCAGAGAATTATTAACTCAAGCACAATGTTTGAACTATTGATGATGAGGAGCATGTAATAACTTTATGAGCCCAATACAAGATGACTGTCCCTTTGTGGAAACCATGGACTTCCGGGCTTAACATACCCTTCTTCAATTCAGTAAAAACACCAACAACTCACTGCCTTTAAGTCCATTCCAACTCACAGTGAGCCTAGAGAACAGGGTAAAACTGCCCTTAAGAATTTCTGAGAGTGTTCATCTTTATGGAAGTATAATGCTTCATTTTTTCCCCCATAGAGATGCTGGTGGTTTTGAACTGCTGGACTTTGTTAGCAACCCACCAAGGTCTCCATTCACTAAAAACGAAACAAAGCTCACTGCCATCAAGTTGATTCCAACTCATGGTGCCCCTACAGATAGGGTAAAACTGCTCCTATGGTTTTCCAAGACCGCAGTTCTTTGTGGGAATAGAGAACTTTGTCCTTCTCTTGCAAAGCAGCTGGTGATTTTGGATTGCTCACCTTTTAGGTAGCAGCTCAAGGAGTAACGACTGTGCCAGCAGGGCTCCTTTTCTATTTCCTGTTCAGTAAAGCCTATGATAATTACCCGAGGATGGTTCTGATAACAGTGAATGTATAAAATCAGTTGTGACTTTATAAATGATCTCTTAAAGCACAAAACTTAGAACACACACACACGTGTGTGTGTAATACTAAATCATCCCTAGAGGCTCAGTGGATTAAAGAAGCATTGGGCTGATAACCACAAGGCCAGAAGTTCAAAGCCACCAGAAATTCCACAGAGAAAGATGAAGCTCCCACGAAGATGTGCAGTATCAGAAACTCGATGGAACAGCTCTTCTCTGTTCTGTAATGTCAGTATGAGTTGGAATGGACTCAGGGTAGTGGGTTTTGAGGGATACGAGCATGATACTAGAAAACCAACAAGCAAATAACCATTTGTCCTACATAAGGCCACGTATTACATTCCAAGAAGGGTGGGCTCACTAGTCCCACAAAGAGTTCTGTCTCAGAAACCGATAAGAACAGTTCTCCCCCATGCGACAGGTCCCCGAGGAGAAGAACTGACTCTAGGCAGTGAGTTTTAGTTGAAGAAGTTTATAGACTGACTGCAATCATATTAATTTGAGGAAAGTCATGTTAGAGCTATGCTGTGCTGGGTGCTGGGTGCCTCGTTTTAAATCTGGTTTCCAGTCACTCTGTTAGCTAAATTAGTTAAGAATGTTCAGGTTTGCTAAATAATCCTAAAGCTACAACCCATTTTCTTTAGTAATACCAATCAGTTATTTTTAGCTATGCACTCATTCTTATATTTTATACACAACTGTGTACCTTCAGATGTTGATGGCTGATGTGTCAACTTGCTACCCTACGAACAGTGGCTCTCAGAGCTGGTCCAATCATCTGATTTCATTGCTATTGATAATCAAGACTCACAGTTGAGAAGGAAGATTGTCTTCCGACCAGAAAATCAAATCCAGATGCAATCCCTAAATCAACCACCTAATTAAGGCATCTAAGCCCTATTTTCTTTATCTGTTTTTGTCATAAATTAGTTCCAAAATTCCCTTCTGAATGCCTCTTTCTTACTCTCCAAATTTCACTTCCCACCGGTGGGGTCCAGGGAGTCTAGCTCTCCACCCAATTCAGATCTTCTTCCAAGGGATCAGAGGAATAACAGTCCTTGAGCTCTGTTTAATATCACTGGCTCTATGACTGCCTTTTTATATAAATTGCTTAATCTGATTTTCATGAAAGTTTGGGGAGTAGACAGTATCCCATTTTATAGACTATTTAAAGTGGGGTTCAGAGAATATAAGGAACATGATAATTTTATAGACTAAGGTTGAGGTGAGATTTACCTAGCTTCCCAAATTTTATTAAACTAGTTCCAATGGATATCCTTATTTAAACCTCACTCTACCCCATCCTGTGTGTTCTGACTCTAGTTCTTATTTGTAGATAAAAAAAAAAAAGTTATTGTCTGAGCTCTGAAACCGATGCATGTAATACAACAAAGCAATTATTTTACTTTTTTTAAATGTAATACTACTATTATTATTTTGCTTTTTAAACAGGACTGTCACAGACAAAATGAATGTCTGAGAGAGGGTTAGATCTCACTGAAATGAAGATAGCTAATTTATGCTGGCAATCTTTGCATTCGTTTTAAATCTCCTGCTCTTACATTTTTAATTATTCCAGTGGACTATACATTATATCATCCTTAGATTTGGGGAGCAAATTTAGTTAAGGGCCCTTCCGCTACTACTATTTTGTCCAGGCAGCCAGGAAGCAAAATTCATATAATTAGTGCAGCTCACTCGCAGGGAGATTCATTGTGCCCTCTCTCCTTCCCACAGCAAAGCTTTGTTTCTTGGCAAGGGCATGGGAGTCAGCAAAATTTACCGCTGGTATTTAAAAGGGAGATCATACGTTACTGGAATGGAAAGTCTCTGGTTTATTTAAAACACCTGCAATTTTTATCTGAAACCAAACGTCAGACAAATCTACCTCTGCATCCTAAGACCATCTGTCCATGGGTAACCCCAGCAGCCAGAGTCCTCCTGAAATTCCTCTGCTTGGGAGAGGGATTCCTGCTCGCCCTGTACTCTTCAACAACACTCTTCTCTACTTTTAGCCAACCTCTGGCACAGCTTCACTCTCATCTTCTTTGCAAGGTCTTCTTGAAAGCACACAGGTTTTCACTGTCACTGAGTTGATTCTGACTCAGCAACCCTGTAGGACCCAGGAGGAACTGGCCCCGAGGGTTTCCAAGACTGTAACCCTTTATCGGAGTAAAGCCTCCTTTTCCTCCAGAGGAGGGGCTCATGGTTTGAACTGCCAACTCTACAGTTAGCAGACCATTGTGTAACCCACGAAGCCACCAAGACTCCTAGCCCGTCTTCCACACATCCTACATTTTCACTGTTCTCTCTCTGTAGGGTTGCTGTGAGAGGGAATTTACTGGCTGGCAGTGGGGTATTGTTTTGTTTCATCTCCGTTAGAATACTTATGAAATTATGATGGAGTTAGCAGTAAGTATTTGTTTTTATGCCTACCTCTTCCACCCAAATTTAAACACTTTGAAGGGTCTTACTGAGGAATTTACTTAAAAGCAAAACAAAACAAAAACAGAAAAAATAGAGATAGAGCAAAAGAAACAGATCCAAAACAGAATCTAAGACTAGACCTACTCACTGATGAGAATATATGTGAGGAGACCGTGTCTATAGAAATCCCACTCATTCATTCATCCATCCATTCCACATCATGTGCCAGCCATTGTGCTAGGTTTGACAATTCTTTTAATCAGCTATGTATGTTTTTAATTCACTGAGAAAAATTAATTTACTAATCTGATTTGCATATTACAAAGTAGGGGATGGTTTTTTTTTCACCCCTAAGGTTTGAAACCTGCATCATCTTCTAGAAAATCATGACAACTAATTCCATCTTTTCAGTTAGTCTGTAGGAAAGAGAGCAACAGTCAGCTCGGTCCAGATGGATCCCTAATCCAAATGGTACCCACCGGTCAATGAAATAGGCTCTGTTTACTGAACTCCACTAACCAGGCCTCCGTGGCTCTCCTAGGTTGGACCACATAATAAAATATTATACCAATCTTGCAATTATTTTGATGACTTTTTCTACTGTCTCCCTCCACAGTGAAATTAGCCTCCTCTCCACACTGGGTTCCAAAACGTTTGATTCTTTTCCCAAGCCCTGAGGTCTGGATGGGGTTTGTAAGGCCTGTATGGTATGAGAAGACGCTTCATCAGTCACACCCTGATACAGGATTTCACCAACACAGCAAGAACTTTATTATCTCTCAGGGTCTCTTCCCAAGTGATTTTCCTTCACTGAGGAGGAAAAAAGAAAATTCAAATGGCTAATAGGCAAAAAAGAAGACCTAGATTCTTGCAAACAAGAGAGGGTCACTGTTAGTACAATGCTGTGTATTCTGCCTATGTTTTCTCTACACACGCATGCACGACACACACGCACGCACACATGCACACACGCACACACACTTTTTCCTGACTAAGGTAGCATCATATACACTACACTGTTGCCTGTGTTTCTCACCAATGAATCTTCAGGTTAAAATAGTTTAATGAATACATAATATTTATTCCATGAGCAGTTAATGTAAACAAAGTACTACGTTTATGAAAACAGCATATTGCCAGCAATACCCTATTGTTGAGCACCTTTCTGTTTCCAACTTTTCACAATTGGATGGAACATTCCAAGAATGTGTATGTCTATGTTGTACATCTGTCTTTTTATCCCCCCTTAAAATATACTCCTTTTGTACTTCTTATTAAATTATACTCCAGGAAAGAATGTACTTATGTACCCATTCCTGTACATAATAATAATAACACTTCCTATTATTATTCTCCTACGCATTGCTGATCCAGTTTAAGATAATATTTTATTATCCAATCATTATTTTTAACCTTATTGGTTATGAAAAACACACGTAGCAAGTACTTGAGGTGAATTATTTAGGGTTTGCTAAGAGAAGGAATGACAGAGCTTTCTACTCCTATGAAGAGTTCCAGTCTCGGACACTCACAGGGCCAGTTCTACCCTGTCCTGAAGAGTTGCTGTGAGTCGGCATGGGTTCAATGGCGTTGATTTTGGGATATTTGGTTTTTAGGATTTCCTAGCCAGGGAGCTCTCGAACTGCCTATTGTTCTCACTAGAGGTCCCTTTTTAAAATCTGCTGTTACATTCACACTTTTATTTCAGTAACTTGTTGACAGTTTTTCAAGCCTCAGATTCAGAAATGAATACTAGTATTGTAGTTATTGGTATATGCCATCAGCCAGTTCTGACTCTTAGTGACCCTGTGTACAACACCAGGGAAAACTACCTTACCTGGTCCTGTGCAATTCTCTTAACTCTTCCTGTATTTCAACCCAATTGTTTCAACGGCTATATCAATCCATCTCGTTGATGATGTTACTCTTTTTTCCTATTTATACTTAGCATCTTTCCTTGAACTTTTTCTCCTTCAATTAGAACACATTGGATTTTAATGCACTTTTAATATTTCTTATTACCTATGTAAATTAAGATGAAATGATTACTAAAATGCCTTTTCATTCAGTGGTTTGGATTTAAATTGTTTGGTTATGCTCAGGTACACAGTGATAGACATTCATAATAAATAAACATCCTGCTACAATACTATGGAACACAAATTTAATGTACTTATATGTCACCGGTGCAACCAATTACTAAAGCATGAGAAAATACATAAGCAACAAAAACTCAATACGTATCAGATAAATTGCTAACTTTATTCCAATATAATACCATTGAAATGACTTCAGGGAAAGAGCATTCTGTTCCTATGCCGCCTTACTGAACCAAGACATGCCGGGTTCAGGTAATCTGATCTTTCTGCTGTGCCTTCCTTCTGGACTCTTCCCTCCAGGTGTTCTTTATAATGAATGTCACTTCACCTGACTCCATAGGATTTATGGATTCCCAGATTGCTGTTTTCAGAATGTGCTCCCTGAGTGAAGGACTGCACAAAACTGCTACGAGGATGCAAAGTCTTACCTTTCTGTTAGGCATCACCTGTCCAGTCCTTGTTCCATGTGGGATTTGTGTTTAGGCGGTTCATGTTTCCAGAAAGAGCAGGAGGTGTCCGACTGAAATTTCATACCCACCATTTTCAATATTTTAAATAGATTCATGACAATGTGAGTATAATGTGAGTTACCCCACATTTTGCTTTAAGTACTAGCGTCCTGGAGGATGCCAATATCTTTCAGGAAGAATTTCCCTCCAGAGAATAACTCACTTGAAACAGTTCTCTTGTCATCATTTGTTGTTCCTCTAAATCTCTTCAAAATGTGAGGGACGCACTGTGTTTGCTGAAGTTTTACTCATAAGAGTTTTATAACATTTTCCTTTCTTTGTATTCATATTCTTGCTTTGGAAATACAGCTCCATGTGTGGCAGAGCTGTGGCACTGCTACAGAATTAAGATGAGTCTCAAGTGGAAGAGTTTAGACAGTAATATTGCAACAAAGATTCCTTACATGGACCTATGAAAAATCACTGGTAATATTTTAGCTGCTTGTCCCAAAGAGAAGGATTAAATAGTTGAGGTAGACTATTAGGGATTAGAATTTAAGATTTTAAAAATATAAAGAGTGGCTATGAAAGCTGGTCTTGTCTTTTAATACTTATCTGCGTGATGGAATAGTTAACACTATATAAACAAAAGAAATACCTGGAATTTTGATTTTATCCTAGCAGAAATTATGCATGTTAACTTCTGTTAAGTATTCTAAGAAACATAGATTTAAAAAAATCTGAGTATATTTTGTAAAAATAATGGCATCATGATATATAACTCAGCAGAGCCTTCTGCTCTGAGTTATGCTGCCAATTCCTTCATTCCAGGATTATAATAATCCCTCCTGCTCTAACTCCACTTGGGAGCCTCACATGGGGTGGCTATGAGTGGAAGTGACAGGATGGCAGTGGGACGTTGACTTCCCTCTCAGTTTAACATCAAGTGAAAAAATTCTGATACTGGAGGTTGTTTTGTTGCCATTGTTGTTGATTTTCATTACTTTATTTACATTTGCACATGCCTGATATCTAATGAATGCATTTGAATCCTCTCTGTAGCAGCTTGTATGCATTTCAGTAACTCAAAATGGGTTAAATGCAAGCAACTTAAGCACTGTAAATGATATGGATAATAAATGCCATTTACTGAATACTCAGTGCCAGTATTTGTCTAAAATCTTCATATATTTCTTAGCTAATTCTCACAACCTCCTATGAGATAGGCATTACTATTGTCTCAATTTAGAGGTGGAAAATAAAAGGTAACATTTATTCAAGGTCATGCCAAAAAACCCAAGCCCCGTGTTATTGAGTCTGTTCAGACTCATAGCAACCTTATATAGAGTTTCCAAGACTGCAATTCTTTACAAGAGCAGACTGTCTCAACTGACCCTGTGCTCTAATGCTTACTTAACAGAGCCAAAAGATCATTCAAGTTGTATAAAATAAAGCTACCATTTGAATACAGGCTACTGAACATAAATGGAATCAAGTCCAATCTTAGCAGAGAAAATATGAGCAATTTCTGAATGTAAGGGGTTTGTGTGTTTTAAGTTTCAAGACTTATCTTCTTAAATGCAATTAGACCAAAATATGCCTCCTGCCATATAGGCCTATGGTTTTGGGACCTCAATCATCTTCTGCTTTGGGGGCAGTAAACATAATTTCTGTGTTTTCTGTGGCTAGTAAAATGTAATAGCCACTGTTATATCATTATCTGATTGTGAACTGATCTCTAGAGGGTTGCAGAAAGAATTCAAATTCACCTCTTTCTCCAGTGCTCAAGGCATGGCTTGGGCTGTTCAACAGAGTAGCTGCTCAATAATTTATTTAAATAAATAAATGAAAACACAAGGCAAATTCTAAAAATCAAGCTAGGTTTTGATCATCAGTTACTTGGTTATTAGGAGGAGGTAGTTTCTTGACCAACGCCTGCTTTAATAAGACAATAAAGAGGCAGGGTTTCATAGTGGTTAAAAACATAACGTCTTTCCTCTATTTCCTTTTACTTTCCTCTTGTCCCACTATCATGCTCAGCCTTCATTTGGGTTTCAATAATTCCTTTCGGTTACATTGCCTTCGATCAAGCCCGACCAGGCCTCCTACACCATCCTCACCATCGATTACGATCATTTGTTGTTCCCTTGTCCCTGGGTTTGTTAACACCCACTGCCGTTCCCCTCTCCCTCTCTCACATGTCCCCCTGGAACCTTCGGTCCCTTTGTTTTCTCCTCCAGATTGTTTATCCTGCCTATCTTATCCAGTAGACCTGCAGAGATAATAATATGCACAAAAAATAAAATAAGACAGAGCACAAAAAAAAGCAACAAAACAAAAGAAAACAACAACAAAAGCCCAATGGGGGAAAAAAAAGAAGCCTGTAAATAGTTCCATGTCTGTTTGTTGACCTTTTGGAGTATTTTCCGGTAGAGTCTGATACGGTGCCATGTCCTGGCCCCCAATTCTGCTTTTGCTATTTCCTCAGGACTTCCTTGCTCTGCTCCCCTTGCTGTTCTGTTGTATGCCCTTAGTGTTTTGCCTCGGTGTGGTGGGTTAGATTGAGCCCAATTCCTTCACTGTGTCTCCAATGTTGTCTCCTGTAGGGCTATGAGTCAGTGAGGGATGTCTTTTCTCATAGTGAGTCTAGCCATATGGTCCTCTCTGTGCATTAGCTCCTCTGAGCAGGCATATCGTCTTCAAGGCTTTGTGGGCCAGGATGTGCTCCACTCTCCCTTTCTCCCCTTTCATTTACTCCCGAGTGCTCTGATCAGACGTGTCCCTCTCCCTGAGCTGTAGCTTCAGGGCTGTCCTCACATTTATCGAGGTCTAAATACAGGCATGCACATATGTAAATATATTTATAAATGATGATGGGTAAATAGAACTATGTGCATATATTTATAGCTTTGGTATTAAGGTAGCAGATGGACATTGGGCCTCTACTCAAGTACTCCCTCAATGCTAGAACACTTTGTTCTATTAAACTGGCATTCCATGATGCTCACGTTCCCGACACTATCGCTGAAGACAAAGTGGGTGCATAAGCAAATGTGGTGAAGAAAGCTGATGGTGCCCAGCTATCAAAATATATAGCATCTGGGGTCTTAAAGGCTTGAAGACAAACAAGTGGCCATGTAGCTGAGAAGCAACAAGCCCACATGGAAGAAGCACACCAGCATGTGTGATCACAAGTTGTGGATGGGGTCAGGTATCAGTCATCGAATAACAAAAAAATCATACCATTGTGAATGAGAGGGAGTGCAGAGTGGAGACCCAAAGCCCATCTGTAGGCAACTGGACATCCCCTTACAGAATGGTCACGGGGAGGAGACGACCCAGTCAGGGTGCAGTATAGCAATGATGAAACATACAACTTTCCCCTAGTTCTTTAATGCTTCCTCCCCCACACTATCATGATCCCAATTCTACCTTACAAATCTGGCTAGACAAGAGGATATACACTGGTACAGATAAGAACTACAAACACAGGGAATCCAGGACACAGGTAAATCCCCAAGGGCCAATAATGAGAAGTAGCAATACCAGGAGGGTAAGGAGAAGGTGGGGGGAGAAAGGGGAAACTGATCACAATGATCTACCTAGAAACCCCTCCCAGTGGGATGGATAACAGAAAAGTGGGTGAAGGGAAACATTGGTCAGTGTAAGACATGAAAAAATAATAATAATTTATAAATTATCAAGGGTTCGTGAGGGAGGGAGGGGGAAAAATGAGGAGCTGATACCAAGGGCTCAAAGAAAATGCAGAAAGAAAATGTTTTGAGAATGATGAGGGCAACAAATGTGCAAATGTGCTTGGCACATGGAGGGATGTATGGATTGTGATGAGTTGTATGAATCCCCAATGAAGTGATTTAAAAAAACAAGTGAAAACTAAAATAAAGAAAGAAAGAAAGAAAGCCTGGAGCCAGGTTGCCTAGATCTAAACCCGTGTGACAACAGATAGCTGTGTGACATTCCACACATTATTTAACAGCTGTCTTCAATCTTGCTATCAGAGAATCAGCATGGGGAGACTAATAGGGCATCTTTGACAGGGTTTTGTGGGGAATGAGTTTATCGGAGGCACTGAACATTAGACGGCTAACGGGAAGGTCAGCAAGCTGAACTCACCGGCTACTCCTCCAGGGAACGATGAAACTATCCGCTTCCTTAAAGATTTCCCCTTATAAGCCATCAGGACTAGTTCTTTGTTATGGGCTGCTATGAATTGGAATTCCCTTGATGGCAGTATATCTTAGAGCAATTATGATCACTGATACTTTTTAGGTATCATACAAATGTTAAAAATAAAATAATATGGAGAGAAAAAAGAAGTGTGAAAAGGAATTGAATGAAAAATATATATTAAAATTACACGCGGTGTGTTCTCAAAATTAATTTGGTATCCCATGTGTGACTGACTAAGAATTATAAACCGAACTTTGTCATCAGTAAACCTGCAGTAATAATGAAAATTTAAATTGTGAAATTCCAGGAACCAAATTTCGTCTTATTTTTTGGAATTACTTTGAAATGCTTAAACTTATATCAGGTGTAGTTAGCCAGAACATGTCGATTGGCTGAGCAGCTTGGGTGCTTAAAAAGTTTCTGGTTTATCGACATGACGGATTAACACAATGGCTACCTAATGGGCTCAATCATGAGAAGGATTGTGTGGACAGTGCCAGCCGGATGGGTTTTGTGCTGCTGCACCTAGCATTGCCACGAGTCAAAGCTGATGGATGGCATTCAACAACAACACTGCGTAGGGGTGTTGCAACCAATTCCAGCATGGTATTGCCGAAGCCAGTGTCTTCGGGAAGGCAAAGTACTGTAAGTCCTAGAAATGAAGTACTTGTTCAGGTCCACCCTCCATCCCCTAGGAATGCGTGGAATTCAGATGAAACATATTTAAAACAAAGGTGAGAAATTCATTGAGATATATCAGCTTGAAAAAATAATCATATATTTACAATAACCAAATAATGGTATCACAGCTAAGGTGGCCATATCATGTATTTTCCAAACCCGAGTTACTTTTAAAGTGAAAGTGGAAGTCGATATTAATTACACGCTGACAAGGGAAAAATAAAAGACTGTTTCAGATAAGCTAGATTTTGGTGTTAGCAAAGAATGTTGACAGGATGGTAGGCTGCCAGAAGAATGGACAAATCCGTCTTGGAAGAAGTACAGCCAGAACACTTTGTAGAATTGAAGATGGCAAGACTTTATGCCATGTATTTTGGACATGTTATCAGTAAAGACCAAACTCTCAAAAAGGTCATCATGCTGGGTCAAGTAGAGGGTCAGCAAAATAAAGCAAGGAAAAGGGGAAGACTCTCAACAGGATGGATAGACACAGTAGTTGCAGCAGTTGGCTCACACACGTGGACCATTGTGAGAGTGGCATCAGAGAGGTGGTGCTTCCCGCTGGGCATACAGAGGGTCATTAAGAGTTAGTTGCAACAGACTACGTCACCTAATGACACCCACTACTATATGGACTCCCTAAGTTTGACATATATTTACTAATGTATATTGAGTTTAAAAAATCAATACTATTTTATAGCACAGGTTTTTTTCAAGAACGCTTATTATGCTGCCCAAACTGGTGAGCATCTTCATTTGTACTATGTCTAAATATTTACTGTGTAGACAAAGATGGTATCTTACAATCTGAAGAATATGAATTAAGAATCCCTCTAAAGAACGTATTGCACCTGCTGACCTCTTTGAAATAAGACGACAAATGAATCTATCTACAAATAGTTATTTTGAAAGTAAAGGGATTAACCTTAACCGCTTTGTCAGCCACAATGAGTCATGAAAGCAGCAATAGACTAAACATGAAAAGATTTGAGTTCATTGTCAAATGCCAACAGTGCTTTATAAGAGTCAATAGATAGCATGGGTGTGCCCTGGACATGTGCACCGTCATTCTGCTCCCCACTCCCTTGTCAATCAGTCCTTAGTCATAGTTTATTTGTAAGGAAGTGATAAAATTAGCCATGCTTTGCTTGTAAACTTTGTTGTATAAAGGCTGTGTATTATGAACCCCAGATAACATTAAAACAGAAACATACCTAATAAAAACTATAAATGAATAAACTTAATAAAAGTAAGTCTTTCTATCCATAGATGTTGACTTTTAGGAATTTAAATAGAAATGCATCTCTCAAAATTTAAAGAGAATGTGCAGATTTCAAAAATCCACACTAAGAAGTGAGAAAAGGGAGAAGCTAAAAGACAGTACAGATGGCATTCTCACATTGTATTTTTCAAGATCCAGTCCAGGCATAAAGTGAAATCATATTTGTCTGTGACAATTGGGTTTGTAAACAAATTTAGCTTTTGCAATATTACAACCCACGAGGAAAAACAAACAAACAAGAAAACAAAACAGATTTCTGAACAACAGTAATTGTAAATCTTCTCCTTCAGGATTCAGGGATTTCTTTTAAATCGCGCTTTGCTGTGGTGGCCGTTGTTCAAGGTGAACATCATCAGAAGAGTATGGGCAGTCAGGGAGAGAGGGGAGCTTGCTCTCGCCACACGGATTTGTCTATTCTTCTCTTGATTTATGGTCTTTCCCTTTCTATTTTCTGAATAAAAGTCCATGGGATGAATGTACACTGGAATATGTCAATTGATGAATATGCATGGTAGGTGCAGATGGAAGTTACATTGTAGTTGTTAGCTAAACTTTTGACTAAAAAATGTTTCCCCCTTTTAGTGAACCAGGATAAAACAGGATTTCAATCAGCATTCCTTTTCACAATGCCATAATGAAAAGTTAGCCATGAACAAGAGCAGCATGTGATATTCTTGTTTTAAGGTCATTTCTTCTTGTTCTTTCCCCCCACATTCTGCCTCACCCCCTTATTACAGGACAATGTTGCTCTTTATAATGAGCCCGACTTGCACACAGCAGTGAGCAATTCTTGGCAGTTTAGAAGCAAAATTTAATACCAACTTTCATGTGCTAACTAGGTTATGAGTTTTTCAAAAATCCTGAAGGGATTGATTTTTATCTAATTTTGCTAACCAAAAAAATACAAAAGTTTTTTCCTTAGTGCCTGGTTTTTAGACCTGTATTGGGGTTATTGGGGGCTCTGGTTAAGAAAATGTATGAATAGACCTCATCAACTCTAGTTTCTTAGATATAGCTGAATTTATAAAATTTTAGTGGCCTTTTAAAATCATCTGCAGAATCAGGATGTCATAACTACCTTTCTTATTGAATGGAAAAGATATGTATTTAAATTACTCACATTTTGTCATGTATGCATTTAAATTACTCATATATTTTCACTTTGTTTCCAAGTATTCTGCAACATGAGTGTTAGAGTCCATTATCTGCACAGTCATTGGATCTCTTTCCAGAGAACCGTGGTGACTTAAACAGAGCGAGGTGCAATTTTCTTCAAGACACAAAAGCAGTGGAAGCCAGATAGCAAGTTAGAGGAGATGCACAGATGATGACAGATGCTGGTTGGAATCTTTTGTCGGATTGTCCTGGAAGATCCCACCTTCAGCTTTACAAAAGGAACTTCTTCTTGCGTGTCATATGACTAGAGAGTTTTTATTGGAAACTCGTCCTTTTGGTATAAAATAAGTACATCTTCCTGTAACTTACTTTATTTTAATTTTTAATGTTTCTTCATGCGTAAAAGTTATTCATTTACAAAATCCTACGTTACAATATCCTGATTTTTAAGGACGAGCTGAGGGGAGCATGTCACATGGAAAATGTTCTATATCTCACAAACTAGAACTGATAGGGGGAAACTGGCGCCACTTTTGGAATCAGTGGGTCAAATCTACCCAGAAACAAGTCTAACATTTGGGGCACCAAACTGTATGTGGGCCAGTGTTTTGTTAATTCAAATTACAATTTTTGAAAATATTCAGATCTACAAAGCATTTCAAAAAGTATTGTAATGAATTTCTCTATAACAACCACCACAGATTCAGTGATAGTTTCTAATAACTCTGTATTTGTCTGTATAATAGATATATGTATATATGTGTGTGCATCAGGATTGTAGCCACTCCTCATATTTATCTGATCTTTGTGCTGAGCAAATAATCAGAGGATTATATGAAGAGGAGTGTGGCATCAGGATTGGAGGAAGGATTCTAAACAACCTGTGATATTCAGATGACACAACCTTGCTTGCTGTAAGTGAGGAGGACTTGAAACCCTTGATGAACATCAAGGATCGCAGCCCTCCATTTGGATTACGAGCAAGACCATAATCCTCACATGTGCACCAATATGTAACATCATGGTAAATGGAGAAAATATGGAAGTTGTCAAAGATTTTACCTTGCTTGGAACCACAATGAATGCTCAATAGATTCGATGATGCATTCACTTCATGGTGTAATTCTGCTGCACAAGAAATCTTTTAAAGTGTTGAAAAGTAACAATATTACATTGAGGACTCAGCTGTGCCTGACCCGAGCCATGGTATTTTCACTTTCCTCCTATGCATGTGAAAGTTGGGTATTGAATAAGGAAGTCCAAAGAAAAATGATGGATTTGAACGGTGGTGTTGGTAAAGAACATTGAAAGTACTACGGACTGCCAACAGAACAAACAGCTGTCTTGGAAGGAGTAAGGCCAGAATACTGCTTAGAGGCAAGGATGGCTAGGTCTCTTCCCCTTTGCTTGGCATGTATTATCAGGAGACTAGTTCCTGGAGAAGGACATCCTGCTTGGTAAAGTAGAGGAGTAGTGAGAAAAAGGGAAGGTCCCTGACTAGATAGATTGACACAGTGGCTGAATGTACAATGGGCTGGGACAGAATAAACATTATGAGGATGGTGCGGGACTGGGTGCTATTTCGGTCTCTTGTACATAGGGTTGCTATGCATCAGAATGGACTTGACAGACAGAACTGAACACCACCACAATGTAGGTGTGTGTGTGTGTGTGTGTGTGTGTGTGAACTTATATTTAGCTATTTTGTGCCTGTTTGGTTGTTTTGAGAAGTTATTTGAAAATTACTTGCAGTCATATTAATCATTCATCCTTAAAACCTTCAATGGTTTTCATTTTTCGAGCAAGGCCATTAACCTGCATAAAGTACCATGTTGTTGTTATTTCATTCGGGGAATTTTACAATGATGAAGTATTATTAGTAATTCTACTCTAATTTGTTTCCCCCCCCCCCATTTGAAATGCATGCTAATTGCTTTTAACAACTCAGGATTTAATCTAGTGTTATACATTGCCATTAATTGTTTTATAACCCATTATAATTGCATTTATTCTGACTAATGAAGACCGTATAGGCCATATTAAAACACTCCACAAGGTTTCCTAGCACGTAGTGGTGACGGAAGCAGCCTGGAATATCTTTCTTGTTTTCTCTGGACCTGCTCCTTAGTCTTTCCTTTCTTTCAGGACATCATACTCTGACCGGATTTTGGTGGGATGTTCAGTTTTGGTTTGTTTGATGAACGTTCATTTCTTTGATGATTCATGTTATGAAGGGATATCTGGTAGAACTTGTACATGACGTGTGCCCTTCTCAGAGCATGATCAGAAGCACCTTTGTTCCTGTACTTGTCACACTGGTTTTATGTGGATTGTGTCGGATCGGGTAATCAGATCTGTCTTAGAAGAAGGAAGACCAGAATGCTCCTTAGAGGCAAGGATGGCTAGGCTGCTTCTCATTTACTTGACACACATTATCAGGATAGACCAGCCCCTGGAGAAGGACATCATGCTTGGTAAAGTGGAGGAGTAGTGAAAAAAAAAACAACAAAGAGGGCCCATGACTAGATAGAGTGACCCAGTAGCTGCAACAATTGGCTGGAACAGAACAGATATTGTAATAAAAATTAAACTAGAATTGGTAAGTTTAAAAGTCACTGAGGAGGAAGAAATGGGGAGCTGATATCTGGGCTCAAGTGGGCAGGGAATGCTTTAGAAATGATGATGACGGCATATGTGCACATGTACTTGACACATTGGAGGAATGTATGCTTTGTGATAAGAGATGTAAGAGCTCCCAATAAAAGTAGTAAAAAAAAGCCACTGATTTATATCAGGAAATAAATTGAAAAATGGAATTGGTAAAAACCCTTTGATTCCCATCAGAAGCATAACATACTAAAGATTAAATTCAACGAAAATGATTAAGAATGGTATACTAATAAAATAATTAAAATAATAAAAAAGAAAGATTCAATAAAGTTCTGGCTTATAAAATTCTAAAAAACTGGATAAAAATTAAATTCATGGAAAATCTGTTCCAAAAAAAAGTCACCAACATTTCTAAAAAGAATTAAGGTATAAATAAATAAATGGAGCCATCATTATTTATCATCAATAGAAATATCTATATTGTACAGATATGCAATGTTTTCAAATTGACGTGCTATCCTAAATAAATTATAACAGATATGATTTCCTATAAATTAAGCTAATTGCAAAGTTACATGAAAATGCTAAGGAACTAGAATAACCCCAATAATCATGAAGAGATAACAAAAAAGGCAGAGCCTTACATCACAATCATTTCCAGTAGTTATGAAAGTACAGTAATGAATGACATTGGGATAGTGGTGTAAGTGTACATCCTTGGAGCATAATGAGACTCAGAAGGAGTTTCTGACATATGTTGTTTATTGGTTTTTATTTAAAAAAAAAACAAGCTAACTCAACGAAGAGAAGAAAATTGTTTTTAAAGTACTTGGCATCATTTGAAAAATATTTAGGGGAAAGTGAAACCAGATTCACAAACATTCATTTAATACAGATTATAGGCCTAAAATAAAATGCTAAAATGATGAAATTTCTAAAAATACACGGAGCAATATTTTTTTTTCAGAGCAATCTTTTTGTAACCTTAAGTGGACAAAGATTTTTTAGAAAAACACAAAGGTGCTGTGGTAGTTACATAATCTGTTGTCAATTTGAGATTTACAAGTGAAGGGGTGGAGTTTACCTATCAATCAGGTCTCAACTGGATGACCTCATTTGGAGGCGCTATGAAGATAAATAGCTCACTGGAGGGCCGGGGACACTCACTCACTTCCTGTGAGACATTTCTGATGAGAAGCCACATGAAGCTACCCTGATGCAGCCAGAGCCCTGGGAGCAAGAGGAGCTACGTGGAAACCCCTGCCAGTGCTGAGATGCTTACAAGGCCACTGGATCCACAAAACTTCCACTCATTAGCCTGTGATCTTCCTGCATTTGGTGTCATTGTAAGTGTTTTGTGAGTCTGAAGAGGACTTTATAGATTGGTATTGGACATATGGGCTAATATCGGACTCATGTAATTGATCTGCACTGGGCTGGGATGTTTGCTCAATATTCAATTGCTCTTTATATAAACCTCTGTCTTATATACCTATGAATCTCCCTGAATTTGTTTCTCTAGTATACCCAGACTAACACAGGTGATAACCCCTCAAATCCCCAAACAACCCCCTCAAAACACCATTAGCTAAACATCAACATTTTAAATTTATGCTATACAAAAATTCATTAAGAAAATGAAAGTTGACAGGTTCTGGGAAAATATCAATACATTTTTTGGGCAAAGAAGGTATATATGTATACTTATATTCTAATTCAGTAGAGATATGTATAATGCCTTTCAATTTCAAGCCAGTAATGAAAATAATGAAAAGATGAATCAATTACAAAAGTAGACAAAAGATGTTTTTTTTCTAGATTCTTCCTAAATGAAGATCCAACTAGCCAATATGCACATAATAAAGGAAATGGGATTTAAAACTAAAATAACAAACACACAAACGAGTTCACTGTTTTAAGGTCCATTCTGAGTCATAGCAACCCTATCGGATAGGGTAGAACTTCCCCTGTGGGTTTCAGAGGCTGTAACTCTTTAAGTAGGAAGCCTCGTCTTCCTCCCCAAACCAAAATAAAATACCACTGAACACCCTCCAGTAGAGGTGAAATGAAAAAATTATATGGGCAATACCAAAGACTGGTGAGGATGTGGAGCAATTAAGACTCATCCATTGATAATTGGATTATAATATGGAATAAGCATTTATAAAACTTTGAAATATTTTTATTAAATACTTTTATTGGGCTCTCTTACATCTCTTATCACAATCCATACATTCATCCAGTGTGTCAAGCACATTTGCACATATGCCGCCATTATCATTTTCAAAGCTTTCTCTTCCCACTTGAGCCCTAGTATATTTTCACTTCTTCCCATTTCTCCCCCCTCCCTCTCTGGCCTGCCCTCCTTCACAAACTTTTGATAAGTTATAGATTATTATTTTCATATGTTACATCGTCCTCTATTGCCCCTCACCCGCTTTATGTTGTTTGTCCCCCTAAGAGGGGTTTATAGGTTGATCCTTGTGATTGATTCCCCCTTTCTCCCACCCTCCCCTAATCCCCCTGGTATCTCTACTCTCATTGTTGGCCCCGGGGGGGTTTATCTATCCTGGATTCCCTGTGTTGTGGGTTCTTGTCTATATCGGTGTGCATGTTCTAGTCTAATCTGTTTTGTAAGGTAGAATTGAGGTCATCATATTAGGGGGACGGAAGCACCAAAGAACTAGAAGAAAGTCCTAGTTTGCAACTTGACTGGCTCATTTCATTCCTGTGACCCCTCTGTCGGGGGATGTCCAATTGTCTACAGATGGGCATTGGGTCTCCACTCCATGCCCATCACCTTGGGTATGATTTTGTTCTGGGTCTTAGACATCTGGTACCTGGTTCCATCATGATCAACCTCATGATCACACAGGCTGGTGTGATTCTTCCATGTGGGCTTTGTTGCTTCTCAGCTAGATGACCACTTGTTTACCTTCTAGCCTTTAAGACTCCAAACACTATATCTTTTGATAGCTGGACACCATCAGCTTTCTTCACCTCATTTGCTTATGCACACATTTGTCTTCAGTGATCGTGTCGGGAAGGTGAGCATCACACAGTGTTCTTGTGTTGTGGGAGTACTTAAAAACAAGGTTTTATATATGTTTATGATTCAAGAAATAATGATTTCTTTTGTTACATATTGATTGCTAATTTAAACCATTATTTTTGTCAGAACTTTCCTAGATCTTATCAATAGCTTAAAGGAATGGTGTGTGTTTGTGTGTGTAGCACCCTACTTACTATTCACTATTAACCCTTGTAACAGTGGTATGTTATAATTTTAAATTCAGTATTTCATTACTTTAAAGTTATATGTAAATCCATTGAATTTCATTATTTCCTGTAGTTATTAACCACATCTCAGTTTCATTCACAAACATTATTTTTATTCTCAAGTTCCAAATGGGTCTTCAATAATTAACCAGTATATTTTCATATTGCACAAATCTGAAAATGTATTTTAACTACTTGAGAAAATTGTAATGTCTTTACTCATGATGGAACGGTTACACCTGAACAAGTTCACATTTCAGAAACAGTGGTAACTTCTTTTTAAACTCTACTCCTAGTGTTAAGGCAAGTCATCTAAGGATTTTTACTAAAATCATACTGATGTTAGTATCAGGTAAGGAAATTAATTTTTTTCCCTAAAATTGTTTCATTCTCTGCAATATGCATTTGGATTTTTCTTTGGAATGCATCTGGTACTGTAAAGAACTGAATGTAACTCACATTTAATGAGTCATTAATTCAGTACTTTCCCCTGATTGTTTGGATATTATGTTTTCTATAAACAAATAAATAAATAGCAATCTATGAGTCCTCCAGGGTAGGGTGCTTCTATTGATTTGTGCCTGCAGTTTTCATGATTCTCTTAGGAGAAAAGGCTGAAGCGACCCTTAATTCATCCCTGACGAAGAACTGGAGTTATTAAAACAAGCATGGTCCATTAAAAAAAGAGAACTGGAATGATAGGATTTTTGTCATGATAAGGTATTTAAATAGAAGTTTTTAATATAAAAACAAAGGTTATGATGAAACTTACTAGCGTAATCCAAAAAGACACAGACATGTATGTACCTTTTATGGTCAGATGCTTTTGTGAACAAAATCCTGAAATTTAGAAAAGAATGGTGGCACTTTCCTCTGAGATCGAAAGATATATATGTTTATGTATATATAGAGAGAGTGTCAAGCAATATATATATTTTTTTCTTTCAATGTATCTATGGAATAATATATTCTTATATAGGGATTAATATGTTATATATGAAATTATATATAAGTATTTTATAAGTCATTTTATTGGGGCTCATACAACTCTTATCACAATCCATACATCCATCCATTCTGTCAAGCACATTTGTACATTTGTTGCCATCATCATTCTCAAAACATCTGCTTTCTACTTGGGCCCTTGGTAGCAGCTCCTCATTTTTTCCCCTCCCTCCTTCATCCTCTCTCCCTCACAAATCCTTCATAATTATAAATTTTTTTCTATGTCTTACACTGTAGAAGTAATATATATTATAAATGAGGTGATATATATAATAGATATGAAATAATATGGATGTCCCAAAGAGATAGTACTAGTTGAATTTATAAAGAAGTCTTAAAATGTTTATGTATAGTTGCTAGGCAATACTAGGCAAATTTGAGATTCATACTGAACATTTTCCTGGCTTTTGAGATCAAAAAGACAGCCAAGCTTTCTTGATGACCATCCCTCAGTGTCACCTTTGCTTGCCAGTGTGCAGAATCCATCAGGGCATTCTGACATGAGCTCTGTGTTTATCACTTTCTTTTATTCTCTGTGTTTAATAGCTTCAAAATGTCATTTGCATTTTGGTGCAACCATAATTGCATGACTTTATCAGAATTTTTCTAATGATCAAATGTTTGCTCACTTTGATCAGAATGAAAGTTTGCACTACATCTCAAGTATCTTGTCATCTATCTGACAAACCTCAAATGCGTATGTAATACACATTTGCATTTTTGTTGAGACTAAAATTATTTATTTAATATTATAATGCTGATTACCTGTATTGGTTGAAAATATTTAGAACTTCACTAGTATAAACAAAAGAGTCCCTTTGACAATCTCCTGCTTCTGATTATAAACTGAAATAGCATGTTTAGAATAAATTAAAGTGAATAACAAGAAGTGTAAAATATTAGATTATGAAGGAACTATGGTTTCAAATTTTATTTAAGAAAGATTGGTGTTTCCTTTCCTTATAAGAAATCAAACCAGTGAAATATCTGACAAGCATAAATTCAAGAAGGTTATCTGAGACTAGACACCATGATCCTAGAAGGATGAATTCTTCAGTGTGCAGAATATTTATTCCTTATTCTGTTTACTGTTCTATTTGGAGCTGAAGCAAGAGTGATGAATAATGGATAACAGGACACCCTAATTGTCTCTGTAACAAAGGCAGCAGCTCTGGAATTCATTATATCGTATTGTGTGAGAACCATATATTGACAGCTACACAGATGAAGAGCTCCTAGTTTATAGATAACAGATCCTTGTTCCAAATAATAGATTTACTTTTCTAGAAGTAGAAGCTAATGATGGGGGCCTATTTTGGTTTCTACACCTCATCTATTTGCTGAAGTAGTGAGATTAAACCTCATGAAAAACAAAACCACAATAATGACAACCACAATGTCATTTCCAACCATGAATCAACGTAAAACAGTATTATCTAGAGATAAAATGTAGCACAATAAAGGTTTTAACATGGGTTTAGACCAAGAAGCCTACCCGTTGGAGTGGAAAACCTCCCTAAAACTTAGGGAACTGGCCAGAACAGGCTACAGTAAATTCTCTGAGGTCTCTAATGTGCTATGTATAATCCTCTAACAGCCAGTTTATTTTGTGATCCATGACGCCTGGTGCTGCCAGGCAAGTGGTGGGCAGTCTTTGGGGGCTGTAATTAATGAGTATGAACCAAAATGTATGCAAGTATTGCAAGATTTTATCAACAGCATTGACTGTGCTGGATGTAATGACTCAATTATCATATATACTTTATTATTATTTTTATTACATATGTATATTTTGTCCATATACACAGAGCCACTGGTGTGTCTATTCAGTTTTAGTTCAGATTGAGAGGAAACTATTATGAATTAGTGGAGTTCAATATGATTCCCTAACATTCATTAGATTTCTAGTGTCACAGCCAGGCGTTCGCAGTGTTAAGGGATTTTCATCCTTTAATACAACTGAAGGTGATGCTTCATTAGCAATGTTGGTGTGGTATATTTCTATGTCTACAACCATAGGAAGTTCACCAAAGTAATAATGTGTAAAATGGAATTCCTATAGGAAAGATATTTAGATTGTTTCACAGATTAAATAGTTTTGTTTTGTATTCCAAATGCAGTGAAAAAATCATGGTTGTATTGACAGAAGCATTCACATTTTTTCCTACCAGAGCTGAATTGCTACAGCGTACCTGGTTTTCTTTCAATGCATCTCTTCAAAGGAAAAAAACCCAAACCAACCCAAAAAGCTTAAGTATTTTTGTGAATCATTCTATTACATCTGCTTAGAGGTTTCTTCCTAAATGAAATTAAGGTGTTATTACATCAGTCTTGAAATTGTTCACTATTATTACTGCTAAAACACTTCATTATAATTCTTATCTTCCAAACTTCTAAATAAGTTAGGGTTTTATACATTAAATCTTTGTGTCCTCTTTAGTGTGGGAACCTGTAAACGGAAATATAAATATTACCATCAAATTTTCTTAATGATAGATTTAAGAGAAATTAGGTTACACTGCTACATTTCGAAAGTTGTGCCAGCAGTGTTTGATAAGGGATAGGAAACAATTAAATCTCTCAAGGTCTTTATAGCTTTTCCAACCAACAATGAAGAGAGAGTGAATGAGGGACAGAAAGTGCTGATCTAAGTGTTTTGGAAGCTTCACCAAGTTTTAATGAGCCTCACCAATCACTTCTGATGGCAGCCTGGTATTTTACA
This sequence comes from Echinops telfairi, assembly GCF_000313985.2. NCBI lineage: Eukaryota > Metazoa > Chordata > Mammalia > Afrosoricida > Tenrecidae > Echinops > Echinops telfairi. The sequence goes on from NW_022103900.1 coordinate 12,311,874, forward strand.
GCCCCTCTAATAGCGTCTTCTCCCCTACTGTTCAGTGACACCACAGTTGTGTACGCACACCAAAAGAGAATGTCCTTGATGCGGAAGACTGTTCTGGCAAGCAAACGGAGTGCAAAGTTGGCTTTAATTTTCGTCTATGATTGCCTTGCATTCTTTTCTAATTGAAGGTTAGCGCATGCCAGTTATTCCTGGGTCTACGTGGATTCTAGGAAGAACAATGGTAACTCTGCACGCTGCCATATTTTCTGACTTATCCTATCACCTTCACACTTCAAATCCTCTGCCTCCAGTGCTTTTGTCCGGTCCGACTTTGAGCACGCCAAACTATTTCTGTCCCTGCCTTTCCATGTAACCCTTCTTAGACTTCTACATTCACCAAAGAGATCCTCATCGGTCAGTTGTTTAGTCCTTCCAGTGGGGTCTGTGAGTCAGGGTTGACTTGAAGGCAGTGAGCTTGTATGTTTTGTTTGGGTTTTAGCCCTTCTTCAGAAAACACATGGGGCAATATTCCTTGAGTTTCTTAATACTGCAATGTCCTTCCCCTTCAACTGATCTTTGGTTATCATTTCCTATTGTGTTTGACACACTTAATTCTTGATTGATTATAATTGATTACTCTGTGTAGTTTGATTTGTAATCTCTATCTATATGAGTGTTTCGTTGGTCACAGCCAAATAGCTTATCTCCTTATTTGTAATGGTTATTTCAACTTCACTGTAAGATTAACTTGGCCAAATCCATATGTCCCATTTACTAAAAATACTTCTCACCTTAAACTTATTCCTGTGAAAGGCAATAGTATTCTTGACTTACATAACCAGGATCTTCTTGTGCTTTCTTTTATTCTTTTCTGTTTTCTCTTTTTTAGTTCACAAACAGGCAGTTGAATTGTTTTCTGAAATGTGAATTCCAGATTTCCTTTCTTCCCAGCCAGAGTCGGTATCTTGATCCTGATCCATCACCTCAGGAGATTACTGCAAGAGTTCCCAGTGTTCTGGTACAAGTGACATTCTTCCAGGTATCTTATACTGTACTACCAGCCTAATCTCACTTTTCCCTTTTGACATTTTTCCCCATAATTTTTAAGGGTTTCACATTTCTTTCAGCCCTTTGTGCTGAAATTTCAGCCCAAGGTCTCTGCTGATGTGCTATGCTTAGAATTTTTCAGTAAATTAGTTTCAATCTGTAGCCTTATGTTTGTCAAACTATTTAAGTCCTGAATAAAAAAAAAAGTCCAGCCTTACATGCATGTGAGCATGTTTGTGGACACAAATACATACAAAATATGTACACAATATGTACTCAAACACATCCATAATATGGTGTACAAGATGTACACACATGTAATTGAAACAAGTTTCTGGAAACTATGTTTTTAACTTGCTTCATGTGGTTCATTCTGCCTTTTCCATTATTTTCCATCCTCTTTCCTTTAAAATATGTAGTTCTTAGTTAAGACCCCAAAATGACACTCTGTCATGAACCCATAGTTTGATGTGCCCTACCCAAAATGACCCAGAAGCGTCTACTGATTTTTGTAATGGCTTTATAATAGTGGTAGTTGTCTCTGCCCTGTCCAACTGTCCTTAAATTCATGAATAATTGCACTCTATCTTCCATAGCGCTTTACAACACAACAAAAATTTGAGTTCTTAGTAAATTGATAGAATCATACAACAATAAATGTTTCAAACGGTTGGATTTATGTTGTATTTTGAACAAAAAAGACCTAGTTTGCATGATCAAGGTGCAGATTGTGTTATTAGTATTCCATATTTGATCTCTAGGTTCTAATGCACATTGATTGTAATGGCTACACAGAACTCACAAACAAAATTCATGATTAAAGGGTTTATTAAGGAAGTTAACGAGAAATGCTCAGGACAGAGTTGTTTATCAGCACACGTTCTTTCAGGGCTGCTGATTTATGCCCAAAGGGGCATATCCCTTTGCCGGAAGCCTCAACCCCAAGGCATTCAGCTCCAGCTCTGTGAGTCAGCAAACCCAGCTTCCTGAATTAAGGGCTCAGAGGTACCCCATCCAGTAGGCCTCAGCCCAGAGGCATTCTGCTCCACTTCCATGGGCCAGCAAGCCTATTACCCCCAACTAAGTGCCCAGAGGCACCCAACTCCACCAGTTAGCCCCCTGGATAAAGCACTCATCTTGACTTGCTCCCTGGGTTGAGAAGTCCACCACCTTGTCCCATGCTCTGGTTCCTGGTTCTGCAGCTGCTCCTCTGATGATAGAGCTGCCCTATGGATCCATGAAGTTCGAGTTCCGAGGATATGCTCCACTCCTGCCTCTTGCTGGTAATAAGATTCTTCAGGTGCACCTCCCACCGCTGTCACCCTTCACCACCCCCACCCCCCCACCCCGCACAATCCTTTTCACAATCACTCACAGGCTAATACAATCAATCTCTTCTCCCGCCTTCTCACCAGGCCCACGCAGGGAAAGATCTTTTGGTGGGAGCTAGAGACTTTGACAAGAAGAGCCACATTACATAATACATTGCCCCTGGAGAGATCCCAAGTTCAGTCGTCTTGAGAAAAATCTGTACCACCTTTTGCTTACGAGTAAAATAGGAGTAGTGGACATTGGCTCCGAAATTGTCAAAGTGATTAAAGGAAGTGGGTCACAAGATGTCTGGCATATACTAGCTGCCCAATGAATGTTTGTTCTTTCAAGAGGCTGTCCCCTGCACATAACAACTTTACGTTTCATGTTTGCTGCTGCTTGCGCGGGCTCACGGGATGTTCAAATGCCTTTCTTTCTGCAGTCTTCCTTTTTATGCTTTTCTGATTATGTCAATTCCTTCTCCTACATTCTCTGAAAATTTATGTTGGGGACAACGTCTAACAAAGATTACATGGGGAAAGTCTACACCCTTTCAGATTCTCCCCTATACCACTTAATACACAACTCTCAAAGCAAAAGATACACAACCAGCAACTGTGTCCGATTTTCATGGGAGGAAAAGAGTCATCTACAATAAGATTTGTTGCCACCAGATCTGAAGGTCCATTATACTGAATCCAATTGACTTTTATTTGAATGTTGGATAATGTAAATGTTCTTTTAAAAAGGAAAAAATAAAACTCTTTTTATTCAGAAGCCTTTGATTTGTTTTGTGATTTGAGCCTTTTACATAACCAGTGCTTGACCAATTATAAAACAACATTTGTTCGTTTACTCTTTCAATTTGTGGAGGACATTTTGAGATAAACTAGGACACCAAGTTTTCTAGGCACATAGTGCATTGGATTTTGAACTAAATTTAAATTTTCTTTCAGCTTTCTGTGCTGTGATATATGCAGATTAAAAGGAAAGTGACACATAAAATTAGTCTGCTAAGAATTTTAAATGAAAAATAAACCCAACTTTTAACTCCTTTGTTCTAAGAGTGAAGCTAGCGGCCATAAATTCTGTAGTGTCAGCCATCGAGCTTAACTCACAGCGACCTTACATGACAGTGTAGACCTGCCCCATAGGTTTCCAAGGCTAGAAGTCTTTATGGAAGAAGACTGCCGCATCTTTGTCCTACAGAGTGACTGGATTCAAGCCACCAATCTTTTGGTTAGTAGCAGATTGCTTTAATCGCTGCCGGAACAGGACTCTTCCATGAAGTCTCATGAGTGACATAAAGTTGAAAGACAAAGGAGAAAAGCAAATGAATGTAAACAAGCTACTTTATTAAAGGTATATAATATATCATGTTATGCTATACATGTAAATGTAATTTTTACTTTAGGAATAGATAAATCTACCAACTGCTGTTAAAGTCAGTCTGATCCCTAGAAAATGTACATAGAGTTTCGGAGACTGTAAATCTTTCTAGGAGCAGAAAACCCCATCTTTCTCTTGCAGAAAAGTAATGAGAGCAGCTGGTGGGTTCAACCTACTGACCTTGCAGTTAGCAACCTAAGCACAACTCAATACACTACCAAGGTTACCTAGAAAAAATTCTGAGATTTTGTTAGTCTTTTATCAATTAAAAAATTATAGAAAGACCTTATATACTCAGGTAGAGAGCTGAGTTAAAGTTTCTTTAGTTTCAAATTATCTTTGCTCTTCTCAATTAGCACAGGAAATTTGAACTTATATTTTGCTACATATTTACTACTTTAAAGATATCTAGAAATCTTTATGTTAAATGGAAACATTAAGCATGGGTCATCCTACTGGTCAAAGATTTACCTTTGTAAAATTTTAATTCCTATAAAACCCATAAGTTCTATCATGAAACCCCAAAGTATTTCTAGCCAGATTTGCCTCTGTTATCCAAATCTGACATCTATTTCTTATGAAAATTAGTAATTATAAAACCAGTAATATTAGGAGTCTTAGCACTGAATAAAACTTTACCTTAAGTGAGATTAAGTTACAAATCAATACAGCTTTGGCCTCCTTACTCTAGGAAGTGTCTGATCAAGAATCTTTAAAATATTGTTCCAATATTTCTAGGTATTACAAGTTAAAGATACAGCATCTTCTGAAAAGTGAGTTCTTAATCCATTCATATCACAACTAATGAGACACTGAATAATGCTTAAAAGCTTATATCAAAAGCCAATATAAATTTGTGTTTTAGCTTTACTCCAGGAAATATGTGGGGAGAGTCGTAAGATACATTTTCTTTCACTTTATGTTTTTCAGTACTGGGCTTAATGATGATTTAATAGTTTATCAGTGTATCATTAGACAATAATCACTTTTAATTGAAACTGATTTTTGATCGATGAATGTTATAGTTACCTCATCCAAATTTCTCTATGTAGAGAAATTCAATTGTTGGTTGATTAGAAAAATGTATAGGGAGATTCTAATGAATTGATACTGTATGTAAATTAGCCATTGCCCTGTAAGTGCTTTGCTCCACAGAGTAAACACAAGACTATCCTAATGTGATGTCTTAATGTGATGTCTTATTCCAGGCAAAATTCAACCCAAAACAAGTAAACAAACAAACAAAACAAAACCAATGCCATCAAGTTGCTTCTAACTGATAGTGACCCAAAATAGGGTTTCTGCACTTCATTGGAGCAAGAGCCTCATCTTTCTTTCAAGGAGTAGCTGGTGGGTTTGAACTTCTGACAAGGTAGTTAGCAGCCAAGTTGAACAAGTACTCTGATTTCATCACCTGGGATGATTCTTCATGTTATATTCTGTTGTATAGTTGCTTGTCCTTAGAGACTGGGAATTCATTCCAAAATTACTCGTCAAAGTGAGATTATCTCACTTTATATGTATGTGTTTTGTATATCTGCATATATACACACACATATAATTGCAAACATGCATGTATGTGTACATGTCTAGTATTTGTGCTTATGCATAATGAATTTCAAAATAAGACTGAAGAAATAAGTATCAAGATGATGAGGCACATTTTCAATATCTTAAAGTTTATCTTCCTTTTTCAATTACTTTTATGGCTCAGCAATTTCTAAATAGAAAAATTAATATTTAAAAATTTAATGACAGTTTAATAAAACATATTCAAGTTTTTATAGTACAAATTGAAAAGTAAGAGTTCAGTATATCTCTTTAAAACCCAGTCCTACTCCTTAAATATGAAAACTTTTAACTATTTCTGTGTGACTCTTCTTCATAATCTTTACTGAAAAAAGACCATCCATCACCACAGATCCAGAGCCTGGTACAAGGTCAGGCTAATACTAGACATTCAGTTAATATTATCTGTTTTTTTTCCTATTTGTTTGTTGGTCCACAACAACATTAATTTCATTATAATTTAAATGATTTCCTATGTAAATTTAAGAAACATAAATAATATAGTAATTTGTATTACGATTAATACAGCTAATGCAAATAGTACTTTTGGTTTGTTTTACGAGTTAATCTAGTTACAAATAATCTATTTTTGTTCCCCATTTTGACCTCATTTTTACAACAGGCCTTCTAACTTCGATGAATTCAGTTTTATCCAAACTGCAGATGACATGTAATTTAGGATTGTTAGTTGTGTGACAGCCCAACGGAATACAACGTTGTCATTGCTTTACTAGGACAACTTTGGTTGACTCTGTCTATCAACGTTTCTTCCATTGCTGACATTAAAAGAATGGCCCACAGCACAGTCAAATTGCCACACTGGGAAAACAGCAGCGGAGGGCTGGAAGACCAAATCATTTCCTGTTTTATTCATAGTTTGACAGCTATTGGTAATTACGTACTTTCTATCCAGGAATTACAGAGATGGGAAAATCTATTACCATTAGTAAGCATTTTCATCAGTTACATTCGGAGGCATTTTATTATTTCCTGGTATCATAGAACAGAGCATATAATAGGAACCCAGGTGGGCTACGGTGTTTATTATATTGATCTGAAATCCCCTCTCTTAAGACTAACACTTGGAGATGGGATATATTTCAAAATTTGAGTTATGTAACTGTCAGGTTGTGGGGCTAACTGTAAGGTCCACAGTTCAAAACCACCAGCCACTCTGTCGTAGAACGATGAGACTTTTTACCCTCGTAAAGAGCGACAGGATCAGACTCCCACTGAGGCTGTTCTGTTCTGTCCTAGAGGGTCACTATGAGTCAGAGGGGACTTGAGAGCAGTGAGGCAATTGTCAAGCTGGTTCAAGTTTACTTGATCAGTCTACATGGTTCTTCGAGACAGTGATACTGGGAATTTCATGTCTATGTATCTGTGTACACTCAATATTTTTGCTCTTTGATGACATATTCTCATGTTCATAAGAAAGATAGAGAGGGAAAGGGGATTTCCCGGGTAACTCATGAAGAAGGAAGGAGAGAGGGAGCACTAGAACGGATTGTGATTGCATATGTCATCTTCAAGGTGATTTAATCATGGGAGGGTACTCTAAAATTGATGTGGGGGTGATTGTACAATTCTCCATAATATGATTGAGTGATTGACCTATTGAGTCACATGATATGTAAATTACTTGCCAATAAAACTGTTGGGGGAAAAAAGACATGTTGTGACTTGTAGGCGGTGGACACCAGGGTTCTTATTGCTGAATACTTTTCTTCTTCCCTCTGCTAATTTCTTTCAACTGGTTTTGATATATTTTTCTACAAAACTGAAATTAAATTATTATGACTTGATATGTTTTGAGATAATTGGAGATGCTCAGGCATGTCATATCAGCCGGAGTTGGTGTATAGAATTTGTCATTAACAATGGGTCCCAAATTGAAGAAGTGCTGACATTTAATACAAATTTAGTATATCACAATGCAGACGGTACAGTCAAAGTAAAATGTAAGAGAACACCAGATGTCTGAAATCTAACTGCAGATTGGCTCCAAGTTGCAGTGAGTTGTCGTGTCCCTTTGCTGCCCTAAGTCTAGTCCTCTGGAGTAGATACACACGGATTTCTGTAGGCACTGCGCTTCCAGAGGTTATGCTGATTCAAATGAACTACAGTCCAACCCCGGTACTGGACCGCATCCGTGCTCCACATAAACGGATTTCAACGTGAAATGCTGAGAAAAATTTGCATCGGAGCTCAAACAAAACATCCAATCAGACCCAGCGCACGTGATTTTTGTAAACAAACGCTGTTCGTCTTTTGGTCACTTGGCGTTAATTGTTGTTTAAACCTTTTGCGACTGTGTTCCAAGCGTTTTGCTCTAATTTTCTTCGTTTTTGTGGCTTTTTGTACTGTTTTTAGATAAAAACATGGGTTCTAAGAAAGAGTTTTTTGAACAGAATCATCATGATAAGGAACTGTTAGATCTCTGGGGAGAGATATACCTCGGTCCTTGGCTCCGCGCGAGAAAGAACTCACACCGAAGCCTGGTTTGTGATCCAAGTGAGTTTGATTAGCGTTAGAAGACGTTTCAGGTTCACACAGGTGCACACGGGGCTCCTCCCGAACATGCAGCCTGCCCAGAAGCTGCTCCCAGTCACGCTGTCGATCAGGGCTCCTGCCTTTTCAACGATTCCTCGGGGAGGCTTGGTGGACGACCCCTGGTCAACCCTATTGGCTGAATTGAATTCACCTGACCTACGTGGGCCAATCCAGGCGCAGTTCCCCACCCACGCGTACCTGGCGGGAAACCTGAATCTCTGCGCATGTGCAGTGTGCCACCCCTTTGTTTCCGTAGCTTGGCCCTCTGGGCATGGGTTGATGGACGTCCCAGCCTTAAGCTAGACTACCTAACAGAACTGGTTAAATGTGTTATTGATATTGTTGATAATTTAGTAAACCCTTTTAGAAAACAGTTAAGGAAACGCCAACAACAGACCACATTAGGCAGAATTTTCTTTAGAGAAAACCAGCCAGGTCCCAGTGAAAAAGGCAAAGAAGTGGAAAAACTGAAAAGCAGCTACCAGCTGATTTAATGGAAGGGGATTCCTCTCTGAAACAATGACTCTCTCTCCATCCCTCCTCTCCACATCCCTGTCCACAGATCCAGATCCTATCAAGGTATGGGCCATACTGTAGTTGTTAGAAACTTTGTTAATGTTGTGCTTCTTATTTTAATTATATTATTTAACTCTGAACTTATTTACTTTGAAATTTCTGCGTCATGTTTTGTATTAAAAGGCAAGGTGAGGGTAAAAACGTGGTGGTCGAGAACAGATTAATCCATTTTCAGCTATTTTTGATGGGAAACATGGATTCGGAATTCGACTGCCTGGCATCTGGGTGCTCCATGGAGAACGGGTGGCGTCGCGTCGAGGCCCGGGTCCTGCAGTGCATGGTAGTCACTGTGGTTGCAGGATTGCTCACACACACTCACTGCCCTCCAGCCAACGCTGACTCACAGAGACCCTGTGGGGACGCCACAGGTCGGGGAGAACTGCCTTGTGGGTTTCTGAGACGGCAACTCTTCTGGGGAGTAGGAAGCAGGAAGTCTTGTGAAGTGAGATTGGCAGCTCCTGGCTGCTAAAGGTTCGCCGCAGAAGGAGCTTGGCCGTCTCTACACGAGGGAAACTTCTCCTAGCCACGTGACCCTGCAAAAACCGACTTACTCCAAGCCTCACCCTTTGATCTGTAAAACTGGCACGATAACTCTTAGTGCAGACTTAAATTTGAACATTAAAATAGTGTTCACATTATTAGGTGGACAAAAATTCCTTTAAACGTAAGCTTGTGAATAGTGTAAAGCAACCAACGGCAGCTCTTCCGGAATTATCTAATGATTCCTCCTGCTTTAATTGTGTCTACTTACAGACTTAGATTTATCAAAGTAAAGTCCTTCTTCATGGACTTGATATAAAATTGAGGTCAATTTTGAATCCTGCCAATAGTCCTTCTGAAGGAGACAGCATGCATTTAGAGTCAAGGATTTATTTGTGAATAGATTGACTCTCTCACTAGGAGCCCTGGTGGCATAGTGATTATGTGTTTGAGCTGCGAAGTTCAGGTCAACGATTTTAAAAACTACCAGCTGCTCTGAAGGGAACAGGGGGGGTTTTCCACTCCTGTGAAGAGTTATAGTCTTGGAAACTCACAGGGCCAGTTCTTTCCTATCCTGTGGGGTTGATTTCAGTTGGCATTTGACTTAACGGCAATGATTGAGTGAGTGAGTCTCAAGAATGGTATTTGAATTTTTAAAAAATTTAAATTAGATTTCGAATAGAATTTAGTTCTCAAAGCAGAAATCCTTGGAGAGTTAAGAGTAAAAATACAGAAAAGAAGGAATTTTGAGGTATCATCGAACTTTCAACTCTCCTTTGTGAGAACCTGCCTCCTCTGGCTTGGTGTCTTCAGATCTCTGAGTGTGTTTCTCTTCAAGCTGTCCCCTCTTCTTCTGCTACATTTAATGGAACATGACTGATTTTAGAGGCGCCAGACTCAATCACCTATCCCTAACTGCTCAGCTGTCCTGCCAACGGAATCAAACACGTCAGTGGCAAAGTGTATGCACTTGTGCTGTCTTTTACCGTCACCACTTACCCAGCTATGGCTATTGAGCAATTGAAACATGTTGCTATTTGACATGTGACTCGAGGAAACCAAAAGTCACACTCACGGCATTGAGTTCATACTAACTCATAGCGACCCCATAGCATAGGGTTGAATGGTCCCTGTGAATTCCCGAGGCTCTGACTCTTAAAGGGAATTGAAAGCCCTATCTTTCTCCTACAGAAGTGTAGCTGGTGGTTTCAAACCGCAGACCTTGGGTATGGCAACCCAACGGGTAACCACAATGCCACCAGGGCTTCTAAGACCGAGAACCTAATTTTAGAATGATGTCAACTTAAATTAACTTGCATTTAAATTGAAGCATGAAGCAATGAAGTAATTTAATTTATTTTTTCAATTCCAGGAAGCTCTGTTGTTTTGGTCAGGCTACTCTTCAATTTAAGTGCTGCAAATTTAGCAGATAAATAAGGATGTGCAATAAGTCGGAAAAGGGAGACCAAATTTCAAGGAGTTAGTTGTTTAACAAACGCAAAACAAAAATGTGAACTATTTCTTTCCTTCTTGTGTATATGTTAACATGGTTCTTGTTCGTACGTGTCAGTGAGTCAGTCCCAACTCAGGGATCCTCTGCACAACAGATTCAACGCTGCCCAGTCCTGCCCCGGCCTCACCAACGTTCTTGTGCTTGAGCCCGTTGTTGCAGCCCCTGTGGCCATCCCCTTTGTCACTGCTCTGCTGCTGTACTAAGCATGCTCTCCTTCTCCAAGGACTGGGCTCTCCTGACAACATTTTCAAAGCAATTTCCGCATCACGAGTTTTAGTGGTTGGTGCATACTTCTGAATAATAGTTGTGTTGATTGGTTATTATCCTATCACAGACAGCCTTGTATTTCAAGATAGATCTTGAAATGTCCTTTTTGAGGAAAAATATGCCATTCCTCTTGAGTGTGGCATGTCCAGCATAGCAAATCAGATGATGTTCTGATTTAAAAATGGCCCAAACCAGTCCATTTTAGCTCGCCAATGTTCCATTTCATTTTTGATGACTGCCAATTTGTCTAGCTCTGTACATTGTTCCTATTATTTATAGATGCTTGTTTATGTTTTTTCTCATTTTCAGTTTTGCCCCATGAGTACATGAAGGTCCCACAGGCTCTCCTCTGGCAAGCTTCCCTCTGTCCGTGTCATTACAGATGACTTTGAGGAGGCAGCTCTTCCTCTGTCATATTTTGATTGCCTTCCAACCTGAGGGCCTCATCTTTGCGCACGATCTCTGCGCACAATGTTCTGCTTCTATTTTTGAGGTTTTCAGGATTGACAATGATTCAATACTATCCATAAAGTTTTCAGTGGCCAATTCCTCAGAAGTGGACAGCAGATTCCCCCATTGTAGTATCTTTTTGATCTGGAAGCTCTGCTGAAACCTGTTCAGTTTGGGAGACCCTGCTGGCATTTGAAACACCGGTGACCTAGCTTCCAGCGTCACAGCAACACGTAAGCCACCACAGTATGTCAAATGGACAGTCAAGTGATGGTTTTAACATGATGCAGCAATATTACTATGAATATAATGGACTAAAGAAAATATAGTGTTAAAATTATTTTCACCTTTTCTTTTTACTGCAGCTGCTAGAAAATTTAAAATGATTCTTATGGTTTCGTTTATATTCGTATTGGAAAATACGCTAGAGATGGTGCAAGTGCAATTACTCAGCTCAGTGTTGAAATACATCAGTGACTATTAATGATGGCCATCACCTAAGTCAAATAAAGCTTGTGATAAGAAGAACAAATTATTTAAAGCTTTTTTATTCTGTAGCTGCTGTAGAGTTTAACTAGTACATGAAATCATCGAAACCTATAAAACAGAGTGAAACGGCCTCACTGCTTTTCCTAGACTGGTCAGTCGGAAAGTAGAGCACTAGTTGTTGTTTTTCTCACTGTGGATTAAATCCCGGGAACGCTTGCCTAACAGCCCAGCACTTAACCATTTGCCACTAGACTTCCTTGCTGACAGTTTTACCTAAGCAAATTATTGTATAAATTTCCCGAATTCACTTGAGTATCAGGAGCTATTTTGTGAAACCATATCCCTCATTCTTTGGGAAAGGCACTAGGTGTCTTAAACCAGAAGAATTCACCATTTGTTACAAATGCAAATTTGGCAGTTTGCTGAAAGCTGTGAATGACAATGAAAGCCGAAATCCATTCACTGACCATCTGACCATCCTCCAAGGATGTGAATAGTTTTGTTATCAGAATTCCTTTAAAAGTAGATTAATGTAAATGTATCATTTGTTCTTCCCTTGGACCATTTAAAATCTGTTCTAGTTTTTAATATTTTCTGCTTTCTTTTCTATTGAGGTTTTTCTGTTTTGTTTTTGTCATTGTTGTTTGTTTTGCATATTTTCCTGTATCCGAAACCCAGAACAGGTAAATCTGTAGAGACAGTAGTGGGATTGATAATTTCTTGGGGTGATGCCAAGAGAGGTTGGGGGAAATGGGAAGCTAATAATAATCAATACAAGAAAGAATGAAGTGTTCTAAAATTGATTGTGGGGATGATTGCACAACTCTTTTAATGTGCTCTAGCCATTGAATTGTATGATATGTGAATTACATAGCAATCAAACTGTTAAAAAATGCATGTTTGGGAGCCCCACACTCCACCTAGCGAATCACGAATTCTGAGGCTGTGTCTAGAGATCTATAACTTATCTCTCAGGCGATCCTTACAATGTACACTGATGTTTTTAAACTTCCAAACCCAAACAAACTCACTGCCATCCAATCAATACTGACCCAAAGCAACCCCGTCGGAGAGGGTAGAACTGCTGGTGTGGGTTAATAATATTCCTACAAAGAGCCTGTGACTCTGGATAGGAGGAGGAAGCCTCATCTTTATCCCGGGGAGCAGCTGCTGCTTTCTAACTGCTGACCTTGCAGTTAGCAGCCCACTATGCCACCAGGGATCCTTAAAGTTTTTTCACTACTGTATTAGAATATGCTCTTGTTAACTGATTAATAAAACTCACTCTTTAACTAATATGCTGAGATAACAGGAAGTCAGCAGGTATTTATTTAATAACCAACTTTCAACTCTAGGGTCATAATTAGTCCACAGGGCATAAGTAATTCATTAAACAACAATCATGGTTTCTTCTTTTAACAACCTCATTAGTTTTCTTTTCCAGTAACTTCTAGTTAGGTGTTTTCTTACTTTTGGATTTGATGATTAATTAGCTTCTTAGTGAGTTTTATGGCAGTATTCTCAAACAGCTTCTGTTCTATTTTGATAAAAGAAAGCCGAGCTTACCACTATACTTTTAATTTTCAAATGTGCATGGAAAAATTGCTGTATTGGCTGCTGTAACATGTTAGCTTAAAGGCATCTACTGTATTTCACCCACTTATGATACAAAATTATTGTGTTGCCTTCTGAGAATGTCAGGATGCTTGTTTAACATTTTATAGTGTCTGATTATTTTAGATAGAACATTCTTGAGCAGGATAAAAATGGTCGCTTAAAGAAGTTATCTCCCAGAATGTGATAGTGTAAGTTCATGGAAAGGGTTGCTATCCCTGCTGTTCATTCAAACACTTGAAGCACGTGAGTTAACTTTAAGTATCAGTATTAAGAAAAGAAATCATGTAGATCTACAAAGGTAGGCTGGTTTTTTCATATTTTGAGTTCCCCATAATGTATTACTTTCTTTCCATATTTTTATTCTGTAGCATGGTTTTACCATAGTTTGTAAAATGCTGTACCTGTGTCTTCTAAATATTATTGACCTCTTTAGTTAGTTCTTGATACACCAAAATGAATTATTTCTCATTTTAAACACTAACAGCCTTATCTTTATTCTCACACTTAAACACGAATTTAAAAGAAATAAATCAATGCAATTTAAGAAAAAGTGTGAAATTAAAATCACTTTGAGTATGTGCCATGTGAATATATTTTCTCTTTCTTACAGTGAGTGAAAAATCAGCAAGAGCTCACTGTTAAATACTGTCACCTTAAAGTGGACCCTACCAAGCACTGCCCCAACACAGTTAAAAATGTTGGAAGCAATCAGGATGAACATACAAAAGCACAGGATTGCCTTTAGTACTCTAAAACTGGGAGTTTTCAAAGAGCTTACACACCGTGATGGCCTAGGACTTTGGCATTTGCCATCAATGTCAAAACTGATGATCATTGCATTTTATCATCTAAAACACAGAGAATAGTATACACCATGGCAGTTCTTGTATTCCTTCCTTCGTGTTAACAAGTGCTATTCTTGTTCATGTGCATGACTAATGCCTTTTGAAAACTTAGCAATTTGTCCCAATAATGTTCTTTTCCATTTTAAGTAGGTAATAATAAAACAATGTTCTTCATCATGACTCAAAGCAAACCAAAAGCAAGGCCATCGATGATGCTGACTCACTGTAACCTCCTGTGGTTTCTGAGCCTGTAACTGTTGCTGGGAGTAGAAAGCCCAGTCTTGCTCCCAAGGAGAGGCTGGTCATTTCGAACTGCCAACCATGTGGATTGCCACCCAATGCCTAAGCTCTACAGCATGTGGGCTAAGTGCTTCAGAGAGGACTTAATGGAGCATTTGAAAGTAGAGTATGCAGTATCTTGGAGTTAAAATGTTTTAATCAACATTTTTATGTTGAAGAGAATGGCAAAAGAAAGAGGCAATAATAATAGTATCCCTGGAGTCTAGAGGCACAATGGTTACGTGCTCAGCTGATAACCCAAAGTTGAAGTTGCCACTCTACAGCAAGAGAATTAGCAATCTCCTCCAGTAAAGAAGACTCACAGGCTAGACAATGTGGGTGACTCTGAGCCGGAATTAACTTGGTGTGTTAGACCGAGTTGCCTGGAGAAGCAAATGCTGAGACACTCCTATATGTATAAGAAAGAGCTTTATATCAAAGAATAATTGTATGTTAAGAAAATATCCCAGCCCAGTCCAGATCAAGTCCATAAGTTAGTCCAATATTAGTCCACAAACCCCTCTCCAGGTTCTCGCAGCACATGCAATAATGTAAAATGTAAGAAGGTCACAGGCCGGTGGATGTAAAATCTTATGGATCTGGTGGCAGTAGAAGCATCTCCAGGGCTCTCTCAGGTCTCAGTGTGACTCCACGTGGCATGTAAACAGGAAGCTGGAAACAGAGAGAGAATGACCCACCTCCAAGGAGACATTCATCTCAGTTGCCTTGCACCCAAGCTGCGACCTGATTGACTATCTAACTCTGCCCACATGTTCCCACGGGAGCCATGTTGGCACACCAAAAAACGTATGCATCACACCCACCATAGCCACAAATGAACCCCAAACCAAACCAAATCCACTGCCAGTGAGTCATTTTCAACTGATCGCATCCCTGTTGGAGAGTCCTGGTGGTGTAGTTAGGCTTCTAAGCAAAAAGTCAGCAATTTATAAACCACCTGCCTGCCCACTGGAGAAAAATGAAACTGTTTACTCTTGAAAAGATTTATAGCCTCGGAAACCCATAAGGGAAATTCTAATCTGTCTGTTAGGTTCACTATGGTCCGGCAAGTACTCACTGTCAAGAAGTTAGTGATGGTGATGAGTAGACTTCCCCTTTGGGTTTTTAAGACTGCAAAGCTGAATGGAAGCAGAGAGACTCATCTATTCTTGCTTGAACCAGTGACTTTCTGGTTAGCAATCCCATGTGTAACCTGCTGGGACCAACAAGGTACCTTAATAACAAATAACTGTTATTGAGATAGTTAAGGTTTATTGTGTCAACCTGGCTGATAAACACATGTGGATTAACTGAATCACGGAGAGATATTTGGCTCCGTGAGCCTCACCTTTCTATTTCTTGGGTCTCTCGATTTCTGATTGTCGGACCGGACCGGGATGAAGCTGCCTTACCCAGTTCTCTGCCTCAGCTTGCAAGGCTCACTTCCTGCAAGACATCCTTGAGGAAAAGCCACATGGACCTACCCCGATGCAGCCCTGGAGCAGCTGTGTAGAGACCACTGCCAGTGCTGAGATGCTTACATGTTCACTGATTCGGCTTTCCTCCTGCAGTCAATGTCATTGTGTGTGTTTTGTGAGATCGAGGAGGACTTTGTAGATCGGTGTCAAATATATGGGCTAATAATGTTGAACTTATGGACTTGGACAGCACTGGGTTGGGATGCTTTCTTAGTGTACACTTACTCCTTATATAAAACTCTCTCTTATATACATATGAGTTTCTGTGGATTTGTTTCCTGAGTCTACCCAGAGTAACACACTAGGAGTGGGCTACTGGAGAAACAAATCATAAGATGGAGAGTTGATGTTTGACCTCTCCCTCGTAGTTTTTCCTTCTTTGGCTAGCCAGAGGTCAGCTAAAGTCACATTGTTTGTTTAGTGGTTTTCTGGAAAGAATATGGGAAGTATGAAAGTAAAAAGCTTGTAAGCCCACTTGCTTCAGCCATTAAAATCTGATCATTAGATGGGTTTAAGCCACACCTGCAAAAAAAATCTTTGAAAAGATATGTCCCACCCAGTGCTTTGGAGTACTCAGGAACCAGTGGTCTTTGTCAGAAGCTGGAAAAATCTGGAACCATGAAGAAAACTCCTCTCTGGGACTGAACATTAAAGGGAGCCTGTGGACAGGCTGAAGTGCTTGCTAGGTGCTTGCTGGATCCACTTGTTAAAGCGGAAGTGGGAGAAATGCAGCAATAAAGAGATGGGTTGAGTTTGGCCACTGACACCTGTGGACTTGGTTTACAGGAAAAAGAGAAGACAAGAGCGAGTTGACTGTTCTAACGTTCATGACCTAGCACGAGGGGGCTAGGCTTGCTGAGTATTTGTGAGAGCCCATGGTTTAAAGGCAAGGCGACCAATGGGCCCCCAAGGGAGGCTAAGTGAGGCAGCCCACATTGAGTTGACCAGAACCCGTCCAGATGAAGAGATTTTTGATCTGTGAAGTGGTGTATATTGTTGCAGACTTTATGGATGGCCTGTCCTGATTTGACTTTGCTTATGGATGCGGACTTCACAAGGTTCCAAAATATATATAAGGAACAAATATAAACTTGAAAAACATTCTCCCTTTTATAAACCCAAACCAAACTCACTGCCACTGGGTTGATTCCAACTCATAGTGAGCCTACAGGACAGGGTAGAACTGCGTCTGGGAGCTTGAGACTGTAATGCTCTATGGGACTAGAAAACCTCATCTTTCTCCTTTGGAGCAGCTGGTGGTTTCCAATTGCTTACCTTGTGGTTAGCAGCCCCGCTCATCATCTCTCTGCCACCAGGGCTTCATCCTCTGTTTGCAGGAAGGACATTGAAACTAAGGAAAATGGGAATGTGCTTAAATAACAACTCTAGTGCATCTGGGCACAAGAGAACTTAGTGTTTTATTTTCATTTTACATTTAGTGAAAGCAGATAAAATTTATATTTTCTACAGATGGACTGAGCTGATAAATACTATCATAATTCCTGTCACTATGTTTTTTTGGATATTCAATCAAGTAGGAAAAATTAAAAGCTCAGAATTAATCATCCTTTTGATTCAGAAATGGGTCACTACAGACACTAGACACCAATTCAGGATTCTAGTGTCTAATAATGTACTCTTCTTTGATTTGCATGAATCTATACTCTCTCCTTGGGAACCTTGCAGATTTTACAGTGATATGAGTTAACTGCAAGTCTAGTTCTCAGCTATAAGTGAAGTCAGGCTTTGCCTTGGGCAAAACGGCACACTTATTCTGATGCTCAGGGCTCTCCTAAGGGCGCTGGGAAAGTCAGTGTCCAATGGACCCACCATGCTATCACAGTGGGAGAGCTTCTCTTGACAACCTCATTTCTATGCTTTTACTTACCATTTATACTAAAGATAGGATTTGCAAAACTATAGGTCACGGGCCAAAAATGGCCCAAAGATTAATTTAATTTGGCCTAATTGTGCTACTTATTTATTTATAATTTGAATGGTCAGAGTCAATGTTTAGGGAAGTCTCAGGTTGACCAATCCCTAATGCATATCCCACTTATTGTCCTCATGATTTCCTTTGGAAGCATGGGTTACTATATCCTGAAAGACAGTGTCTCTTTTTCTTGCTCCCTGTTTTCTGCATTTCTAACAGAAGCCATGTTAAACTTCTCTGGAGCACTCAGTGTTAATGGGCAGAACTATTTGCCTAAGGGTTGACCTATTACTATTAGGTGCTAGACTCTGTATGGCACCTTATGTATAATGATCGTATTATGTGTTCTCAGGGACTCTTTGTGTTTTCAAATTGTTATCCCAATTTTATAGATAAAAATCCTGAGACTTCAGTAGCTTTCCCAATGTCTTGCAGCCATTCAATGGTGGCTATGAGATTCAGAGCCCAGAACTTCTGTTCCAGGGCCCGCCCACGCTTCCTCTATTGTCATGGTGTGCATAAACAACTTTTCATTTGAAGAAGATGTATGTTCTTGGTATGGAACAAACTTATTCTAGAATTTTTACTCTTGTTTATCTTTTTCTTGGGTCTGACATGTTTGGTTTGGTTTTCATGTGTATTTTTTAAGGTAGCATCCCTACGCAGCCCTCTTCTGTGCTCTTCTCAGTTTTTCCCTTTTGACTATTTCTTTTCACTCACCTCACAGAAGCACAATGTCCAACACCTGCTAGGGGTTCTGTGCATAAAGCATGCCTCTTATCCTGAGATCTTTAACTTGGTCATTAGGAAGATACAGGATGTTTTTCTCTCTGACTTTAAAATTGGAAACAGAGCAAGATGCTCCCCAGAATTATTTATTGAGTCTCACAAATGTCCCCTCCTTTCTTGATTATAGCTCTACATAAGAGGACAGAAAATAGCCCCTTATCTCCAGAGAGCATTTCTGTAATGTGCCTCTGTATGACCTGGGCATCACAGCATCAGATTGTCAATGCAGAGAAGAATCTCTTCACAGTTCACTTGACATCCTCATTTACTAGCTTAGGATACAATCGGTTAATAACAAAGTGCAGGCCCGGGGGTGGGGCTCAATAGCTCTTTGGAGCCAGTGGAGGGTATTTGCACTCCACGCTCACAGGGGGATTCATCCTCCCACTACCATCGAATCAATTCTGACTCACAGGGACCCTATAGGTCAGGGGAGAACTTCCCCTGTCGGTTTTGAGACTATAACTCTTTACAGGAGTAGAAAACGTCATCTTTCTCCCTTGAAGCAGGTGGTGGTTTCTAACTTATCTAGTGGTTAATAGCCTGTGTATAGACACGATGCCACCAGGGTTCCTTCCATCATTCTAGAATGTAACAAACAACAGAGAGAGAGACCGAGTTATTGCTTTCTCCTTCTTCCTAACTAATTTTTAAAAACAATTTCATTTTATCCACTGATTTTGTTCATGATAGAAAGAATTTTAATAGAAAATAGTACTATTCTGTAATTACTGAATTATATAATATTGAATCCTTGATATTATGCATATACAAAGAAAGTCTTAATCAGACAGATCATTAAATAAAAATGAGTAACTATTTATGGAAATGAGTTAACTGTTTGTAGACATATATTTGGCTGTTTTCTTTTTTATTTTAATGATATTAAAACTGCAGCATGTTCTCAGTTACTGCCCAACTGGTTGAAATAGCTGAGAGTGCAATAAATAGCTTAAACAATAACTACTAAAAAATACATAGTGTAATTTCATTAACTCTGATACAAGTCGTACTCAAGGTCATGAATCAGAACTTTTTAAACTATTAAAATTGGAGACTATTAAATAAAATTAATACTTCTATACATATTAATGAGGTCATTTTTCATATCAAATTCTCATAGGGACTAAACTACATTAAAATTTGAACTTGAGCTTTTTGGAAGGCATTTTATGTATTAATATTAAGAACACATACATGGTATAAAAATTATTTGATGAATCTAATTAATAGGATGACTTTAATTTATTCAAGGGAAATCTTTGTGAAACTTATCTGAACAATAGAAATAGACCTTAGAAGTTTGAGTGTATTTAAGATCAAATGTGTAGAGAAAAAGAGTGAACAAACTTAAATAATGATTATTAAATGCATGTGAAGGTTATTCTGCCTGGTGGTGTGTTATAACATGATAAGTGCACCAAAGCTGTAATTTCAATCTTTTCTTCAATATTTCTCAGCATTTTCCATAGTCCGATGCTGAGTTTAGTTGTACGGGAGCCGTAGAAGGTGGTGCTGTGGACAGTGTAGTGTTCCTGAGGGCATTGGGGTCAAGACCAGGAAGTGGTCTTCACAAACATCAAGCATGCGATCTATCTAAATTAGTCTGGCACATAAATGGCAAAATGCTTCTCTGCTTGATTGCTGTTTTTTATTGTCCCCGAGATTGTCCATCCAGTGTGAAAATGAGAATTTTAAAGAATTTCTCAAAACATATTTTAAAATTATTCTGAGATGAGAAATAAGTAAATCATATTGTATTAGTCTAGGTACTTTAGAGAAACAAATCCACAGCAACTCATATATAAGAGAGTTTTATGTAAAGAAAGTGTGCATCACGAAAACATCCCACCAATGCTGCCCAAGCCCACAAGTCCAACATTAACCAATTAACCCAACACCAGTCCCCAAAGTCCTCCACCTCACAAAACAGAGGCAATGATGCCGACTGCAGGAGGAAAGCTGAGGGGTCTCCACACGGCTGCTCCAGCAATTATTTTTGTTGCTGCTTCATAACTGTAATTTTGCTACTGTTATGAATCGGGCAACCCCTGTGAAAGGGTCATTTGTCCCCCAAAGGGGTCACAACCCGCAGGTTGAGAACCACTGCTCTAAGCAGTACTGCTTCCAGGTTCTTTCCTGAGAGGAAAAAGTCCAAAGAACTCAAAAAAACCAACTGGCAAGAACAAATACAAGCACCCGAACCCAATGGCCTAAGAAACTCCATAGGTACATATACGTCAATCATAGGTACTATTGATAGTAATGAAAGTAACTAGAAAAGAAAAGTTAGATTCAAGTGACTTTATATTTATAAATGTGTGTGCATATATATATATATATATACATCTATATATAGAAAACAAAGAAAATCAGATGTTTGAAGAATAACAGCAAATTCTTGTTAGAAATCTGTAAAGTGCTGAGAAACATTTTAGTGTAAAATTTTAAATAGTTATACAAAAAATTGCTGCTGAGAAAGAACAGTAATGTTAGAGTGGGCAGAAGTGACTGGAAAAGTAAGGGTTTCATTGAAGTGCTAAATTTGAGACCATCAGTCTTATGAACAGACATTGTTAACAGCTGCATTTGTCTTTAGCTAAATGTGATTCATAGCAGACAAAATAGACTGATCCCTTTCGGTTTATTCTGTTTCATATAAATTATTATTTTCCTTAAAAAGTGAAATGTATATATAGATGACAACATCTTACCTGCTTTTTTCATAAACTAAAATCAAGAAATGATAGAGACTTTTATTTGGATAGTGGTGCTCATCCTTAACCAACCCAGAGCAACTGTTACCACTGAGTCAAGAATTCTGGTTGGGGAGCATTAAGAGCCTATGAACCCTCTGAATCAGCCTCCCCACTCTTCCCATTCTCACTTTCCCCTCATGGACTTGTGGTATTTGCTGTAGAGTTTAACTGACTATAAAAAGCATGATAACGACCACGGGTTCATATTTAACTCTATTGCTACATGAAACGCTTCTGAAATGTAGAACAATTCTGTTGGAAATTTCCCTTTGAGTATTCTCTGAAATTATTCAAAGCAGTATTACTTTAGTCTAGGGCTGTTTCCTGAGATCTTTAATTAGGCAAGCCAAGCAAATATTTTGACTTATCTTATTACATTTAATCCTCACTGCAATTTGGAGGGGAAGGTGGTCTACTATTTTTTCTATGGATGAGTACAGTGAATCTTAGGAGTGTTATAAATGGTTTGGAGCTTGATTACTAGCTCAGAGGTTGACTGTTCCAACCCATCCAGAGGTGTATTGTGATCTGATTCCAGAAGGTTACCAACAAATCAAACTCACAGGCATAGAACCCATTCCAACTCCCAGCTCTGGAGCCTTGGTGGATAATGTCATGGGGACCCATGGGCCTGTCAACTGCAAGGTCAACACTTGGAACCCACCAGGCAGTCCTCGGGAGAAAAAGGTAGCTTTCTGTTTACATGACGAATTACAGCCTCGGGACCCCACAGGTGCAGTTCTGTCCTCCCTCAGAGGGTCATTATGCTAATGAGTCCCAAAGGTTGCAGTCTGGAAGAACCTATGGAATGACTTATGCTGCACAACGGGGCTAACCGTGAGTCAGAACTGACTAGACAGCAACTAACAAGAGCAACACTGAAGTCTGGGTAGTCAATTGCAAAGGTTGCCAAACATGTATGGAGGGGATGTGGGGTACTTTGACTTAATTAAGAAGAAAATTTAGCTAGAACATAACACAAACCATTCAACTAGAATTCTTTAATGTTCCTGGTCATTGATAGGTGAGGTGATAGGAGAACTGTCACATAGCTCTGCAGTGGTTAAATGAGGAAGAAATATAATATTGGAGCAGTTCTATTATTTCCATGGCCAGCATTTTAAAGGTTGAAGTAAGAAACACTAATTTTTAGTCAATATGATGGAGCTTCAAAAGTCCCTAGAAAAATAAAATGTAAAGATAACGCAATTATTCTGTGAACTTTTTGGAACTCCCACATATCCTGGGGTCCACACTGTATGTGTGGCACTACTAGCCTGTGAGAACAGGCAAATTATTTAATCTCACCAAGCCTCCTTTTCCTTATCTGTAAACCCAGCCTAGGAATAATCCCCAGAGGGGAATCAGGAGGATTAAGGAAAACAATGTAATTGAGAATCTTTAACATATGATCTCCATAAATCATTGTTGACTTTGATAAATAGGATTAAGTAATGTAAGTAATTTTTTTCCCTCTTATCTTAAATTTGCTGAAAATGCCCCTCCCCCCCTTCTATGGGTCGTTAGCATTTCATGCATTTCAGGTACAGGATTGTAGAAAACAATGTAAATACAGATTGAATTGGTGCTTTACCAAAGCAAAGATCAAGGGAATTCCCACAATGTATTCCCCATCTAGTGATATCAACATATCTTTTCCTCAGACATACTGATTATTAGCTTTTAAGCTGTAACTGGAATCCACTGAATATCTTTGGCACAAAAGACCCTGCAGTCAGAACCACTGATGCATAAAGCAAACACTCATTTGCATTTCAAACTGAAACGTGCAGGAAGACTCTCTTTAATGTGCATTTCTTATGTGTGAAACTGGAATATTGAAGTACAGAAACTTGGCTAAGATTTCAGAACCGCACCCTTTTGTATTGCTCATCATGGGGACAGCATCGTTAGGCTGCTGAAAGCATGGGCAAAATAAACTTAAAAGAGGCTATTTATTCAGTCAAGTCCCATGTTGTCTTTTCTTAAGAGGGTGTTTGCTGAGGCATCAGACTGGCAAGTACATCTGTCAACATCTGCTCTCATTTTCCAAATTGGCAGCATTTGGAAGCAGAAGTTGGAATTGGATGTTATTCTTAAACTTTGAACCTGGCACAGAAAAGGCTGCTTGAAAAAACTTGGTCTGAGCAAAGGACTAAAGTTTATGATTTTCCAAAACATGCCATTATTTGCTAGGTTGGTCGAATACTGGAGCAAGTGGAGATTTGTCTATTGGGGGGATGTATTGGGCAGGTCCAAGCAGTGTCACTAATGATGGGGGACTATGCATCTGAAATGGTAGTGGGATCATCAGAGAGTCAGTCAATTGGAGAAACCCAGTACTTCTAGCGATTAGGTGGGACTACCAATGGGAAACTTATGGGGAGTTTGGAGGAAATCATTGCCTCTGGATAGTTACCACCCTTGTGGATCTACTGTTAAGCACTTGTTGGTAGGCCTTATCACAGTTGGCTTACGGTCAGTGGCCAGGAAGATGCTGGACTCAGAGAAGGAGTAAGTTAGGAAAGGACAAAATCTACCAGGTAACTCTGGGTCCTCCTATGACGTCCACCGCTGGGAAGGAAATCAGAAAGGGATGCTTCATGACTGCTCTCATTTCTCCTTTTCACTCTGCTCTGTTGTTCCATTTTATATGGGAATCACAGAGAATGTAATTTGGGGGAACACAGCTCCCAGCTTAACCAGATAGTCAGTATAAACCTATCATATGCACCAGAATATAGGCTCTTGATGCCCATTCCACTGCCACCTTGGTGAGGATCTTTCAATCTTCCTTTGAAGGTATTTGGTTTTATTCTACTTTCAGGACATCTAGCAACATAAACCATAAAACCATTTCATTTCCTGATACTGAAAAAAAAATTTTAATTCATGAAATCTCTCCAGTGACTCTATTTCTATTACTCAGTAGTAAAGCCAGGCTCCTTACCATGACCTAAACTTTTGAAAGTTTAGACAGTCCGTTTCATCGGTGGCCATTTCTTTCCAAACTCCATCTGCACTGCTCTCTTCTCGTCCTTCCACTTTTCCTTGTTAGGTCAGACATGCCCCCTCCCTTAATTCCTGTGCTCTTCCTGATCCTAAAATACTTTTTCCAAAATGTCAGCTCCTTGTTTAGGCCTCTGTTCAAATACCAACTTCTCAGAACAAACAAAACCTCCAATCCTTTCCTGTTTTATTTGAAATTGAACTCCTGACTCCCCTGCTTTATATTTATCCTTAGTCTTTTTCAAGAATGCTGATGGTGCTGATTTATTACTAACCCTGAAGCTGGTTGATGGTTCGAACCCACCAGCCACTCCACAGAAGAAAGGTGAGGCTATCTGCTCAGGTAAAGCTCTACAGCTTCAGAAACTCTATATAGAGCAGCCATGATTCAAAGTTGATTCAGTGGCAGTGGGTTTGGGTTTGGATAGATAATTTAAACTTATTTTATGGTGTACTTTTTCTCCCACCCAAGAGAGCGAGTCCCAGGAAGGCCGATGTTTTGTTTGTTTTGTTTACTTCTATGCTTGCCACCAGGAGTGTGGACATGCCAGAAATACTCTCCCAAATATGTGTTGACTATATTTAACGCACTAACCAAAGTCATGAAGCTGTTGAACCTCTCCATAGGTTTGTTCAGGATTTTTGTGTTATGTCTGCAAGTGACACTCGAACATCTCAATGACAGTCAGTTTTTCCTTCCGGCTTTCATTTCATTGATGAAGAAATCTGCAGTGAAAAAGATGATCTGTCGGATGGTTCTAGCTGAATGAATTTTTACATTAGCAAGGGTTGAAACAGCCAGTCACAAAAAGCGAATTCTGTCAACTACAGTGAGAAGTTAGCTCTCCTCTTGTTCCCCCTTAAATGGTAAGGAGCAGCTGTCTAGCTTTGCTTGTGGATTTATTACAGTGGATCCAGTAGATGCTGAATTTGCAATATCCCCTACTTAGAAGATGCCTTGTAAAATACATGTAATTCTATCCTAAAACAACTGTACTTTGTGATAGCACCATTGTTCCTTTCCCTGCATCATACCTTTGATTCCTCCCCTCGCCCCCAGCCCCCACTTTCAGTTGTAAGCTTGATCTTCCCTCTTAGTAAAGTTCTGTTTTTTCTGTTCTTCTAGGCCATGAAAGTACACAATATTGCAAGGTAATAAATGTAGGGATTAAAACAGCTATTCAACCCAAAGTTCAATGTTGAAGCTTCACTTAACACTGAATTCCGTAAAGACAAAATTTTTTCCAAGTGTTATCTTAAACTAAATAATAGTAGTAGTTGTTGTTTAAGAGAGAATTAAAAGAGCCAGTGCAGGCAGTGTGGAGGTACCTCCATCTGATTTATGTACAACCCATAGTTATAAAACAACCCATGTAAAACCTTCCTTCTCCCTGTGGATTCCAAAGATCGGCTCCTGGAGAAAGTGCAGTGTCGCTGTCAGGTTCATCACAAGTAGCTTCAGACACACAGTGGACAAGCGCGCAGTTGCTTCCTGCTCCTCCCACTCATGTGCCAGTGCTCCAGTTCTGCTTCTGATGCCACCGCTGCCCCGCCGCCTCCCCTTCACTGTGCGCACTCCTCCCCCTGCCGCGCCACCTGCTGCAGTACCCTTGCCATCCGTCCCATGCCTGCCCTCTCCTCTCATGCCTCTGTGCCTCAGGAAGCTTATTCTACCCACCATATGACACCCCTTCCACCTCTTCTTTAACCCAACTCTCCATCCTACCCCCCATGTCTTTCCCTGTGGTGGCTTCCTATCTTTTACCTCCTTTGAGAGTCCACACTGGGCCAGCACCTGGCCCCACACACTGCCCCTGTGCAGCCTACTTGACGTCACCCCCACTCTGAATTGGTCCTCGGGTCCCTGGATTCACAGAGTTCTAGACTCGTTCACCTGCTACTCCACCCACTCCATCGCTCCTTAAGCCCAAATGAGGGCACTTACTGGCTTGAACACCTTCCTCGCACCCCTGCCCCTCAGTTATGTGCATCAAAAGATTATTCATGCTATTGGACTCAGCATGTTTTAATGTATCTGGAAGGGTTTCTTTAATGATTATTATGCTATGTATTATATACTAAAGCACTGTATATACTATATATTATAAACAAAAACATTTGACTGACATTAGATATTAACTGTACCTAACCGCCAATGTATATACAAATTTGGCTTAAACACGAACTTATGAATAGTACCCTAGAGACTTCTTGTGCATGTAAAATACTGAATATAGCATATAATGTGCATTACACATGTTATTACCATCCATATCATTATAAATGACTAGACATCTTGTATAAAATGTCTCATATTTCTGGTTTTCATTTCTCTTGAATAAAATGAGAGTTTTAAATTAGAAAATCTTTGCCTCCTTTCATCTGTAAATTCTGAGTCTATCATAAATAGATTATATGTATAAATGGGGATATATCTTGACATATGAACATATATACTTGGTAGCATTTCTTGTCATTATCCCTTAAATTGATTTAATAATAAAGGTTAAGGAATATATGATATCATCTTACCCGTTTATTACAGTCATCCATGGCTAACAGCTGAGCAGATAAGCAAAGAAGATGGATATGGAGAAAAAGGCGTCCTCAGGATGGAGGAAAGCAGACACAGTGAGAAGTGCTGAAAATGAAGAGGACGTGAAGCGCTTAGTGATGAAGATCGGATTACAGCCTTCTTTATGGCTTCCACCTCCACATAAGGAGACAAAAAATCCCACAGCGGGGCCAGTGCACCAACAGCACCACGACAAGAAGAGAAAAGGTGAACGTCGTCACCGATGTCACTTTACTTGGAAACACAATCAATGCCCGGAGAAAAATCAGATGGTGTATTGCATTCTGCAAATCTGCTGTGAACCTCTTTAACGTTTTGACAACAAAACGAGCTCTCTTGACGTAAGCCGTAGTATTTTCAGTCGCCTTATAGGAATGTGAAAGCTAGACAACGAACAGGGGAACTGAAGAAAGTTGAACTCATTTGAATGTTGCTGTTGGCGAAGAACATTGAAGCCCCACGGACTGCCAGAAGAACGAACAGAGAGGTTGTGGTTGAGGTACCAACAGAAACATTTCTTGGAAATGAGAGTGGCGAGACTTCATTTAATTTGAACATGTGATCGGGACAGACCATACCCGGGACAAGGACATCTTGCTAGAAGAGGTCACCAAGAAAGCGGAAGACCCTTAAGAACAGGGATTGGTGGTTGCAACAATGGGTTCAAAGTGACCGTGGGTGTGTGCATGGCACAACGTCAGATGGCGTTTCCTTCTGTTGTACATGGGTCCTCTGAGTTGCAACGGCCTCATTTGAACGGACTGTCACCAACAGGAACCGGACTACACGGACTCCAAGTAGAACACTTTTCACATTGTGTACTGCAAGAATTGTACTTGTAATAGCTCACTTATGATGCTTCCAAGCACACCTAACTATTCAATTCTTACATTGAAGATGTTTCTCAGGAAAATAAATTACAATATTATGCACGAGTATGTGTATAAAATCAGTGTTTAAGACTTGCTTGCAAACTATTGTTTTCCTTGCTTATAATATGAAATTTACAATATGGCAGAAAGTTCTCCATAATGTTTGTAACAATGAAAGGGAGTGAAATGAGGCAAAGTAAGCTGCGATGTTAAAATAGTACGGTTGATGGAAATGTTAAAAATCATGATATGTTTTGGAGTTGCACTAAAATTTGGGAAGAATTACCTGGGTGGGTGCATCCCCCAGAAAGAGAAGAGTTAGTGAGGGTCTACATAATAAAGTATAGGTCACTAACAGACCGGCAAAGAGGTCAAGTCTCTTCTCAGAATGTCATGTTCAGCAGTGATGTCTAGTAGATTACACATTAGTTCAAAATATCAATATTGGAAAAATGTTTTACAATAAGGTAAATGTGTAGTGTATTCATCTATTCATTAGCAACTCCATTTACATGCTTTCATAACTTACAAATATTTTAAATCCTGTTATTAAAATAAATCTTTCCAATATCTGCAGTATGTAGGGAAGATCAAGCTTCTTTTGTCCTGGGCAAACTGTAGGGGAAAACAAACAAATAAACAAACTAACAAAAAAAATCATCTTTAACTTTCAGGAGTTTCACATACCACATTACTGCATCAATTAGACAGTACTAATTTGTGACCAGCCTTGCTGCATCAAAAGTGCGTGGACGAGTACCCTGAGATCAGTGCTATAAGCAAAGTGCAAACCAGTGGCCATTTTCTTTTCCTTTGATTTGTGGATCATTCGATGAGTTTTTCTAACAGAATTTCTTTTTGTGGGAGTGGAGGATCTTTGTCTTTCCCAACTTGATAATCCTATTGCATGCAGCATAATAGGCACTGCATCAAAGTCTATCCAACTGTTATTGTTTGGCAAAAGGGTAAGCAATACCACCAGAAAGGTGGATCAGCAGCAGGCTTTGTCTGACAAGCTAACGGAGCCTGCATTCTATAAGCTTGCAGAGTTGCGGAAGGGTTTAATCCAGGTGTTATGTGTTCATATTTGTTAATTTAGAAAAATGACGACAGCGACTGTTAAACTTGAGGTATAAAGTAGGGGAGGCAGAGTATAAGGTAGACTTTAGCAGAATTAAAAAGAGAGAGAGAGACTAATTCATGCTTGGCAGGGTTTGTGTACTTTAAGTACTGGCAACATATGATTGTTCTCTGGAAGATCTTGTTAGCGAAAGGAGGTGAGGACCAAGGGTGGAACCCTGGGGAGAATCCTTGTGCCCATACAACTTAAGTGTGAAGTACTTATTGAACACCAGATGCAATTGCATGCCAGAAACTATTATATGTGTTGGAGAAGTAGTGCAGAACAAGATAAGATCTTTGAAATGTACATGATAATGAAAAGGATCATTAAAAAGGAGAAAACAATTTCCCACAGATGGGTCCTGGATCCCCATTCCGCACTCCCTCATTCACAATGCTATGGTTTTTTATTTATTTTTTTGTCTTTGATGCCTGATACCTGATCCCTTCGCCGCCTTGTGATCTCACAGGATGTTGTGTTTCTTCCATGTGGGCTTTGTTGTTTCTCAGTTAGATGGCCCCTTGTTTATCTTCCAACCTGTAGGGCCCTATAACTCTAACTTTTAATAGCCAGGCACCATCAACTTTCTTCACCACACTTGCTTATGCACCCGCTTTCTCTTCAGTAATCATGTCGGGGTAGACTGGTATGCTTCTTTCATGTGGGCTTTGTTGTTTCTTAGCTAGATGGCCGCCCGTTTATCTTCAAGTTTTAAGACCCCAGACGTTATATCTTTTGATAGCCAGACACCATCAGCTTTCTTCACCACTTTTGCTTATGCATCCACTTTATCCTCAGCGATCAAGTCGGGACAGGCTGGTGTGCTTTTTCCATGTGGGTTTTGTTGTTTCTCAGCTAGATGGCTGCTTGTTTATCTTCAGGGCTTTAAGACTTCAGATGCTATATCTTTTGGTAGCTGGGCACCATCAGCTTTCTTCACCACATTTGCTTGTGCACCCATTG
>NW_022103900.1:12342834-12348200 GCF_000313985.2 Echinops telfairi
GGGGGGGGGTTACCACAACATGAGGAACTGTATTAGAGGGTCACGGCATTGGGAAAGTTGAGAACCACTGAATTAGAATGATGGAATTTAAAGGTCTGTGTTGTTCAAGATCAAAGTGGAAAGAGTTCAAATTAGAAGGATTAATAAAAAGCCCTTTGCATTTAATTAGATTTTGGTAATCTAGTGAAAGATGGGGAACAGAGATTACTATTTACTACCGCTTGTGGGGTACATTACTATTATTTCACATTTTATATCATTGTATTTTAAACGTCCCATTGGCAATGTTAAGGATCCCTGGTGGAACAGTGCCTTACACCTTGGGGTGTAAGGTCAGGAATTTGAATCTATTAAATATTGTGAGAGAGGAATATGAGGTTTTCTGTTCCCATAAAGATCTAAAGCCTCAGAAACTCAAGCAGTTTTACGCAGTCACTGCTCGATAGAGTGGCTGTGAGTCAGAATCGAATAGATGGTGATGAGTTTGATTTGGGTTAATGGCAGTATTATTATTATACTCATTGTATGGACAGAGACCTAGAATCATAAAACTAAATATTTTTCTCAAAGTCAAACAACTAATAACTGGAATCTGAGCCCACCTTTGTCTAACTGAAACGTGACAGGTGCTACATGAGTGATGAGATAGAAGGTGATTTGGGGGAGTCAAGAAGAAGACAGGGAGAAAATTAATGTCTTAAATGTGCATAGGTCTTTTGTGAAATGTAACCATGAAAGAAAAAGTATACATCAGGGCTGTGCATGATTTAATTTGCTGGATTAAATGACCCAGTAAAAAGTAACATTTAAGAATTAGAGTCTGAATTATAGTGTGCCTTGGAAATAAATCACAAGTTTTAATTTTTATTTTATCCTATGCAAAACAACAAAACCAAATCCACTGCCATTGAGTTAATTCTGATTCCGCAACCTCATAGAGAGTTTCTAAGGCTAGGGATCTTTGGAATAGATGGCTTCACCCTTGCTTTCTTCCCCTGAGCTGGTGAGTTTGAATCAGCTATCCAGCCATCCAACACTCACCAAGGTCACCAGGGATCGTCATCGGACAGGCAAGCTCACTGCCATCAAGTCCATTTCGACTTAGGGCGGCCATTTGTGGCCGGGTTTCCGAGACTGTAACTCTTTATGGGGGGAGAAAGCTCCTTCTTCATCCTATAGCAGGTACCAAAGTTCTACAACAGCCCATGGGGCAAATGCAGCACACCCTCTGAGTTTCCAGGTCAAGTTTATTAGGACATAACCACAGCTACTGGTTTTTACATTCTGTCTGTGGATGCTTTTGTGCTCCAGGGACAAAGTTGAGTCATTTCAACAGAAAATGTATGGGCTGCTGAAGCTACAATATTTGCTATCTGGCCCTTTATAAGAAAAGTGTATCGATCCAAGGAGATGGCATGTCAAAAGTTGTTAGCAGACTTACGTGGATTATCTGGTGCATATGCACATATGAGTAGTGAATAGTGAAGATTACTGTGTTTGTTCACAGAGGTTAGATTGATGCCCCTGTTTCAGACATGACGGGACGGGAAACTCACCAAGATAGGAATAGTCAGGAAATGATAGCTTGGACTTGGGAAATGATAGAATGTTGTAAATATGGGAGATCCCAGTGTCCTGGAGGAATGAGTGCAGAAACAGACAAATCAAGACAGGGAAATGGTATAAGGGAAAGTGGCAAATTTATTTTAGAACTGTGTGGTACACGTATGTGGGAAGGACATAAACTTCAGGTCAGAGAAAAATGGATATGAGTCCTAGCTCTCCCAGTGATATGACTGTGATGATGGGAAAGCAGCAATCTTTTCTAGTCTTTTTTTTTTTAATCTGTAAAACAAGGAT
Organism: Echinops telfairi; assembly: GCF_000313985.2. Classification (NCBI taxonomy): domain Eukaryota; kingdom Metazoa; phylum Chordata; class Mammalia; order Afrosoricida; family Tenrecidae; genus Echinops; species Echinops telfairi. The sequence continues at coordinate 12,344,695 of NW_022103900.1, forward strand.
GATGATGTTAATTCTCTAGGGTTGTGGGTTTGGTGAAAAAGAGATGGAAAATATTTGGCAATGTGCTTGTGACATGTTAGGTAATTGAAGCCATTAAAACTAATGTTATTGTCTATAAGTTGTTATATTTTAGAATGCTATAGAAATTTGGCCATCATTGCAAGTGTTACATTACAAGTGTATTCATTTCCACTTTTGTCACTTTGACTTTGGTCTACTTCTTTCCATTCAGTATCCTTTTTAAAAAAGCAATTTTTTAATAGACAATTTGTCATGTACATCCCCAAGTAGGCAACTTTCTAGCATAACATCAATTTCCTTGGTTTTGACAAATAAGTTAAAATGATTCATTAGCGTTGAAAAATTATTTGTTGTAATTGGTGTAATTTTAATGGAATCATAGGATGTGAACAGATTATTCTATCCTCTTGAAAAAATGAGTATTCAAACTTCACATTTATGTTAATTTTTAATAAATGTTTTAAACTCATCAACTGACTTTCTGCAGCAAGCTTAGGGGATAATTAGATTAGTATACCTTCCTACCTATTCATTCACAAATTCCTCAGACACCTTTTTTTTCCCTTTCTAACATTCTAATCCATATTGATCCTTCTGCATGTTTTTTTATGTATTACCTGTGAGTCAAATGTTACAAGTAAAAGTTAAATAAAGAAAACAATAGTTTTTAATGTAGGTGAAAACAAAGAGGTTTTATGCATACAACAATTGACATAATGCATGGTTTAATTAATTGTTTTACACACACACACACACATACACACACACACACACCCCTCAGCCCATAGGATCAGTCTTAGCTGTTGTGGTAGGTACATAATCTGGTGTCAGCTTGTGGAGGGGTGGAGTCTGGCCTGTCAATCAAGTTGCAGTTTGATGGCCTCACTTGGAGGCGCCACAGAGATAAATAGCTTGCTGGAGGCAGGACACATATATACTCCTGCAAGACACATAGAACTATGGTAGAGCTCTGGAGCTGAAGGAGCAAGGTGGAGACTCCTGCCAGTGCTGTAATGCTTCCACTACCAATGGATCCACAATACGTTCCACCCACTGGCCCGTCATCTTCCTGCATTTGGTGTCATTGCATGTGTTGCATAAGTCTGAAGAGAAATTTATAGATTGCTTTCTGACATTGGCTAATATGTCTTGTGGACTTGATCTGGGCTGGGTTGGGCTGTTTTCTCAATATGCAATTGCTCTTGTATATAAAGCATTTTCTTATACATATATGAGTATCTGAATTTGTTTCTCTAGTCTACCAAACTAACACAGCTGTTTAACTTTTAGGAAGTGAAAAAGAATACTATTCTCTTCTCTACCTGACTTGGGAATGAATTGCAAATTAGATTTAAGGATCAAATCCATTGCTGTCATATTGAGTGAGACTAAGCAACATATAGGCAAGAGCAGAACTACCCCTGAGCAGTAAATCCTCACGGAAGCACAATGCCTCATCCTTTTCCCATGGAGCTGCCGGTGGGTTTGCACTGTCAACCTTCTGGTTGAACAGAGCAATAGTTAATGTACTGCACCACCAAAGTCAGTTAGTGGCCAACAGCTGCATTAATGTTTTACTGATAAAATCTTGATTTCTCAGACTGGACTTACACCCAACTCACTGCTGTGGAGTAGATTCCAAGTCATAATAAAATATAGGGTACTGTAGATCTGCCCTATGGATTTCCAAGACTAAAGTTTTATTCTTTCTCCCAAGGAGTGGCTAGTGGTTTCTAACTGCTAACTCTGTGGTTAGCAGTGTAATGCAAAACCCACCATTCAACCTTGGTAATAGACCTCCCTAGATTAAACCTCAAAGATTTTTTCCCCGTTTGGAGAGTGATGAAAGGACACAAATGTTAATCTAACATATGGTCCTCTAAATGGAAGCATTAGGAGCAGGTATTTCCAATATGTTCACCTGTAACATGAGTTCATTCTTTGAAATTCTTCTTACAATTAAACAAAGTGAGTGGTACAATCACAGACTTAATGCCCCAGGTTATAATGATGTATGTGAATGCAGTATTTATCCAACCTATGTTGATGTCACATATCCTTTAGTTTTGTTTTTTTTCCCTGAATCTTCTTTTATAATGTCTCTTTGGCATGTGTCTTCTGATGGTTGGTTTGGACTTAGGAGAACACTTAGTGTAGACTTACAAAAGGAATAGATGCAAAATGCTTGAATTAAGGTAGAAAATCATGATGCATTTCATTTTACACATGCCATGTAAAGAACAATAACATCTAGTTTGGGTTTTGATCTGGGAATGCCCTAAGGAGTGTCAAGTGGACAGTTGAAAGTAAGAAACCATCCAATTCTGAGGATTAGGTGCTTTAGGGAGAATAATCAATTTGCAGAATTTTAGGGGTAAGTGAAAATCTGGAGACTTGGGAAGAAACTCAGTTTCAATAATCTGAGCAAGACTACATGAGGATTTCAACCAGAATTGAAAGGAAGTGGAGATGGGAACTAAAATTGTAAAGCTGTGAAACATAGTAGTCATTCAGCTATGAGAGAAAGGTAAGATATTTGAATTGTATGTACTGGAATAGATAATAGCAAAAAGGAGATATTGTTTAAAATGTACATTGAGTTGCTCAGATTTGTATATTTGGGATATCAATGAGGTTTCGGTTTTAAATATTTGGGGAGTTCAGCAATGAAACTTGACAGAAAATTCAAGACTAAGCAAAGAACTGTGTGTCAGGGTCATAGTTTGATAATATGCAAAATTATTTTTAAAAAGAAAGAAAGAAAAAGACTTCTCACTGCTATTGAGTTGATTCTTACACATAGGACAGAAGAGAACTGCCCTTTTGGGTTTCCAAAGTTGTAAATCTTACCGGGAGCTGAAGGGCTCATTTTTCTTCCTCAGAGCAGCTGTATTTGAACTGCTGACCTTGGAGTTAGCAGATTAATGCATCTCCATCCATAACCCACTATGTCAGGGGTTCTCAACCTGTGGGCCATGACCCCTTTAGGGGTAATACAACCCTTTCACAGGAGTCTCCCAATTCATAACAGTAGCAAAATTACAGTGATGAAGTAGCAACAAAAATAATGTTATGGTTGGGGGTCACCACAACACGAGGAACTTTACGAAAAGGTCGTGGCATTAGCAAGGTTGAGAACCACTGCTCTATTCCATCAGGGCTCCTCAGTGTTCACTGCATTGTTTAGGAATCAAACCTACGCCTCCCTGGTGGCAGGCTAGAAGCCTATAACCAGTGCCAGAACTTGCAAAATTACAAGAGGAGGATAATGAATGAAAACAGATTTATGACATCAAAAACTTAAAACACACGAACAAAAAACAAAATATCTCTGGCTATTATTGCATCAGGAATTCTAGGTTTTAAGGAAATAATCTCAACATCTTTCCTGACCTTTGGTTTCTTTCAAATTTTGAATCTATTAAGTACCTGAAATTCGGACTTTATGCAGGAAAGGGAGAAAGCGGGAAGATTGTTTTGAGAAT
>NW_022103900.1:12348811-12353662 GCF_000313985.2 Echinops telfairi
TATTTATATTTTACATAGGATTGTATATGTATATGTAGGTGGCATACTGGTTATGGGCTAGCCGGCGATCAGCAAGGTGTTTAGTTCGAAACCACCAGCTGCTCCTTGGGAGAAAGACTTGGCATTCTAACCTTGTAAACAGTTACAGTCTTGGAAACTATCAGAAGCAGTTCTACCCTGCCGTAGTGGGTCACTGTGAGTCAGCATCAACTGGATAGCAGTGAGTTTGGTTTGGTTTTGATATATGCATATATAGTTTGTTGTGTGTATATATGTTTGTGTGTAAGAAGCCCTGGTACCACAATGATAAAATGCCTGGCTGCTCTCCAAAAGGTTGGTGGTTCAAGACCACAAGCTGCATTGGGTGTGGAAAACTTGACTTTTGTTTAAAAATGAAACCATATTTATTAAAATCTAAAATTCAGGAACACCACTACTGGGTCTCATATACATGCATCTATTTATTTACATAATATTTTAGAATCTAAGAGGTTTTCATTATTTTAGTAAATTATAAATTACTAAAGGAGAGATTTGGAGTCCAAAGACAAGGAGAGGATTCCTACTTTTGAATTGTTTGATGATACTCTTAAGATGCCAGCTTAAGAATGGGGCAAGTGTACTATCATATGGGATGACTATGAGTCAGAATCAACGCGATTTGTCCTTTAAAACGTAAAATCCTATTTTTATACAACTCTTACTTCAAATTGGCTTTCTTAGTAAGGTATAGAAGATCCTAATGGCCTGATTGAAATAGCAGTATGTGGATAACAGAAGTATTAAGTCAATGGATATTATGAGTTTATGAATATTAAATTCACTTTTATGCAGCAATTCAACCATGCAAATGGTTTCAGCCAGAAAAAAGGTCTAATTAGAGAAATTAATTAGGATTTTGAAAGGTGTACAGGGATTTGTGGGCGCTTGGAAGGGGCATTTTCCTTTGATGAGCCCTGGGGAGCTTGCAATATGGCTTGTTTGTACACCAGATAGAAAGAAAATAGGTTTAAAGTGTTAAGGGCACAAGACTGTAGCGGTCTGTGGTTCAAGTTAGCATAAAACGCCTTGGAGCTCACAGCATCCCTAGGTCTTTCCTGATTATGCACTGCCGTGTTTCAAAAGATCGTTACCAACATTTAGCCCTAGTGAAAAACAAAGCCTAGATAAACACCAATAATCTAACCACAGACCGTATTTTTCATGGTCCGAATGGTGTTCCTTTGCCTACCAGTTACTTCCATAATATCCCTGCCACCAGAAACCAGAGAAAACAGCTGCTCTGGCTATGTACAAACAAAAGAAGCTGTTACTATAGCAACCATAGAACCCTGTGCAAAAGCTCTCCCTTTAAAGCTACCCAACCCTTCCTTCTTCATCCCTGCATCTATTCCTTTAGTCCGTGCATCAGAGCAGACTGTCCATGGAGAGAAATGGTGCTTGGTTACTTGACTGCACATGAGACACCACAGTGAACTTGGCACCTTGCAACAGCGAAAGATTTGTTTTTGACCATGTGGCTGAAAAGGGCTGCCAGCCCTGCCAGTGCTTGTAGAGCACCAGGTTCCTTGATTCCTAACTTTTATATCCTCCTTCGAAGACTGTTGGCCTCTCTCCTTCTCTACTTGACAAAGAAATGACGCCCCTCTCATCTATGCCTTTTCTTTCCATTTTCCCCTCTGGTCAATACTGATGAACCAAACGTGGTATGACTGAATGATGTCTGTAAGCTGCAGATTCCACAGTTATAATCGAGTTGAATAAAAGAACAAGTTTGACCTCACAGGTAAATGGTGATGCTATCTATATCTTAAATATTGTTGTTTTCACCACACGATACAACATAAAAGTGCAGTTTATGGATATTAACCCAGCTCCAGAAAACCTGCCCCAAAGAAGTAAAATTCTAGTCACGTCATTCCAATTTTAATGTCTTCACAAAGTTTTGCCGTGATTAATCAATCAACAGTAGCTCCATTTACTTTCATATCTCTTTTTGTAATAAACTTTCATTTTATTAATTGCTTATTCTCTTAAGGTAGTATTTAAGTTAATCATTCAATATAATAAAGAAATACAGGAAGCATCCTATAGTATTCTATATGTATTGCACGGCACTTGTTGACTTTAAAATCCCCAGAACCGTGAAGTAGACTTTCTAACGGCAAAACAAACAAACAGACAACAAAAAATCATGTCAGTGGGACAAAATAAAACTTGGAAAAACATTTTAAGAGGTTTTCGTATCTGGTAGCGGGCCCTGGTTGCATAACGGTTGTTGCTTCAAACACATCAGCTATGGAAATCTTTACCGAAACAGACTGCCATGGCCTTCCCCCCCCAGAGCAGCTAATGTGTTTACTCATGAACCACGCCCCACAGTTTCACTTACTGACAAACTTAAGCATGTTTTAATAACTGGTCCAACGAGTTACAATTCTTTTTAAAACTATGTTACTTAAAATTTTTTACAGCAAACACATTTTAACAGGGTTGGTTCCAGCTAGAGCATCTCTGTCAGGACGTATGGTGGAGCCCATTGTTAATCCACTGTGCCCATCCATCTTCTCAAGGGCCTTCCTTTTTTTTGCCACCCATCTACTTTACCAAGCACGAGGTCATTCTCCAGGGACCGGTGTCTCCTGGCAGCAAGTCCAAAGTACTTGAGACAAAGTCGTACCATCTTTGTTTTAAGGAGCACTCTGGTTGTACTTCTTCCAAGTCAGATTTATTTTTTCTTGAGGCTCTCTGTGGTAAGTTCAATATTCTTCACAAGCATCATAATGCACTGGTTCTTCTTCAGTCTTCCTTATTCAATATCCAACTTTCACATATATATGAGACAATTGAAAATGGCATGGCTTGGATAAGCCATACTTTAGGCCTCACTTGTCAACACATTAAAGAGGTCTTGTGCATCTTTGAGCTTTTGACTGCTGCTTCCATGAGGATCCAAGCAAGATGAAATCTTTGACAACTTCCATTTCTTCTCCATTTAAAATTATGTTAGTCCGGGTAGAGTAGAGAAACAAATTCATACACGTATATGTGTATAAGAAAGAAGTTTATATACAAGAACAATTGAATATTGAGAAAACATCCCAGCCCAGTCCAGATCAAGTCCATAAGTCCAATATTAGCCCATATGTCAGATATCAATCTATAAAGTCCTCTTCAGACTGATGAAATACATGCAGTGATGCTGAATGCAGGAGGATCATAGGCCAGTAAATTGGAAGTCGTGGATCCAGTGGCTTTATAAGCATCTCAGCACTGGCAGGGGTCTCTACGGGGCTTCTACGGCTCCCAGGGCATAGTACTATGTGTCTTGTCAGTAGAGCATCTCGCAGGGAGTGAGCAGAGAGAAAAATATCTCCCACCTCCAAGGAGGGAATACAGAAGTTTCCAGAATTCTCAGGAGAAGGTCATGCCCACACAGAGGCCTCACTGACTACGACCCTAGACAGACTAGCCTCCACCCCTTCACTCTTTCTCCTCTCAAGTTCCAAATTGACACCAGATTATGTAACTACCACAATCTTGATGCTACCTACTGGTACAGTAGTGAGGATTTGTGTTTTCTTCACATTGAGTTGTAGTCCATGATCTTCAACCATAACGAACTGTGGATAGCCTTCTAGGATTCTCATTCTTCTCAAGGCTATCTGCAGTTCGTTATGGTTCAAGCGATCGAATGTCTTAGTATAGCCAATAAAACACAAGTAAACCTCTTTCTGGTTTGCTTGGCTTTCAGACAAGATCTCTCTGACGACAGCAATGATATCCCTTATTCTATATCCTCATCTGATTCCAGGCTGAACATCTAGGCAACAACCTGAATTCCAGGCAACAACCTGTGCAGACTTATGTTGTCACATACATCCCTAACACACACTGCCATCAACATAAGACTGCTGCTATGGAGTCAATTCTGTGTAGGGGTTCTGAAGCTGTAAGTCTTTACAGGAACAGACAGCCTCAGCTTTCTCCAGAGGTAACGTTGAATCTTGCAGGCAGCAGCCCAATGCTTATCATCTAGCCAGGCACATATCTAGGTTTGGAAAAATTGATATTAAATCATATTGAATGTTAACTTCAGTCAGAAATGATTACATTTTATTTCTTGCATTCCTTCAGGATGTACCTCTGATAGTCATTTTTCTATATTTATATTGCTGGCTAAAAACAGGCCTAAACCATTGCCAAGATTATAAGTCTTTGTAGGAACAGAAAACCTTATGCTTTTCCCAGGGAGCAGCTGATGGCTTCAAACTGCTGACCCTGTGGCTAGCAGTTCAATTCATAACCAACTACATGTGCCATGCCCCTAAACTGCAACTACTGTTGTTATTGTTAGGTTTCGTCAAGTCCGTTCTAACTCACTTCCACCCGACATACAGCAGAACGGAACACCACAGCTACTGTTAGAAAACAATAAGAAACTGAAATCAGTTCTGAGCGAAATCAATCATTTAAGTAAATGTATATACATATTTGTAGGTATAAATGAAAAAAAAACTGAATGTGTGTAGGATGCCATTTTTATAATATATCATAAACTATACCAGATAATTGAAGAAAAACAAAAAAGACTGATAGTTGATCTTCATTAAATTCTCTTCTACCTCACGAAGCTCACAACTTTCTGATGCCAAGATAGTCTCTTATAATAAAGCATGCTTACTATGTGAAATTCCTACTTCAATAGTTATCACATCAGTGCTGACTCTACTGTCTGTTCCCAGTAGTTTCTAAGCATCAGCCACAGTTTCTTCATTCATCAGGTGTGATGTTGAAGATCTTAGGCTAATCTCTAAGGCCTACCTCATAAATACTTGATCCATATTAAAA
>NW_022103900.1:12353762-12354873 GCF_000313985.2 Echinops telfairi
TGAGATGAGTTTGATACAGCCATCCACTACATTTGTGTGGAATAAACCCATGCATATATGAATTGAAATCCGAGCAGCAACACTTTTTGACTTACCTTTGTGCACAGGTAGCACTTAAACTTCAAAACAGATGTCCACTGAGCAGGTTTTTTTTGTTTCATTGTTCAAGAACTCACCCAGCTTTTGTAATTCTTGATACTTAGACTCATAAAAGCATTCTGACCCAAAAGAGTGCTGGTTGAAAAACACCAATAAAGGGAATTCTATTTCCAAGCAAAAGGTCTACCTTTTACCAATAATCATGAGTTCCACAAATCACATTCTTCTATTTGGATCTCTGGATACACGTATTGTCCTGACATGCTGTCAGCAGAGACCAGTCCCTAGAGGACAGCGTGTCCGGAGGGCTGAGGGGTGAAGGAGAGGCCCTCAAGGAGATGAGCTGACACGCTGGTTGAAACAGTAGGTTTAGGCAGAGGAACAAGGATGAGGATGGCGTAGGACTGGGAAGTGTTTCCTTCTGTGGTGCGTAAGGTCGCTATGGAATGGAAATGACCCCATGGCACCTTACAACAACGACAACAACAACATTGTCCTGAAAGAAATGCTGTAGCAATAGAATTGAGCTTAACAGCAACTGTGGATTGCATAGAACCGGCAGTGTTGTGTTGTATGACGGCACCTAGCAACCACATTGTTTGCTATTACACACACTTATGTTCCATTTTTAGGTGAATAGATTAGTTTCTTGATGTAAAATATTTCCAACACACTTGTCTCCAAAGTAGCAAAAGTGTGAGAAACATTACCGAGTGTTGAATGTGGATTTTCCTAGTCAATTCTACAGGCAATTCTACACAGACAATTCAAAGCTTCCTGCCATTTGTATAACACACACACATACAATTAGGGATGCAAATAAAATGTTAAAGTATTTTCTTTTAAACTGTCGAAGTAGAGTAATGGAAGAAAATAGTGTGAAAAGCCGAACTTTTGATGTGAAAAATAAAATAATGTAGGATAGTACTCCCATCAGGATGAAGATAAATGGGTAAATTATTTAATGATTCTTCATTATAGAATAAACTGGCTCCATCTAAGACAGTAAATG
>NW_022103900.1:12354973-12379743 GCF_000313985.2 Echinops telfairi
TAGGATAGTACTCCCATCAGGATGAAGATAAATGGGTAAATTATTTAATGATTCTTCATTATAGAATAAACTGGCTCCATCTAAGACAGTAAATGGACCACTTCACACGTGTAGTCATGGCATCCTTTGGTAAACACAATTCACAGGTGTTTGCTTTTACAAACACGGATTCATGGGAGAATGGTGCAGTGTCAGCTAAGTGGGGCATATGAGAAACAATACAGAAATGAAAGACTTGGAATTTACAAAAGTATAAGATCAAGCAAGGTTCAACTTTGTTAGAATTCTCACCCTTAAACATGTCAGCTTCTGACTTTGCATATAAACCAAACTAAACCCACTGCCATTCAGATAATTTCAGCTCGTAGTGACCCTGCATCCAGTTTCTAAGACTGTACACATTGATGGCAGCAAACAGTCTTACTTTTCTCCTGAGGAGCAAATGGTGGGTTTGAACTTCCAACCTTGTGGTTAGTAGTCCAACACCTAGGCTATCACACCACCATGGCTGCTTGCCATTGTATATAGAGAAATAACATGTAATTTTGAAACGAGCAAATACATAACATTTGCATGTTTGGAGCTTGTACACACCAGAAATCAGAATCCAGGGAAGTATCATACCTTGTGGGGATTTGAAATTTATACTGCATTTCCTCTTCCTGCACTTTGGATTCAGCTTCACGTAGACTTTCTTAGTATTTTCCACTTCTCTTCTGCATAAATTTATTAGCAAATGTTGACATTTGCAGGAGACTGGTTTTCCACTTTCGTTTTCCTGTCTCCTCTTTTCTTTATCTTCTCAGTTATAACAAATGATAATTGTAAGTCAATGTAAATCTGCATATCAACTTGATAATTTAATGTTTCAAATTTGTTTTTGTAACTACACTTGATTCTTTTGTGATTACAAATGCCAAGAATTTAAAATATAGCCATTTAAAAATAAATTACATAAGCTAACAAAAGCATGCTTGCTTGCTAATTTTTCTATTCCCATGTAATGTAAATTTATGTTGGTTATAATTAACATATATGATGCAAATTATATTCTAATAATATCTTGAACTTTGGAAAATGAATGCAAAATTGGAACTGCCTGTTGCCTAGAAATATTTGCATTATATTGTACATATTTATAAATGTCTTTTTTTTTTTAATCCAAGAAATGATTTGGCATAGTGGGTTATGTATGGAGCTGCTTAAAGCAAGATCTTCATTCTGAAAGCACGGCTGCTCCCGGGGAGAAAGAGGGAGCTTTGTACTTTACCATAGAGTCTCAGTCTCAGAAACCCTCGGGCGCAGGTCTCTGCCCCCTAGTCACTGAGAGCTGGAACCGCCGGGATGACGGCGAGTCTGAGTTTGCATCCAAGCACGCATTCCTCACGTCCTGACAGTTTTAAATGAAGGTTTGTACTTGCTGTAAGTTTTAAGAAGTATGATTAAATTAAAGTCCAGGTTAAAACTCAGTATAATTTGCCCATTTTAAAACAGATTAGTACACCATTTGCATTTCTAACCATAAAATAATTTTCTAGTAATACCGTAAAATAATCCTGCTCATTTGCATTATATTTTAGTAATTTCATCAACAGATAATTAGGGGAGAAAATACAATACACTGTCTAGTGATATAATATTTTGTGGAGGAAGTACAGAGAAGGAATTTGGGGGGGGATTTCCTTCTTAATACTTTAATAAAAGTATACTACATATGGCCTTCATTGTTTATGATCACAACCGGCATAATTGGTTCTTGTAAGATGTGAATATTTTTCTTTTATGCAATGGACATTTAGGAGACATCATCCTGCCTATAGATTTTCCAGATCCTGACTTACAGTGCTCTTTCTTGAGACTTACATGAAAACTTGGGGAATCTTGCAGAAGTAGTAATATGTTATTGGTAAATATTTACCCATTTTCATGTGGAAAATATAAGCCAAGGAAAAGAAAAGCATGTAGAAAGAAGTACTAGAAAGGAGTTTACAAACATTGTCTACTGGTATAAAATCTTGCCTTTGGGCACAGAACAAAAACTACATACACAGTTCTTACTCATAAACACATACGAACCCCTAAGGCATCCGTATTGTGCTCGAATCCACTAAATACTTGTCACATTGTTTCTTGACACATCTGGCTCATCAGGGTAAGAAAAAAATTACTGGCATAGACGTTTATAGTAGTTGACACACAGTTGTCACTTGCCATCGATTCGATCCCCAACTCTTAGTGACCAGATGATCCCAGTTTGAACCACCGTGTCCCCTGAGTTGCGCGGAGGGATATTTAGAAGTAAGTCACTGGACCTTTCTTTCTAGTTCATCTAAGTTAGGAAGTCCTGTTGAAATCTTCAGCCTCAGAATAACATGCAAACCTTCACTGACAGATGGGTGGTGGCCACAAAGAAGGTGCTTTGGCCAGGGAGTGACCCCAATAGTCCACATGAAAGACGGGTGTTTTACCACTGAGCAGTTCCCACTACTCTCATTGTAAACAAGGAGCGCTGCATAAGTAGATCTGTGATAGATGAATGGAACAACAAACTCGCGTCTTATTACACATACTTTCCTTACAGGTTAATTTTCCAAGTGGTACCCCCGATTTATGCAAAATTGCTAGTCCTGTCCCTGCTCATTCATCTCCATCAACACAAGCCCTGTCTCATTTCTCTCCTACCCAATTCTGGTAGACTTTCAACATTTGCTCCTGCATCTGGCTCTGAGTATCCATTTCCTACAAATATTCCAGTGTTTGAGCTTTTTAAGTACTTGTATGGTTATGAAAACTACGATGAAGTACAATGTATGTGGGTAAGTAAAAAAGAATGTTGCTACCAGGTTTCAATTTAGACTGCTCAGGTTCATTCCAAACAATGTATGTTTAAATATTTCTCTTTAATCAGTGGATGGATGCTGGAAAGTTATCTCAGTACTACCCTTGTTTCAGAGTATCAGTAGGAGGACTCAACACCAACAACAAGCTATATTAAAAGAATATGTGATACAAGGTAATCTAGCACAAAGACCAGATCTTTGTATCAGTCTTTTAAGCAAGGTGGATGGATTGAGGACAATTTTATGGAATGCATGGTAACTAGGGACAAGCCTTGGACTTCTCCAAAGAATCCCGAGAACAAAGTTCAATCAAAACAGTAGCTTCCAGGAGAATACAGTATGCGGGGCCAGTTAAATTGGGGGCAGAGAAATCTGCTTCCAAGGTGAGAGGCTAGTTTGGCGGGTCCCAAAGAGGTCATCTTGATAGTTTTCCTCCTCAAAGGACAGAATGATCATGTATTTAAAGGTTTTGAAGAGAATGGACATATTGATATACATTCTGGAAGAACACAGGAAGCTCTCGGGGGTCTTATTCAGAAGTTTGCTAAAAAAAAAAAAAAAAAAGGAAAAGTACGTTGGTGAGAAAGAGACCGGTAAGGTTGCAAATTTTATTATTATTTTTTTCCCATAGTAAGAGCTGTCCTCTGAGAATTTCGTTGGGAAACCTTAATTCATCTACTTTACAGCTCTGATCCTGTCCTTTTGTTCTGAACTCAGTCTATTTGAGCTCCTCATGCATGCCCAACCCGACACATCAATGTATTGTAAATTCAGGAGCACAGAATTGTTTGGGGGAATGATTAGAGTGGAGGAAGTATATAGACCTAGATGGATGATATTTTGAGAACAATAGCCTAATATTTTACTATTTTTTGTTTAATAAGTTTCTGATTTTAAAGCAATTTTTTTACTTACCATAAAGTCTAGTTTAACTTTTGTATAATGCCAAACCATATATGAGTATTATCTGTAATGTATGTCACTTCATGTCTTATAAATGGGAAGCAAACAAATGCCTTAGTGGTAGTTACTCTAAGAATGTCTATGGATGATTAAGTACAGAAGCAGGACTTCCGCCTGTAAGCCATCAGAGAACTCAGTGATTGATTTTATTTCTAGTGTCTTTGGCGGCTTTTCATTCCTCAGCTTGGTAGCCAGGAAACCATGGCTCTTGGTGATAAAGGGGGGTATATTTTCTCATGAGGCCCAGTTTCTCATTGAGATAATGTATGGAAGTTTAAAGAAATGAGTCACTTAGAGCTGCTCTGTGGGAGAAATTGCAGTCAGTCTAATCTGGTAAACATTCACAGGCTTGTAAACCTTAAGGACCAACTTCTCCTATGTGCAGTAGGGTCTCTCAGAATCAAGATTTACTCGATGACAGTTTGGTTTCTGGTTTGAGGCTGGAATTAATGGAATTTTTAAACCGTTAAACTGCGTGGTGGGTACCAGGCAGTATCCTTACCCTGGTCAATGCAGAACACGCTGTTAAAAATTGCCAGTTTAAAATCAGACGGACATCAAAGGCCAGATCTGCTCCTTGAGCGTACTGTGACTCGGGCTGTGACTCTAACCAGTAGCTTCTTCACCTTTGAAATGCGCTGACTAATGATAGAATTGTAAAATGCTTAATGTGCTTGGTAAAATGTTGGAACCCAGCAAATACCAGCTATTGTTTTTATTGTTGTTGTTGAAGTGCAGATATTTTGGCTCTGGAAACTCACTTCTCACAGCAGAGTGAACAGAGAAAGGCAATCATCTCCCTGTTCGTTCTAGTTGGTAAACAACTTCAGAAAGTACCCTGCTACCCTAGGCAAGATCCTATGCTTCGAGAACAGGAATACAGTACTTTGGAAGCAACAGATTGAAATCAAGAGGGGAGGACCATTACCAGAGAGACAAAGGTGGAATGAGTCTTCTGAACATATCAAATATTACATACTGCAGAGATCCGTAATATTTATTCAATGCTTACAATAATGTTCCCTTCACTTACTCTTATTTGAATGATCTCCGATAAACTATATAAAATATTGATATAAATGTAAATGTAATGACATATTAATATGAAATATAGACATAACCTCAACAAGAGCAACAACAAAAAAAACCCAAACTCGCTGTGATTGAGTCAGTTTCTACTCTGCTACCCTGTAGGTCAGAGTAGAGCTGCCCCTGTTCTGAGCCTGTAACTCTTTATGGAAGCAGTAAGCCCCTCGTCTTTCTCCCCAGGAGTGACTGTTGGTTTCAAACTGCTGACCTTGTTAGCAGCCCAAAATGTAGCCCACAATGCCACATGGTCAACAGATAATTGTCAGTTGTATAGAGTAATAACAAAAAGGCTATTAATGTATCAATCAGATTCTTTACAAAGAACTTTTAGAACGTATTCATAAACTTAGCAATCACCGCTAAGCAACCAGAATGATCTCTAAATTATAATTACCTCCTATTCTACGTGTACGTACTGTATTATTCGCTAGCAGAGGAATACTATTCTGTGATGATCTTTCTAGGGAAGTTGCATTAGCATGTAGATGGGAGACGTTTTAAGTGTGCTGTTTAAAAAGACCCTATTTATTCAATAAAGTGTTATTTAAAAGAGAAAATCCTTGTTGAACAGATGCTGCATGAAATAAAATATTGAAGCTGAGCTTTTTTATATGCATACCAGACACTAAACAGTCGTGGTGTAATTAGGCTTTAAAGACAAATGATTCACTACTTTGATCACATAAGGAATACTAACATAAGATACGGAAGATACCATTTAGGAGAGTAATAAGGAGGGAGTAGGGATCTGAAAGTAATGTCACTTAGTGCCAAATACAAATTCATCATACTTTGCACTTTTAAAGACAACTGAATTTACTTTCCCATCCAATACAAGGCAGTAGTATTGCCCTGTCTCTAAAAAACTATAGGAGGAATAAGGATTCTCTGAAGACTAAATCAATGGTATGGCTTGCTCTCATGTGGATTCTTTCAAATACAAGAAGCTATGTGTGATAAAAATGGAAATCAATGAAAATATTTACTAAATAATTATTTGGGAATATTCAGTATTTCTTTAATCAGTGTAAACCATAGTGTAGGTGCCTGAAGTTAAAACAAAATTAAGCATGGTCTTAATCTGGGGAAGATTTATAGCCCTTGTTTTGGATTTTCTCTGAAACATGTCATAGTTTTACAATTACAAAATATTCTTGGATAATCATTCTGTCGAGTTATCATAAACAACACTCATTATAGCATTAAGAAGTGGTCTGCATGCAGCACCAGTAGAAAACACCATGAGCATACTAACACCCTTTCCACTTAAGCTATTTATTATGTCCAGTTTCCAGTTTTCAGCAATAAGTATAGAATGACCACACATTGACTCTTCAAGGACATTGCATCTTTGAATGTTTTAATAGTAGGATCTAAAATCTAGTCTATCATCTAAGTAACGAAGATCGAAATGATTAATAAGCCAGAATTATCATCATCAGCCAGAATGTAATTACTGGAGTTAAAACAGGCTTCTATTCTTTCAAGATTCTCTAGTTCTAAGAATTCTAACAGTGTTCCTTTCTCTATTTTTTCTTCATTTCCTTTTCTTTCTTTTCTTTTGGTCCTTAATCCAATCAAAACTGGTTTGCAATTTCTTTCCAGCTATAATTTTTTCCCAACAGTTTTATTGGTACATGGTTTTCATATCATACAGCTCAATCGTTCAGTTGTTTAATCATAACAAGGAGAATTGTCTAATCATTACCGCATTAATTTTAGAGCACAGCCCCTCATGGTTAAATCGCTTTTAAAATGAATTGTGCAATCATAATCAGTTCCAGTGCTCCCTCCTCCTACCTGCCTTCATTATTTACCCCTGAAATCTCCTTTCCCTCCTCATCGCCCACACCCTACCCCTGCATTCCCTACCACCCCTCATATCAGTTATCATCATTATGCATCCACTTCTCCTGGGCTTCACAGCTGGAAAACCCAACAGAAAACAATAAAATCAAAACCTCACTAAGGTGGTAAGGATAAAGTCATAATAGTATAAAAACAAGGATACAAATACCTTTTATTGTATTCTCACTTTTCCTTGGGCATAGAGTTCCCAGGACTTCCGTGGTCCAAGAAAATGTACCACTGAAGATATATGTGCCTTGAGCACAATGGGGCCCAGGTGCAGGGTGGGACTTCTTTTATCCTCGTCACTCCCCTGTGCCAGGCTGGAAGGAGGTCCCAGACATCCCCCTCTGCAGAGGACTTCTTGCTTCCTAAGACCCATGCGAAGGCATTTCAAAAAGTCTATGGAATATTCCATTATCTTTTTATTTCATTTTCCCACCAACTCCTTCATATGTCAGCTTTAGCTGCAGGTCCTCACCACTAATATAAAAGACAATCAATTCACTTATCTGATTTGGGCCACTTCCCTTTTAATCTAGGAATCCCAAAACCTCACATATTTTTTTTATATAGTGAAAGCAGTTTAAAGTCCTTCCAGAGAACTGATCTAAAAACAAACAAAAGACTATTATCTCTGGAGATAAAAGAATCTCAGATCCACTGCCTGGGAAACCATGTGTACCAATTGCCATCGCCAATGAGTTGGTTCTCGCGTGTGAGAAAAGATGGGGACATACTCTCAATCAAATATACTTCATTTAAATATTGTTATGCAATCCTAGCTTCCTAGAACAGTCTGATACTTTTCTGTTTCTTTGGTCTCAAAATGAATTTGTAATAATGCCCTTAAATGCCCTCCTGTCTATACGAAATCAAGGAAGTTCAAAGCATAACGAAAAGGTAGTAGTTTTCATTGCTTGTTTGCTTTCATTTTACTGAAACTCCTGTAAATTGACTCACATTTTAAGTGTGCATGGTGAGGCTATAAAGGGATTGAATGGTAGTCATTTGTGGAGCAAATAATTCCTACTAAGGTTACTGGATAGTCAGAGTTGATTGCTTATTTAACTGATTCTAAATCATTCATACAATAATGTATAATAAAAACACCAAAGTTAAATTACTGTTTTACACTGAATAAGGTTTCAACATTTGGGGCCAACTGTATACCAGACATAAAAGCTTTTAAAATTTGACTAAACAATGCAATAGTCAATACAAACTCAATGGTTACACTGGGCCCTACCTAACACTTATAGCTCAGGTGGGGCTGGGGGAGGGGTGTCAGTCTGCCACCTTATTTCTGACTTTCCTCTTATCTCAAAGTCTATGTCCCATGCATCTGTTTGTTTATTCAACAAATGTTTGCTCAGGCTCTACTATGCATTGGACACAACAGGGCCAGTGAAATCAATAGAGGAGAGAGAGTTATTGTTCCTCTTCTCCTAGCATCGATAGGCCAGTTCGACAAATAAATCCCTTGTCTTACTCATTGTGCTCAGACAAGCCTTGGTTCCACCCAGTACAGGGAGAGCAGTCTGAGTAAGCACTAGAGCGCATGGGAGGGACGCCCATGAACTGAATGTTTGATACGTGAACACTTCAGTGTGTTTAGTGAGCATTAAATGTACTAGGAATACTGGGTAACTTGACCACAGTTGTCACAAGAAACAGAATCTTTAGCTGCCACTTCCTTATATAAGAACGGTACACATTTTGCAAGATCTAGGGTCTCATATGATATTCTTCCAGGACATCGGGGATCTTTTCATTTTTGTAGAATAGTTGTTAGCACTGAAATGAATACATCATCTTTACATTGTAGTTCATTGTCGGTGTAGTGAGTGGAACTCTACATTCATGGCAGATAAAAACATTGCTTTGTATTTCTTACCAAATTTAAATTTTAGCAATACAGCTCTATCATTTATTTCATCAGTAGTCTGATCAGGATTGCACTTGTAGAAAGGGAAAAATTGCATTAAATAGACTAATTGGGGAACCTGAAGGGTAGTCATTAAAATCAGCTGCCTTTCAATACATGTTGAGAGTTGTCTAGGAGCCTTTCTTTTAAATGGTACTGTTTCAATCATGCCTAACATTTAAATCTCTAAAACCTGATATTCCCATTTTAATTTTAGCTGGCAACAGAAGGAAATGGTATAACAGCAGATGATTACCTCTTTTAATTTATTCCACATTTCCTAACAGCTTTACAGATTCAAAGAAAAAAAATCTAAAAATGAAAAGATGCACAACTAAAATTAAACCTAGAAAATTCTTAAACTGAGAATCCCCTCCCCCTCCCATATTCTCCCAAAGTAAATTCCACAGTGCAATGTAAACAGGACATGGTTTTATCGTTCGTTATGCCCCTCTGAAGGCTAGCTTTGACTTATCCAGGCCCTATTCATTTACATTTTGAGATAATTTAGCTTGTTGTTTAAATCTACCTTAGAGAAAATTGTATTTTAGGAAAACCCCTATGTAAACAAAGAGGTGACCATTTACTTTGACATTATTCTTTAAAGCAAGTCCTCTAAAGTTTCAATTTACTTAGCAGGTCAATGGCAAGCAATAAAGATTATATTTGCATCCAGTGTAGTCTGAAGGAGACTGAGAGAAGTGGAGGACCTGTGAGTTTGGCTGGTTCACCTCCAGCGCAGTCACTGGAGGCTGTGTGTTACTCAGGTGTTGACCAGGTTTCAGCAGAGCTTCCAAATAAAAGCAGAGCAGGAGGAAAAGCCCGGCCATGCACTTCTGAAAGATTACTAAAGACCTATGAGTCATAGAAATGTTGTCCTCGACAGATCAGGGGGCGGGCATAGAAGCTGGCAGTGCTTCATTCCAGTGGGTCAGGGGTCACCAGGAGCCAGGGGCTGACGCAGGGTTGCCAACAGCAACAATAACAAAATTTAGCAGCAGTTTTCCTGGTTATTGGGCATATCAGTAAACAAATGGTCAAGACCATAGATCTTTATGGGATTTACATCACTCTTGAGACCTTTACCAAGATTATTGTCTTGCTGAGCTAAGCCCCTTTAATATATGCTTCTTAGGTTTGCCTGTTATTTTTATTCTGGAGAAGATTCGTTTTCACTTTATGAGGCCATTTTTATATATTTTGAAAGAAGTTGTATAACCTTGTGTATTTAGACATTACAACTGATATTTTTTTCATTTTCCTTTATTTTATAATTCATTTATGATGAGTAAATATGAAAACTCAAAATAAAACTCTTCACCTTAGTCATTTGAATTAAAACAAAATTGATCTTTTAAATAAAATGTGATGCATAGAATCAAAAAGTCAAATTGATTCTCCTAAACTTCATATTTTATTAATATTATGATCTCAATGTATCTAATTTTACAGTAATAAAGCAGATATAAATAGCGCTATTACTCAGGGGTTAGTATGCACCACTTCTCTCTCTCTTTTTTTATATTGCCATTTAAACCCATCAAGTATGATGATGATTTTTCATTTCCCAAAATACAAGTTGACTCATGGTTAATATTTCATGTCAACATAAATGGTATGGTAAAAGTTTTCATAGTACATAATGAAGACACATCTGTTTGGATGTGTCTGTAATTGGACTGAAATTTCTTTGTATCTTTGGGTAGACACACTAGTTGTTCCCACCTAATATTTGGCTAGGAACTATTTCCTATGACTATCTTTCAATTCAAATCTACATTCACACAGTTTCACAGAACGATTTTCATGAAGTGCAGCTGAGAGATACTGTGGAAGTCAACAAATTACATTAAATAAACCAGATTGGTAAAATGTCCATTTTTCTTTGTCTTATTATGTAAGAAATATATCTTTGAGCATAACATGTTCATATTATAATAATTCATATTTAATTATTAATATCACCCATTCACAATAATTAAAATTTCTTTTTAAGAAAAGTGTTCTTTAAGAAAGAAAGAAAAAGAAAAGTGTTCCTTTTGCTCTTTTTCTAGAAAAAAAAAATCAGAGAAAATTACACACAAATAGGACGATGGCATAAAGTAAGAAACTGCAGGTTTCTGAGCAAACAGGTATTGTGGAGGTCACTGAATGTGGCAGGTAATAGTAGGAGATGCCAGTCAAATCGAGATTGTACTGGTCAAGCAAATGGATACATTCATTTGGGGCTAAAAAAGAAAATTAATTCAAACTGACTTCTATTGTCAGCACTCTACTTTCCACTTTCCAAAATTTTGCTAAGTGCTGCCTCTAATGGTGAAGGCATTACATCCTCTGACCATCTTACATCTCTCAATCACTTACACATAGTTCCCTAACGTGCTGTCCTCAAACTTGCCCCTCTGGTCCCATCATCTCAAAAATTGCATTTGCACTGATTTCTCACTTGCCACTCGGAATCTCCAGATGAAATTCCTACCATCACCTCAATCCACCTAAAAGCTGAAAATGACAGTTGGTTTTTTTTGTTAACCATATTCTCCCCAAATATTCTTTATGTGTCTATGGTAATTTAAATTTTGATAGAAATCTCACAAAGGTGTAAATCCTTGTTTTGTTTTTTAAATCTGTCATGTCTTTTCTGCCTCCTTGATGGAATCAGTTGCTGAAGTTGTCAATTCCCTCACTGCCATTTCTTTCTACCCCCATCTCCCTTTATTTCCCTTTCCTAATTCTTAATGCTTGTGCAGTTTAGGAGTAAACACTTACCTGTTTATTGCTACCCCTTCCTTTTTCCCATCCTTTCTCCTCTTCCCAATTTCCCCTTTCTCAAATTCATCTTTAATTAGTATGACTGTCATGTCCTAGTTTAGTAGGGCTATGTACCTGGGAAATGGCTTCTTCTAAGGATATGGTAGTGGAAATAATAAATATCCTTGACCTTATCATCATATATTTAGATCTTGATAGTGTTTTATCCTATTAAAACATGTTCACCAATGTAGATTATCTTCAAAATTAGAAGCAGGTCATGCTACTTAAAGTAATGTTTGATGAAAGCTGAAATTGATAAAGGAAAATATAGATAATTTATCTGGTCTAGTACTTTGCAAATTGATTTTTTATAATTTATATAGCAACCATATGACGTTGTTGAACTCTTAGAAGGAAAATATAATAAAATAAAAAACTGAACAAGAAGTTACAGATAATTCACAAATCCAAAGGCATTCATCTAGAAAATCTTATTAGCAAAGAAAGGTGAACAGTTCATCATAAACTAATTTCAAAAATTATAAAATAGAATGGCCCATCTGCCGCAATTCTTCTAGGATGCCAAGGGAAGAATTATAGAATTAGGTTTTTTGGTTCCAATTCAGTTGACTTCAGCTAACATAAAATCATTTTTTAAATTATAATAATACAATTTAAAGAATATTAAAAAGACAATAAAGAGTAGAAAACATTGTCATTGAGTCATTTCCAGCTTATGGTGATGCTGTTTTTTGAAGAACTTTTTAATCAGATTCTAAAAATATGGCCTTTCACAACCCGATTGCCAGGCCTTTATTCCGCAGAGCCTTTCGTTGGATTAGAAATGTCTTCATACCAGATAGTAGCCGCGTGCCTCATTGTTTGTGCCACCCAGGTTGTGCCCGGGTTGAATTGGGTTTACTTCCACTGAAGCTGACAGTGTTTTCCATCTGTTTCCCCTCGGCTCATAATTCAGGTCCTAGGGAGTGAACACCCGAAGAGCCTATCTGCTTCATGAGCTTCTGTAAAATCAAAAGTGATATTTCAAATATAGACAATCACTATGGTAGAGAATTCTGTTCAAGGAAACTGAAATTGCATGTGAGCAATTTCTATTTCTAAACAGGCCAGATTCCATGCAAAAAAAAAAAAGTCTATATTTTGGAAATGACACAAGACAATAAGTGTTTCAATTCCTTCTCACAAATGTTTTGCATCCTCAACAGGAGCAAAGAAGGGGGATGCAAAAAAAAATCAGGATCAGATTGTAAGCACTCATAAAATGCAGGGTTGTCGATTAATGGTTAAATGCGTCTTCGACAACCTTCACAGAAGTTCTTTGGACATCAAACTAGGTTTGTTTCTTTTGAGTCATGGATTCTCACTCGTTTGTTGCGCCGTGCTTCCTTTTGACACTCTGGTCAAGACGATGGAGCCGAAGCTGAAATAACCTTTCAAATGAAAAAAGTACATTCATACCCATTGTTACAGAGTCAATGCTGACTCATAACAAGCCCATGGGACAGAGTCCGTGTTACCCACAGGTGTCCAAGGTTGAAATCTTTATGGGAATAGACTAGGACATCTTCTCTTGCCAAGTGGCTTGTGGGTCCAAAACAATGACTTTTTTAGCTAGCAGCTAAGCACTTAACCCCTGCACTTCACAGGGAAACAATATCATTGAAATGGCTTTCAAAAGATGAACACAAATATGCTTCTTCATTAACACACTGCATAACATGATCGAAGGGGATGATTTGAAAGAGGTGATGCATGTTTGAGGACAAGTCCAAAAAACCTGCTACTAACATTCCAGTTCGCGCAAGAAGAGGTGGATTTCAAACAAAACATATTAGAACATGCCTGGGATCTGTGGTGGGAGACAGCTTCTCTCAGTAATATTATTTGTCTTATTTTCATTAGGGTATTCTCCCCCACAAAACAACGTCCAATCAAACTAGTGACTCCTAAGGGGATCTGGTGGGTTAGTTAAATTCAAGGGAGAGAGGTCAATTACATCCAAGGAAGAAGAGGGGTCAGTTCTGAAGGTTATGATGATTGTTTTGGGGGGATTCCCAGGGGATAATCTTGATAGCTTTTCTTGAAAAATGCACATGATCATAGGGGCATATTAAGAAGTAGTTTTAAGAAAATGGAAAACTGCAGTGTTGGAAAAAGTCAGGAAATTTGTGCCAAGGGATTTTTGTTCCTATTATGCCAGTGAGCCTGCTTACTATTAGACAGTAGCAAGGGGGTTCCCTGTGAAAATATTTTGGGAAACCTTACTCCATCCATCCTATATCCCTGATATCCTCCTTAGGACTACCTTTGTTCTCCAAGCTCAACAAAACATGGAGAAAGAATGTGCTTTGAGTACTAGGGTACCCAAAATATTGTTTTCTCATGGTGTAAATGGAAGAGCACAAAAGTCTTTGGGGAATGGTTACAGAGATGGAAACACAGCTTTTATGAGTGTGTTGACCTAGATGGAGGTTGTGTCAAGACACAGAACTTCAAATTTAGGTAATTTTGTTTATTAAAGAAAAGTCTTTCTACTTCCATAAAGACTTACAGTCTTGGACCCCCACAGGGCAGTTCCACCCTGGCCGATAGGGTCGCCATCAGTTGGCATTGACTAAGCGGCAGTGACTTTGGGTATGGTTGTTTGTTTGTTTGTTTTTCAGTTGAAAGGTTTGTATGACTAGCAATAATTTCTGACTTTCTTTGCACATAATATTTGGACATTTCTACATTTTTATAACTGATGTGAAACTGTATTTCTGTTCGTAACAAAATTATAGAAATTATTAATGCTATTGTGAATTTTTTTTCTCTGTCTCTCCAAATATTCTTGACCTAAGATAATGTTGAAGTATGGTCATGCCAAACCACAGATGAACTACTTAGATGACTGCTGCTGAGTTGTTTTAGTCCTACATTCCTACTTTTAAAATTCTTTAGTTAAAATTTAATAAGAGGAACCATAATGGATTATTAGCATGATCAACCTCTATCTTAGGTAAATTTAACAATCAGTTAAATGAAAATAACAACAATTTTTACTGAGATATCAGAAAATTAAAACTATGACAAGAAAGATAGAAGAAAAACGTAATTGGAGTTTAATATAAACTGCAAAAAATGTATTGGTCAATTTTCAGTTTGGTTTTGCTTATCTCACATAAAACGTGACATAATAATTTGGTTAAAGGTAGTATAAAGGATATTATACTGTATAAAGGATATTATGAATTTCCATTTCCATTTTGATTCATTCTCTAAAGGGAAAATGCCGATGTCTTCCTCTTAAGAGAAAGATTAAGAATAATGTTACATAGGAAAAAAAAGTTAGAAGATGCAACATTCACAGGGAGACACTGCTGTTCCGAAACCACGCTATGGTTTCAACAAAAGAGACTGGGTGGAGGTGGGAAAGTTTAAGAGAAAGAGAGACGTGCTGCAGAGATGTCAGGTGTTAATTCCTTCATTGTACACTTAAAATTTTTTTGGTATGTGTGGTTTTAGAAACTCTTGAAATCTGCTCTAGTTTATCTTATAACTATGAATAAATAGTTTTAACACAACAAAGGAAGAAGAATCATGTGTTCAGAAAGTAACTGGTGATTGCTGTTGTTAATAGAAATTTTTTCCCCTTGACTTGGCAAATGAATATTGGGAAACGAGGTCTTAATAAACTCAGAGAAAAACTAAACAACTTTATGTAATAAATTAAAATTTTTAAAGCATAAGAAGTAAATATGTTTAGATTCTTTCAGATTTGATGTACTCTCCATATAAATAGCAGGAATCCTATATACATATATCTGTGATTTGTCTCTATGTGTGAGAACTTGAATAAAAATAATTTCAAGGTGACACATACTTTCCTACACCCAAAATATCTGAACCCAAATAATTAAACTCAGATAAAAATTACATAAATCTGACTATCCTACAATGTTATTTACAAGGGACTTTAAAAAAAATCCATGGAAAAATGGCATTAAAAGATAATTGAAAATTTCCACACACTTATATAAATATATATGTGTATAAATTAACCTGTCCTTTAATTTTTATTAATGACATATGATTATTCTTGTACTTATACATTAGCTCTACTATTTGTATATCATTTAAGTCTTTTCATCTCCTCACGGTGGCAAATATTTTACAAATTATACTAATTTTGTTGGCAGATGGGTTAAATTCATTCTCTGAATTAGGTAATCATTTTATTTCTCTCTCATGAAATCCGTCTAATTGAAATCTTGTTATTTTTAAGCTTATCTAGCGTTGATGAAGCCTGCATTTCTTTTAAGTAAACCTAGGTTATCCATTATATTCTTTCTAAAATGATTTATTTCCTGCCCTCTGTGAGATCAAAAAGTGAACTGTCTGGCCATTCGTTAGTGTCTGCCTTCTCCCCAGACCACAGCAAGCCCCAGTGCCCTCTCTTCTGCTTCCTCATCCATTTCAGCTTTCATGGTATGGAGCCACCTCAAAGCCTAATGTCTTAGCATGTTCCGAACACTTCCTACTTTTGCAAAATCAGGTTTGCTCTCATACATTATTTTAAAGCCAGTGTTGTTACTCGATGACCTTTTTAATTTTCCTTTGCAAGTAAGTGCGTGCATGCGCACACTTACATAGTGGGCAAAATGTTGAGACTCATAAAAATGTACCGACGTAGCACTCCCTTGCATAAGCCATCCATCCCAGGACATTTCGAGAAGTGAATTTTGACCTCATTCACCCTTATTAGAGTTGGCTGAAAATGATTTTTCTTAGCATGCATATTAAAGGTATATGACATGGTCGAGAAGTGATGAATTTCGTCTGGTAGCACCAGAGATAGTAATCAGAAAGAAAAGGCTGAAGCTGTGCTTCTGCCTTGAGGCGGTGTGTGGCTTGACCTGAGATTGGTAGAGTTCCTCCTAACGGATCTGGATCCAGGTATGTCTGCTAGAGACAGCCAGAGTGCCACTCGGAGCGCTACTGCATGGGCCGTCCAGCAGTGGCATGAACTGGCTCCACAATGGGCGTGTGCCATTGCCTACATGTGCTTGGGGCCCGCAGTACTTGCTCCTTCCATGTGAAGCCTGGTCCCTGCCCTTGACGCGCACGTCTGCCTGGCAGTGTCTTCATGGATGTGCGCGTCCTACAGCTTGAGTGTGGCAGTTGGCCGGCTGGACATCCCTGAACTCTGTGCAGCTGTGGAGTGCCACCCTTGCACAACTGCGTGGCCTCTCCAGCCAGGGATCTGCAGGCCTGAGCAGCTCCTGGGGTGGGCACAATTCCCTGGACAAGGCTTGTTTCCTGGACTAAAAAAAAGATGATTTTTTACTTCATGGAAGAAAGCAGGTTGCAGAGAGGGAAGGAATCCCGCCAGGAGAGGGGCTGCTTTAGCGACTCCACGGGAGGCTGGTGAAGGTTTGAGAAATGATCCCCCATGATCTATAGACACCAAATGAAGACTTACATTCATCTGTGAGTCAGAAACAAGAAGAAGAAGAAGAAGGAGAAGAAGAATAAATAGAAGTCAGAACTATGTAATAATAATGTATGAAAATAAAGCACAGGGGTTGTGTGGCATAGCACATGTTATTTGCATTAAAAAAAAATAGTAACTTTCCTAAAGCAAAAGCAAACCAAAGCTGCTACCATCTAGTCAGTTCTAATTCAGAGCGATCCTATATGGCACAGTAGAATTGCTTATATGGTTTGGAAGGCTGTAAATCTTAAGGAAGCAGGCTACAGCATTTTATTCTGGTGGGTTGGCTCATAGGCTTGAACTACCAATCTTTGGGTTAACAGGACTTAACCTCTGTGCCAACAGGGGTCCTGGCACCCTTCATAAATTCCCATCAACCTTCAGTGTAGGTTGGAATCAGGGAAGCACTGTTTTGAAGGGGTTTCCAGGTCATCAGTAGGATAAAATTAAGAAGAAAGAGATTTACTCATTCCTGTCAGAGAATTTCTACCTTCATGCTCTACCCGACGCTGGAGGAATGTTCACCTCCTTTATTATCATCTTAAGGCTCTAGTCACCTCTATGCTGTGTGCCCCTTCAGCATCAGGGACTCAGTATATTGTTAGTTTGTTCTTTGAGACATTGCTTTATAGTATGTTTTTCATACACGTCGAAATTGTTCTTACACCTCAGCATCTTAACAAGGTGTATTCTTTAAAATTTCACTTGCCCACTCATACCCATTCCTACACCATCAACTGACTTACTCTGATTTATTTATTTTATTTTTTATTAAAAGATCATTTTATTGGGGATCTTACAGCTCTTATGACAACCCATACATCAATTGTATCAAGCATATTTGTACATATGTTGCCATCATCATTTTCTAAACATTTACTCTTTATTGAGCCCTTGGTATCAGCTCCTCTTTTTTCCCTCCTACCCCCACCCCCAACCCTCATGACCACTTGATAAATGATAAATTATTATTTTCATATCTTACAACGACCACTGTCTCTCTTCCACCATGGTCTCTGTGGTTCGTTCCCCTGGTTTGGGGGGATGTGTCGATCATTGCGATCGGTTCCTGACTTATTGTTTACATAGTATGTGTCATACACACATTCCTGAACTCCGTAACCTACTGTCTGATACATTACTTGTCACATTCCACAGTTCAGATCTTAAAATGCGCTCCCCTGGTATTTTCTCAGATTATTGCTTGGAGTGTGCTTTTCTAATTAGAATGCCAATCCCACGGGGGCGAGGGTTTTTGCTTTTTTTCCACTTATATGTCCAGTGAGCCTAGTAGAGTACATAGTGTGTGCTCAAGAAAATTGTGTTGTTTGAATCAACGCCATCTGTCTCCTGGGGTAAATTTCAACGTGGCGTCTTTTCCCTCGTCCCTCAGCACGCAGACGCTGCTGCTGTGCGTGGTGTTGCTGAGCTGGGCTCACGCTGACAACTCACCAATGAAAGCAATGGACACCGTGTTCTCTTTTTCTTTCCTCCACATGGTTTGGTGTCGCTGTGGAGTTTTCCACATAGACTTAACAAGACTGAGCATCCACCAGTTTGATTATCCCTTACATAAAGTTGGAAGCGAACATGTGAACCTGGTACATCTCACCTCAGAAAGAAGACAATCGCTCTAGATAACAAATATATGAAACATAAAAAATCCAATCTGGATTTTTGTCTGAGGGCAGGCAAAATTCACAAAACATGCAATGGGGGAATTTAAAGACACCTTTCAGAGAAACCTATGGTATGCAGACCTGAAATGTGTTCTGAACAGTGTCCCATAGGATTTCCCTGACGGTTAGGAAACAATGAGGCCACAAGGGTGTTTGTATTTCCTTTTGGCAAGTCTACACACACCATGCTTCGTATCTCTTAACAACTTTTCAGAGTAAAATGTAGTTTATGATCATCTTTGGCTTATCATTCCAAGATTCACCATGTGATTTGATTCTTAGACAACTCAGCCAACTACACTAGAGCTAAATCAAAGAAGGGCTGTCCAGAAAGATAAGAATGAAAAAGCACCTTCCTCCAGGGCTGACTCAGAGCTTCTGCTGTGGAGTTGACTCCAGGGTTCCACACCCATCTCTGTCAACACTGCTTTCTCATGGTCCTGGAGTCTGCTCCGCTCTCCAACTCTCGTCACCATTAATATGAAATATAGTCAGGTAGTAGACCTTTGACCATCTGTCAATGGGAAACATCAGATGATAAGATAGTTGAAGAGAGCTGATAAGTGAGGAGTAGGTGTACCTGGATAATGTAGGGAATTTTCCATCATCTGAGTGTGTTTCTCACAAGCCTACAAGTTCAACTGGGAGGGCAACGTTAATTATCAAGCCTGTCAGCCATCTTGAACGAGGCTATTGGGGGGGGTTCGGTTCTTCCCACACATTGGCTGTCACTCCACAAATCCCAGCTGCTCAGCCCACACCCAACTGGAACGTCCAAACCACACTTTCTAAACACACACAAATCGCAATAAACACACAAGCACTTTGTTCTCTGTCATTGTAAGCATAGTACACACTTGAATATGCTTCGGAAAACTTTCACAAAGTAAGATAATGGCTTCCATGCTTTTCATTGCTGGAAAAGCAACGCTCTTGATACTGCTTTCTTCTATTGCTTTTATCGCTTGCCTTTGTGAAACTTTCACGTTCTGGCCCCCATTTTAGATAAAGTGTCTTTTTGAAGATTCCCAGTTTCACTAAGTGGCTTTTTGGCTGCCTTGATTTTAAGACCTTTTTCTTATCAAGTCATCTAGCTGGCTCCTATTCCATCTAATGGAAAGTTCAATTCACTACATCTTCCAGTTAATGCAAAACTCCGAAAATCAAATGCATCAAAGTGTAGACAGGTTTCATTATTTTATTTTTCACTACAGGAGGGAGTCGAGCATTTTCATACCTATTTCCTTTTCCTTCTCTGGAACTTTAGCTCTATTTTCACTTCTATAAGGGTAGAATGGCCTCAAGTTGTAATTATCAATGGTTGATGACAGTATCGTTTGGCACTTCATGGTAATCTATGAAAAATTAGAAAGAACATTGGCTCCTTACCCTCATTTGTACTTGTTTATCCATCCTAATTTCAGAGAGTTCATGGGTAGCTTCAAGTTTTAATATTTTAAATGTTGCCATTTAAACTACGAATTACTTGTGCTGTCTTTATAAGCAAGACACCCTGGTGAGGCCATGAGTTATGCGCTGGACTGCTGCCTGCCAGGTTAGTCTTTGAAACCCTGACACTCCATGAAAGAAACATGAGGTTTTCTACTCTCTTAAAATTCACCGTCTTAGAAACCAGACTGAGCATTACTACTCGGCCCTCACGGGCCTCTGAGCCAGAGTGGACTTGACAACACTGGGCTTGGATTTGACCACCAGGAGTAGCGTTTGCAGAAAACGGGATAAGCAAAGATGATTTACTAAGAGAAAGTTCCAGTTTTCGTTTCTGTATTTATTGATATTTGCATCCCTGCTATAGGCTTATAGCAAGTTTCATCAACGTTTCATAAAATTGGAAGTTTGAACAGATCTGGGCTAAATTTCAAGTTTGATTTATTATTTCAACAGGTAACATGTGAAGTTTGCCAATGTGAGATGCATTTTGAGTTTTCTGGTTCATTTAAGTTTGGATTTCAAAGGAAACCTCAAGGGATAAGGACCCATAGGAAGTGAATCAGAATTTCCTATAAATATTTTAAAGATAAAAGTACTTTCTGACCTCTAACTCAGATTTCTTTTTATATATTAACACTCCTAATATGACTATCTAAATCAGTCATCTTTTTACAAGCTAAGATGACAAATTATAATTTGAAGGCCATAAATTTTACTGTAGCATTATTAAGAACGATTCTGCTGAAATGCAAAGTGGGTGAGATTTGCAGTTATTAAGCCCTTTTGGAGAAATATTAGTTTCTATATTTATATACAGTTCTAGCTTGAAAATCTGAGAAAAGGGGGTAAAAGGGGACATCATTGTACATATATATTCTAAGAAATATTCAAATATAGAAAAAATAATAAATTTTCCTGAATTTTAGGTTATAGTAAGCTTGCCTAAGTTAAATTGTAAAGAAAAAAATCCAAGGAAAGCATGGTTGAATAGATGATATATTTAATAATTTTTTAGGATAAAAATAAGTTGATACTTGCTGTATAATTGATTCTGATGTATAGTGACCCCATGTGTTAATATTATATAGGCATTATAATGCTATTATTTAATTTTGGTCTTCTTGAAGTATGATTAAGCGAAAATACTTAAGAAATAGGATGCCATACAGTGCTGTATGTAAATCTATGCTAAAATGATTACTATTTCAAAATTCCCTTTGGAAAATATTGTTCATGGTCAATATTGCTTTTTTAAAGGAATATTCTCTTAAGGAAAGATAATAAAATCCACAGTGATTTTTTTTAAAGTTAATTTTTATTGAAAATATTATATTGTTGTTGAAAGAAAGATGGGACTTTCTCTTCCATTAAAGAGTTGGAGTTTCTGAAATTCACCAGGGTAAGTCTGTCCTGTCCGAAGGTTGTTGTGAGTCAGCGGCCACTCGATGGCCATGAGTGAGTGTGTTTGTGTTGTTATTAGGGGCCAAGGAGTTGGTTTCGATTTATAGCCACCCTGTCGACTGAACAAATCCCCCAAATCGTGCCCGGTCCTGTGTCACTCTTACAATCATGACTATCCATGAGCCCATGATTACAGCCATGGTGCCAACCATTTGTTGAAGGTCTTCCTCCTTTTTGCCGACCCTCTACTTTAACAAGCATGATGTCTGTTTCCAGCGACTGGTCTCTGTTAATAATTTGTCCAAAGTTGTTGAGGCAAGCCTCCCCATCCTTCATTCAGAGGACTATTCTGGCTGTCCTTCTGTTGAAACACGTCTCCATTTCTTTCTTTCTAACAGTTTTATTGACTTTTATTTCATATATCTAATAATTCACTCGTTCAATCATATTAAAAGGAAGTGTGCAATCATTTTGACAATCAGTTTTAGAACATTTTCTTCTGTCTTGTACTCATTGTTGGTAGCTCCCTATTTCCCCCAATGCTCCATGCCATGCCCCTAGGAAACTTAATTCAGTTATTGGCACTGAAGATTTATCTCTCCTGGATTCCATATGCCAAGCAACATACAAAGCAAAGCAGCAAAAAACAAACAAACCAAAGCCATAGTAAAATAAAACAGAAAAATCTCAGTCAAAAGAAAGCAGGAAGTACTACTAACTAGAATAAATCTAAAATGACTCAAAAGGGAGGTCTAATGGTAAGGCGTCAGATTTTCACCTAACTACATCTGCCTTAATTCACTTTACAATGCACTGTTTCATAGCAGGGATATTCATGCCCTTTGGCCATGGTCAGAGGGAATTCTCCAGAGGCTTAATCCATGTGGGGCCTCTGTAGAGGCATTTTGAGTTTTCACTATCATCCAATGCTGTCTCCAAAGTGAGTTTTTAGAATTCTCTAATACCGTTCCCTTCTCTGGATTTGGATTTTATTATTTACAATCACACAGGTTGGTGTGCTTCTTCAGTGTGAACTTAGCTCAGGCCTCACTAAGATGGTTGCTTGCTTTAGTACAAGCCTTAAAGATTATAAATGCTGTTTTCTCTGATAGCTGGACACCATCTAGTGTCTTCACCACACTTTGCTGTAGCACCAACATCTCCAATAATCTCTTTGTGATTGCAAGTACTGAGTAGGGCCATGGAATTTTTTAGATTAAGGCAACAGTTAAGTGTGAGCCCAAAGTCTATTCATTTATCTGTGGCTTATCTATGTCCCTGGTTAACTTTAGAGACATCATTATCATTTTATTGGAGAACATGATAAACCATACTCATGGGGCATATGGGAATTCTGTTGATAGTATCATTAATTTAACCAGTAGTATAGAATTGAAAGTACTGTTAAGAAAAGGAAAGTATACATGCATTGGATAGTTGTTAAACCAAACTACATGATGATTGACACAAAAAAGATTAAAAGATGAAGTGACTGGACATTATTTATACACACAATGAGGATTGGAGGTAGGGAAAAATTTTCAAGAACCCTCATTCACAAAAGGCAGAACCATGCCTGATAGAGTAATACATGCCATTAAAAAAAGCAAAGAGAGCATTGGTATAGTAAAATCATGATAGTCCATTGACATCGTTCATTGGACAAAACAAGAGATGCAAATTGAAGTCAAATGACTTACAAATCCATAACGTTGGGATAGCAGTCACCTGCTTCTCACACGAGGGCATTTCGTCTTAAGTCCAAGGGAGTATTTCAGTTTCTTAAATCTCATAGGAATTTCTTCATTATTCTGACAGTTTCTGGTATATTCAATATTCTTTGCCAACATAATAATTCAAAGGCATCAATTTTGGGGGGTCTTCTTTATCCATTGTTCAGTTTTTCACATGCATATGAAGTAATTAAAAATACAAAGGTTTGTGCCAGATATACCTTAGTCCTCAAATTGACCTCATTGCTTTTGAATACTTGAAAGAGATCTTTCGCAGCTGATTTTCCCAGTACAATATGTCCAATGGTTCTATACTGTTACTTTCATGGGCACTACTTGTGTCTTCAACTAAAATAAAATCCTTGTCAATTCCCACCTTCTCAGTATTTCATAATGTTGTCCGTTGGCCCAGCTGTGAGGATTTTTGTTTTGAATATGCATATGGTAAATGGTTTCATATTTCATAATTATTGCCAAGACTCCTATATCTTGTCTCATTCTAGAAGAGATGTATCTAGTCAAGTTTACATGAAGTCAACATAGAGGTGTGATCTATACTGAAGACTAATCTTTGTTCTTTATCACTATGTGCTTTAAGCTGTTTCTGCTTTTAGCAAGCAAGAGTGTGTTTTCGGTACACTACAGACTGTCAACGATTGTACCTCCAGTTCTGATGCCTCATTTTTCTTCATGTAGTCCAGCGTCTTTGATTACTTGTTCAATATACAGTTTGAATATATATAGTGATAGGTTACAAACCTGACCCACATCTTCATTGATTTTAAACCACAAGGTATCATTATTCTTCATTTTAAACATGTGGTACCAGTTTCTATTTGACTATTTTAAAAACTTTGTATAAGATTGTCAGGAGCATAATTAAGTGTTTGGAATTCCATTTTTACAATATTATGTATAATTTGAGAATTAGTATTATAGACATGCAGGCTATAAAGCTATGAGCAGGAGAGGGAGTCTGCCAGGGCATATATACATAGGTGTGATAGAGAATATCCGTCTATGTACCTTGACCTTTGCTGCACATAGATCTTGAATTTGGTGGCACGTACAGGGACATTTATGAAAACATTTTGGAAATAGCCAACTACCTTTAAGGAATTAGTTTTGGGGCCTGAGGACTGTTTTAGGGGACACCAAGGTCAATTGGCATAATAGTTCACAAAGACAATATTCTACATCTTATTTGGTGAGTAGTAACTGAGGTCTTAGAAGCTCATGATCAACCAATTAGGAGCAACTATTATTCCTCTCCAGAGGAAGAAGAGTGGTGATGGTTAAAGACATATGGAAACAATTAGTCCCAAAGACTAATGTACTATACCAACATCACTCTAGACGCCTGAGACCAGAAGAGCTCGATGGGCCTGGATACCCTCCCAGCTACTCTGAAAAGGATCACAGTAGAGGTTTTGGTCAGAGTGGGAGAAAATGTGGAACAGAATTCAAAATCTCAAAAGAGATCCAGCTTACTAGTCTGATGGAGAGACTGGTGAAGCCCCTGACCAAACAGCCCTTGGTCACCTTTCAGCTCTGGAACTCAGCTCACCCCACATTACAATACTGAACCTT
>NW_022103900.1:12380184-12404741 GCF_000313985.2 Echinops telfairi
TAAGGACATTAATTCTGCATTATGTCCTCAATGTCCCTTCTGTTGGCCTTGGCAATTTATTTATTCTATACAATGACTTTCAGTATAAGCAAGTCCTTAGATAGGAATACTATGTTTGGTGTGTAAGGGGGGTAAAACCGAGGGTCAAGGGGGATAAAGATGCTCAATGAACTGATTTGACCCAGTAGCTGCACCAGTGAGGTCAAGCATATCAGGAGTTGAGAAGATAGGTGGGATTGATGGGCGGGACTGGACAATACTTTGTTCTGTTGTTAACACTATGAGTTGGAACTGACTCAAGGGCACCTCACAAGCACAGTTATAAAAGGTCAAATCCCATGGCTGAGTTGAGCTGATGAGCTTTGTTATGGTAAACAAACATTAAAGTCATTTTAGGATTAAACTGACAAATGAATATGTCAAATGGTTTAATGTTTCATGATTATTGACAAGATTCCTATATCTTGTCTCAGTCTTGAAATAGGAGAGATGTAGCTAGTCAAGTTTACAAAAAGTCAAACAGTCACACAAGAATATTCTCAAAAATCAGTGTTTTAATGTCTTCAAGGGACCAAGCATTATCAAGGATTTAAAAGGGCTAATTTATCTTCACAACATCAATGGATAAAAATCAATAAACTCTAGCTCCAGCTATGCTTGCAAAGTATTCTGTTACTTGTGGGAGTCGTCCCGGAAGGTTAAGCGGAGTCCTAATAACAGCAGGGCTGCCATGCTGGTCTTGTTTCAGAATCACAGGTTAGAGTGATAATTAAAAGTTCTGTAAATTAGAATAGAACCATATGTGTAGAATTAAAATTGTCAGGAAAGAGCTAGTGAGGATGCGCTGATTAGAGCTAGGAGGAATTGGGAATACCTGCATGGTGGGGAAGCTTGTTTGCCTGAGGAGAACTTAATTACTATGAATACAAAAGAAAACAACAGAAACTTGAAGGAGAAACATTCTGTTGCTGAATTCTATACTTTTTTTGGGAGGGGGCATCAGTTTTATCTTAGAGAAACTTTGAAATTAGCATTTAATTAATATTCATGATAAATATATCAAACTTTTTTTGGAATCTTGTATTTGGGATCACGTATAGTGTATTTACAAAATCAGACAGATATTTATGATTTCTTAAATCCTCTGTGATTTGGGATATGAAGAGTGAGGCAAGTTTTTTATATCATAAAAAATTTCTGATGGACTTGAATGATGATCTCTTTCATAATTGTTTTGTTTCCCTAACGACTTCTGGGTAATCAACATCTTTAGGGTAAGGTGAAACCAAGCATTGGGTGAAATTTGAAATCACAAAAGGATTTTTCCTCTTGTAATTATACACTAGCTTTAAATGAATCCATTCTAAATGAAGTAAAGTTCATTAAATAATTTGGTTGAAGTTGAGTTTTCTTCTTTCCAACCAGGATAACCAGTGAAGAAAAATTGTAAAATAAATTCTTTCTCTTTAGGTCCATTCTTGCACTGTGATAGATGACTGTG
The DNA here is from genome assembly GCF_000313985.2 of Echinops telfairi. NCBI lineage: Eukaryota > Metazoa > Chordata > Mammalia > Afrosoricida > Tenrecidae > Echinops > Echinops telfairi. The sequence continues at coordinate 12,381,686 of NW_022103900.1, forward strand.
AACGGCCATTGTTATGAATGACACTAACATTGTAGAACAGCATAAATTCAACTCTGAAGACCCTTTAAAACTCAGTCTTTCATAGTTTTCTATTTTTGTCGATATTGTTGCCAATTTGCTCTAAACAGCAAAAATTTTTATTTCTCGTAGTATCCAGTGATTTACAGAATCACTGCATGAAGACATTCTACGTATGTTTTCTTTATTCTCCAAAAACGTGAGTGTGGGATGCCACAACGGGCCTGCATTCCTTCTGTTTCTTAAGGATGCTTTACTTTCTGTTAACATTGAAAATGTTATGTCATTTTCTCATTTCCCCCCTTTGCTGAAACTCTCCATTATCGGATATTTGTGTCATTTTGAAAATAGCTCTTGCCCTTTTCTTATTTATCATAGATATATTAATTTTTCAAAAAAATTCTTTCCCTTTCTGATCAATGTTTTTCCTATGATAATGTTATCACTTAGGAATTGCTGTATGTAGAACTGTTTTCAAAAGTTTTTATACTATCAAAATTTTGATAGATGTATACAGTTCACAATTTAAAAATGTTAAAACTGTTATACAAAATGCCCTTACCTCTGCAACCTGGCTCCCCAGTTTTCCTCACCAGAAGCTACCAATGTAGACTCTGTCTGACAGGTATTATAACCAACATACAGGTAGGCATGAAGGCAGAGAGTGAGAGAGAGACCAAGACACATAAATTATGGAGGTAGAAAGGGGGAGGAGAATAGGAATAGTCATTAAAGAAATAGGAAGGAGCAACAATGAGTGAGCAACCCCAGAAGGACGAGCTCAGCATGAAACGTGGCGGACAAATAAAGGGAATCCATTGGGCAGGACTTTGGATCAATTCTTCCAGTTTTGCCTCCTGCTTTATGCTTACTATTTTTTAATCTTTCCAAGAGCTGACATGATATATACAAAGGACCTCCAAAAGCTTCCTGGGATAAAATGGAATTAAAATATAAAAGTGATATAAACTTTGTTTCTCAAAATGCTGCTGTTGTTAGGTGCCATCAGTTCTAGTCTACTTTCAACCTCAAGTACAACAGAACTAAACAGTGCCCTGTCCTGCACAGCCTCACAACTGGGGTTAACTTTTAGCCCATGGTTGCAAGCCCTGTGTTAATCCATTTCTTGAAGGATCTTCCTCTTTCTCCCTTACCCTCTACTTTACTAAGAATGGTTTCCTTTTCTAGAGACTGGTCTTTCTTGATAACATGTTTAAAATAGGTACCATGAAATCTCTCCATCCTTGCCTGCAGTGAGCATTCTCCCTGTACTTCTTCAAGACAGGTTTGTGTGTTTTCCTGCCAGTCCACGGTACTTTCAATTCTCTGAAAGCCCTGTTTTTAAAATACATCAATTCTTCTGTGGTCTTCCTTATTAATTTTCCAACTGTTGCTTATTAATTATAGAACTTTCCATCATGTTGAGGTGATTGAAAATACTCGGGCTTGGGCCAGGGCCACCTCCTTCCTCAGTGACAGCTTTGCTCGTGGATAGTTTGAAGGATCTTGGGCAACCAGTGTGCCCAATGTCACATGTCTTTTCATTCCCTGATTGCTGTTCCCGTGAGGATTGACCATGTGTGCAAGGAAAATTCAATTCATTACAATTTGAGCCTTTCCTTCATTTATACTGACGTTTACTTGTATAGTTGCGAGGATTTTTTTTTACTTAGAGTTTCAATTCAGACTGCAGGCTGCAGTTTGTGATTTTCATTGACAAGTGCGTTTCAAGTCCCCCTTTTCCCAGTAAGCAAGGTTGTTGAGCCTTTTTCCCAACTTGATGCTGAAGTTTTCATCTCTTTCTCTATATTCCAACTGCTCAGATTATTTACTTAACATACTGGCTAAATTAGTATAAGAACCAGAAAACCACTAGGACTCATTGAATCTTTTGAATAATTGCATTTTTTGGATAGAGGAATAAGCAGGGACATTGTCACAGTGGAGAATCATTCTATGATAAAGCTTTTCTGGGCATTTTTCTGTTAACACTTTACCTAACTTTATCAAAACACTCTTATAATAAGCAGATGTTATTAGTCTTTGGCCCTTTACAACATCACCAAACAAAATACCTTGAACATCCCAATACGTTGCCATATTCTACTTTGAACCAATCTGCATTTGTTTCGACACGACCACTTCTTCCTTTTGGTGGTCATTGTTTTTAACTGTGCTTGTCTTCGGGATATATTGGTAATACCGTATTTCCCATTACAGTTCACTGAAGAAATTCTTCAGGAGCTTGGTCCATCTTGTTTAAACATGTTGACTGAAAGCTCCTGATCTGAGCACAACAGTTTTGGAATCCATCCAATAGAAAGTTTGCTTAACTTTAATTTTTCCATCACAATTGTAAAAAATGAACCAGTTGAGGAGTCTGTGGTATCAGCATAGTTTCGGTTGTCCTTTTCAATTAGGGCTTGGGCAAGATCCGTTAATTCCTCACAAATGATTGTGGATTTTCTGCCACCCCGTTCCGTTCCTTCTTACAATGACTTATTTATTTGTAAATTCCTGGTTTCTTTAGGGAATTTTCACCAAAAACAATGTGTCAAGCATCAGTCATTTTATCATTCTTCCACCGAATCTTCACCATAAATTTAATGTTTGTTCTTGCTTCATGTTACTGTGTTAGGGGCTCTCTTCAAGCTGATGTGTTATCCTTATTTGTTCCTCAGACTAGATCCTGTTCAAACATGTATAGCAAGTTTGTTGAGTTTATTATGGTGTGAGGGAACTGCACGATTTTTTCATAATATGCATTTGCCATAAACTTTTTGAAGACCCTTTGTATGTCTCATTTTATGGATTTGCCTTGGCAAGGATAAGGGATTTTCCTTAAAAAAAATACCAGGAGAGTGGGGAATGACAAGGAGGTCTCTGCACTTTGTGGGCATTTGTTAATGTGCCCTTTTTGGTGTGGCCCCAGTCTCAGTGAGTCTTCTTCCAGGGGCAGAACTGGGTCAGATTAGGCAGCTTGCAGCAGCTAGGGAGCTGCTCAGTTCACAGGCCTCCTGCCAGTCTGAAAGCCTCTGTCAGGGGAAAAAGGTAAATTAGGGTAATGATAAATGGTAAATTTACATAAAGGGGCTCTGCTTCTGGATGCTTCTAAACAGAATACTAAGCACTTAGTAATCAACAGAGAAGAATAATTAAAACAAGGACAGAAGAGCTTTTGCAATTAAGGTCTCATAGGACATGTGTGTATTGTTGGTGTTAATTGCTGTGAAGTGAATTCTGACTCCTGTGACCCCATGTGTGCAGAGTAGAACCTTTCCTAAGGGATTGATTTCTAGCCTGTGATCTTTGGAAAGGTGATCTTCTGATTTAGCTCTCAGTGAGTTTGAACTACCAACTTTCTTGCTTGTTCTTATAGTTTGCAGCAGAGTTTTAAACTGCCTTCTGGTTCAATCTCCTACCAAGATGTGCATTTCCTCCCCAGACGTACTGAGTCAGAATCTGTATTTTTAACAAGAGCCCCAGGTGATCATGTATACTTAGGAATCACCTAGAATTTAGAAGTATTGCCCATTTATTTTTATGTATACAAAAGCACCTAGGGATCTTGTTAAAAAGTAGGTTCTGATTTAATATGTCTGGCTTGGAAATGCAACTTCTCAGTAGAGGATTAAATTAGAATAAACCAGTTTTAAATTCCAGATTTGTATTACCCAGGGACTCATAAAACTAATGCTATTTACCTGTTTAGAAGATCTTAAATTAAAAAGATGCTGGCACTATCATTACTTTTTACATTTAAAGTTAAAATTATTTAAATGAATCACTAATTTTATATTTAAAGTACTATAAAATTATGGTGAAGCAGTATAGTAATTGATTGGGTGTAACCTCCAAGATATTGAACAGTTTAAATTAAACAGAATCTCTTTAGCCATATTAGGCAACCCCAGCAAGTAACTTACAGACCAACTTGAGCTTCATTTTCCCTTTTGTATTTAAAACTCTTTTACACGCTCTGGGCACATGGGGCAAAGATATCCGTCTTCATCCCTCTTTTCTGTTTAGAAAGTATCGTAATCCTTGCCATTGTTGTGAACTAGGACCAAGAGGCCACATTTGAGATATATGAGCTCTAAAGGTACCACAATCGCTTTAAAGAACTTCACCAAGTAGCAGACTATATTACTTAAACGGGTGCTCAGCAAGCTGTTTGAAATGACTATGATAGCATAAAGTTTATTTTAAAAATAATTGTATTTATTAATACTGCACTTATTTAGTAATGTAGATATTTAAGACCCCCCCAAAAAACAAGTATAATAAACAACATTTGAGGTAACTTGGTCAGAATGGATCATTGAATTGCCAGAATGGAAGGATTTCCGCCAAATTTCAGGGTGTGTATGTGTGCGGGCACACCTGTCTCTCTCTCTCTCTCTCTCTCTGTAAGAGGTGTAATACAAATACCTAATACTTGATGAGTGTTTTCTGCATCTCAGCACCTCCCCAAGTCTCACAATACTACTGAAGTAATAGTAACAAATTTTCCTTTATTGTTATAAACTAGGATGCTGAAGTGCAAACATAGAAAGTAGCTTACTGAAGTGAGTGCATTGTAATTTGGAAATGGCAATCATTGGTTCCCAGTTCTATTTGGCTTCCATCATAACTTGCATTCAGCTCAGTTCTTTATATCTACTAGATTTTTAATATATTACTTTAAAAGCATCCACTCTCTAAGAAGTAACTTATCAGTAACTTATCTACATAAACACCCAAACGCTAAGAGAATATATCCTTCAAATAAATATGCACAAGCATATCTGTGTTTATCAGGTCCCTGGTTAACTTACGTTTGGTTTCCTGTTCTCTGTATAAAATCTTTTGGCTTCAAAGGTCCTGAATCATTGGTAGCATTCCTTGCTAGAGACGCACCAAAGGCTGCCTAATATCCGAGGCAAATGCACTTTTAATTTCCAATATCAACTCAGGAGAAAAGCTTGCGGCAGAAATAAGGAAAAGGAGTCTCCATTCTCTTCACAAAGAGCCCTAATAAATGACCCAGGAATCTGCCATTCCTAGTGCATCTGTTCCCAACTCCATCATGGTGTCAATAATGTCCTTCTGTTGACGGGAGAGCAGGGATGCCCAGTCACCCCCTCATCATATGTCTAGTGGATGTAGATGTGCTAACTTAGTTTACTCTGCCATTTAGCAGGAAACCCAAGAGCCTTATTTCTGCCAAGTCTAGCTGCAAGCTGTCACCAGTCAGGTTTCTAAACCAATGTGCCTCCTTTTTCATATTTACACATTTGTAAACTAGGATATCATTTACACATAGGCACAGTAGATAGTATAACTGTCATCCCTACACCCACATCCCAGATTTACCAAATCTTAACTTTTACCACTCTTATTATAGTTTATCTTTTCTCCTAGAATAATGACAGGTAGAATAGATATTTTCCTGGATTTTGTTCCCCTTCCTTTTTCTTCTGTCCTCCAAATAATCTGCTATACCAAATATGGTTAGATGATTTCCATAACCCTTTATATTCTTTTATTTCTAGCAGAGATCTATAATGACAAGTCATTGCTTTGCATGTTGTATAAAATATTTCAAGATATCTTTCTCCATTGTGTACTTTTGGTTCCATATTATGCTTTTTATTTGTTTATACCGATCTGCTTAGCACAAATTCATTTATTTAATGCCTGTATGAGACTATATTTGATGAAATCAACACAAATGACTGGAAAGCAGAAGTTCAAGGTCATTAGAGGGACGATAAAGAAGGAAAAAAATCACATGAATGTCAGAAGAGACGGAATGCAGAGGACCTGAAGTGAGTGGAAGAAATGATAAAAAAGAAAAAAAAAAATAGACTAGTTTAACTTGTAGCTTTTGTAGACCAGGTAATGCATTGTAATGAAATGTGCAGAGACCTGCAGTTGGGAAACCAAAGGGGGGAGAATCTGATTAGCATTTTTCAAGGTGAATAACTGACATGGAACTGTGAGCCTCAAGTTGCATTACAGAAGGATTCTATGGGCAAAGGGGAACTCCACACCAGTGAGGGAGCAGTCAAGAAATCAAGTTAATGCATTCATTGCATTGGGAAGACCTTTCCCGGGTTGTGAAAGCAAAGATGTCCCCCCATTGACTCCAATGGGCCTGACTTTTTCAGTTGCTTCATGTGCGTGAAAGTTGCCCAATGAAAGAACCTACGTCCTGATTGGCAGTGGGGGTCAGGGAGACATGTGCTTCTGAAGAGCTGGTAGCTCAACCTTAGAAGAAATAAAACTGAAATGCTTCTCTTTCTTACACTGAGCACATCTTCAGGGTAGACCAATCAATAGAAAAAGATATCGTGCTTAGTAGAGACTGTGAAAACAGGAGAGAAAATCTTAATGATATGGATTGATGCAATGGCTACAACAATGGGCTCAGACATATTAAATATCATGAAAATGGTGCCAAACCCAGCAACATTTTATTCTGTTATATGTTTGAATGCCACAAGTTGGAGATGACTTGAGAGCCACTGACAAGAGCACCATTATTTTGGAAAAACGATACGCTTACAATGGGGCCTTTTTATAACATCCGGATTACTCCTCAATACAGTGGCATTAAAACACACACTCTTCACTGTATTTTCTTAGTAGGCAATATGGCAAAAGATTAAAAATAAAAATAAAAACTCAGAAGAAATTAAAATCATCATATTTTGGTTAGTATATGGTATTATTATCATAAGAATTTTGAAGGCATGCTGTATTACGAACAGTACCCATAATCTATATAACCTAAAACTAGACACCTTTAATTTTTCATGCCCTAATCATTAATTTAGGAAACAAGTGATAATGCAATAAAAAATTCAAATTGTGGACACCAGATTAAATGACTCCATTTATTAAAATTAAAAAATACAAGAAATAAAAAGGATATAATAAAGAGATAGCAATGAAAAGTTAAGATTCATAGGTTAAAAATTATAGGTCAAAAGAAATAATGAATATACTTATTAATTGCAAGGAGTTGGAATTTATCGTAGTCAATACAAATGAAAATTATATACTTATTAAGTTATTACAAGCAAATTGACAGTTCACATTAACAATCAGAATAAGCATCTGCTGCCATATATACACGTATCATTTAGGCATCAAAAACTACGTTTGTTTACTATTGTCATAAATGTGACATGTCAGACAATGAGATAGTCATTAAGATAGTCATTTCTCTTTTAAATTACAGTAACTATATTTTAAGAAGAATTCTGCCACAATATATATTCATTATAAAAAGGGCAGTAAAGATAGTGATACATGTTGCTTCTCTAAATTTAAACATATTTTGGATAAAAAAATATGAGGAAGATTTGTATCACTGTGATTTTACTTATCCCATGGTTAAATGATGTGCCTTAGGAAGCCCTAATCAATGTAAATGTAAAGTGAGTTGTGAGGTGCTGTTGGAGGTGGGTGGCCAGCCCCCCCCCCCACTAATCGTGGGTTTAATTAGCACAATTGTACGGTTATGATATATAAATATTATATTAAAGTCATCGAGACCATGAGAGATAGAAGAGATATTGAAATAACGGAGTCAGACACATTTCATGGTATCATTGCTCACCTCAGCCTCACTTGGTGGTCCACGTGGAGAGAGAGGGAAGGGAAGGAGGACAAGGGGAAAGGGAACAGGGGAGGGGAGGAGAGGGCGCTGATGAGAGGCCAGGGGAGGAGCAGAGAGAGCGAGGCGATCTCTCTAATGCTAACCCAGGCCTATATACCTTTGGGGGCATGCAAAGCACTAATTGCAGATGAAGACATATGTCACAGGAAGGGGCTGCACTATCGGTTATACAGTAATGGAGGGGGTAGTCTAGAAGCATACAAAGCAATAGGAAGAGGAGGGATTGGGAGTATGCATGTGACAAGATGGGCGGATCCTAGATTCAGGATGGCAGTTTAACTGAGCTGGTTTGACCTGTTTCTGAATCTCCATAGGAACCACCTACAGGAACCAAGCTAATGGTCGCAAGCCTTAGCCCAGTGTCCCCAGCAGCAGGGAGCAGGGCCTACCTTAGTCTGGTGATTGATTGCCTTCAGGGAGGATGTCTTTAAGGATCTGACCTCCCCCCACAGTGAGGTTTCATCAGGTTTGTTCCTACTGAAACAGCCCTATGTCCCACAGAACAACACACGGACTGATGGTACCCATCTGCACGATTCTGGCAGTGTTTGAGTCCATTGATGCGCCCACTATGTCAGTCTATCTCACGGAGGTGTCCCTGTTTCATTGACCTTCTCTTTACCAAAAATGATGTTCTACTCCAAGAACTTGTCCCTTTTCATCATAAATTCAAAATATGTGAGACAGAGTCTTACAGTCCTTTCTTCTGAGGGTCACTCTAATAGTACTTCTAATATAGAAAGTAATATGATCCATAACAACTTTTAAATTATCCAAGTTTAAATGTGTAACCAAATCTGTCATTAGAAAACATTCGAAAATAATCTAAGCACAATTGAAAAACAAAAACATCCTGGCTAAAATTAGATGTATGTGCTTTCTCTTGTAAATTACAGAAATATTCACCAGCAAGTTCTTGGCTGATATGACCTTAGCATTTCAGAAAATATTTTCCAAAAATAAAGCACATTTACAGTGAGTCATTTAGAAACATTTTTTTTTTCCAAGGATGTTGCATACGCTTTCGGGAAAGCAACTGTCTTCTTTGGGACAATCTATTGCCACGATCGATATTGCACTGCAGCCTTGTCAAACCTGTGGAGCAGCTCTACTCTGCAAACAGGGGCTCACCAGAAGTCAGAATCGCCTTGGTGGCAACTGAGAACACAGCCACATTTTATCAATATGTGAAAAATACACAAGCGAGTTTGTGTGTGATTGAAGTATATTCACAGATCTACCATATCAGCTATGAAAGTACTACACTGGTATAAGTTGTGATGGGTCATTGAGATTCCTTACTCCAGATGTATGGATATGCTGCACCTTATTTCCAAATTCTTAATTTAAACTAGAGTTATTATTTTTCTCTATTATAACGGGTAATTATTGAACTCTATCAAGTGATTTTTTTTATGCCTGGTTGGACAGCTAATATTTTATTTAAGATTTGTCTGCATATGCTCATGAGTGAAATGAACTCAGGATTCTTCTCTTTATCACCTCTTATCCTTTTCCATTGAGATTACACTGCCTCATGAAATGCGTAATGCCTTTCACTCTTTTCTATGTTTCAGAACTAATAATTCCTTGTTTTAAGAATTTCATTAAACTCACTTTATATCCTAGATGTTGAGAAAAAGGGACATTTTTGCCATTTCAGATTTTAATGATGATTGGTCTATTTGTTTTCTTTTGGGGGACCATTTTGCACATTTAAAATATTTTGAGATCTAGTATTATTACCTGTAGGTTTTAAAGATTGTACGTTCATAATACTATTTTTCATTAAGTCTCTTAGGTTTGTGGTGTATTTTATTATTCCTTTAGACTTTTGTTTATTTGTATCTACTCTTCTATTTCTCTTGCTCAGACTTGCCAAGAATTAGCCTTTTGAGTATGTTTTAAGAGCAAGCATATGCTTTGCTTTATAGCTTCTTGTTATTTTTTGTTGTTCAATGGATTTTACCATTTTATTTACACTATCTTTCGTTCCGGTTCCTTTAGCTTTATTCTATTGCTTACAGTTTCTTGAATCAAATGCTCAGTCAATTTAAATGTCCACCTGTCATGTTTCCTGATAAATATGCTTAAAACACACCAAATTATTGACCTACTTATTTACCTACCTTTCTACCTATGTAAACTTTCTTTCTATTTTTGAATTCAGACTTCTATATTTACCTAAAATTGTACTGCTGTGCTCAGATTGCCTATATTTCTAGCATCTTATTCTTAAAAGAATTATTAATTTATAACCATAACTTGTGATTTGTTTAGTTTCATTGCAGTACCTATTGTCTGGTATATGTTAATTTTATACTCAGTCCTATTTACATATTTAATAGATCTCAATATACGTGCTCCCTTCTTCCCTCTTTTGTTCATCCATTTTCAACCTTGTAATGTTAGGCTGCTTTCAGTTCTGTCTTATCAGTGAGTAAGATCACTGCTCTAAACATCACTTGGCTCATTTTTATTTGTTTTTAACTGAGTCATATCTTTCTTCTTTAGCCTGTGTTTCAGTATTTGAGATGGCTGTGTTTCTTAGAGCTCTATAGATAGAAAGATGGGTCATGAAAAGGATTAAGAGAAGATAAGCCCTTATAACCCATGACTTTCAAATGCATTGCTCATATGACTAGTCTCTGTTTTGTTGCGATGTAATTCTGCATGTGCATCTCTTCCTAATTTTATGCTTGATGACATTAAATTGGGAGATTGAAATAGGCCATAGTATGAGTACTGAACCTGGGAAATAAAAAAGAAAAAGCCCCAAACTATAAACGAGGGCTTCATTTATTCATGTTCTTAATTACTTAGACTTAGCAAAGAGATAAATGAAATAAGCTATATGGAGAAGTACCATCATATCTGTAGCTTTTATATTGCAATTAACACAAAAGTAGCAAGGAAACAGACTTCCAGTAATCAGAAACTATTACTATAGGATTCAATAATGGAATCACTCATGCCTTTGACAAAGAAGCGAAGCTTTGACACACCATCATTGCTCCTTTAATCAAAACTCATTAGCTTAAAAAAAAATCAACCAGAGTTCAGGTTAAAACATACTCACTATCCAGCTGCAACTATATCTGGACTATGGTTATATGATACAACAAATGTCATAATGGATTTTATAGCAAAGAATATTGTATATGTTATTATTACTTATAAATTACATGCTATACAACACTTATATTAGTAACAATTTGTGAGCATATGTATGTGGGTATATATACCTGTGTATAGGTATAGGTACATGTACACATATATACACACCCACCCAACTCTTTTTGTAGCTCTGACTATTTGAAGCTTATGTGTACAATACTGCTCACAGAAATTAAGTCATGGAGAACTTCAAAAGACTCAAGTTTTCACCATATTATGGGTTTATGTTATTTGAAATCAAACATTATAGCCTCTTTTTTTAAGTTAGAGTAAAGAACGAAGACTTTTTAGAAAATTAGCACTTACAGCTTATTTCTTGTAGTGACTGCATCTCAATCTCACCTTTCTAGGATGATATTAAGAAAGCATTTTGGGAAACCATTGCTTTAGAGAGACAAAATGAGTCTGAGCTAATACATAATGTGCAAGTGAAAAGATGATTCCTGTACTCCCTAGGAAATTCTTTTTAAAAACATAATTTGAGTTAGAAGTTAAAGTAATATATTCAGAGCCATTCTCTCAATTGTTGTAAGGCATTGGAATTATGGATTCACCCCTCAGCCCCTTGGCTACAGCTAACAGCGCCTGGCATTTTAAATATGATTGAACATTCAAGACAAACCCAACAAAACCCAAACCTATTGTTAGTGAGTTGATTCTGATTCACTCATTGAACGTGATGAAACAGCAAGGTTATATTATAAATAAACTGTCAGTGAATCACTGAAATAGATTATTATTAACAAAAGGTAGTTAGTTATGTGGTAAGTGACCATACTAAATTCAGGTCAACTTTTTGTTTTTAACCTTGTGAGGGTTTTTGTTTATTTGTTTGTTTTTCATGATTCTGAGAATGTTGATTGAAAATAGCAGACAATTTGGGATTGTGAGTAGGTTGAACTCATGTTTTTGTATTTAGTATCTAGCCCACATATTCCTATTTAAAAACAGGTTGCAAAAATTAAGGCTTGCACTCCATCTGCTTAAACCTGGTATTTGCATAGTCAGGGTGTTCTTTCTTAATATTACAAAATGCTTCTTGCTAAAACCTTGATAAACCCTGTATTGCTTAGAAACTAGAGCTAATTTATAATTTTAGAATAGAGAAAAAACAGTATACTTCAAAACAAATTCCTTCCTAGTACCCTTCTTACTTAGCAATCTGATATCTCAACTTTTTAGAACATGGATTTGTATTTTCAATATGTTGCTCATTTAAAACAAAAAAATCTACAGTTTATACATTCCACATTTATGTACTGAAAACAAAATGTACCAGCCTATTATAGTCTAATTCAGGTCCCCAAAAAGATTGAATGGAAGAACAAAGAACAAATATTCACTTGGACCAAACATTGTATAGTAAAGTTTAAGCATAGATTAAAGTTTAAGCAAACTTCCACCAATGCATTGCATAAAGAGTTTCGTACTTGAAGAAAACCGAAAGCAAACTCACTGCCATTCAGTGGATACCAACTGGTAGAGATGCTACCGGACGGGGTAGAGCTGCCCTTTGCAGTTCTGAGGCTGTGACTCTTGAGGGTTCACAGTAACTAGTGCTTCACTTATATTTTCAGTAGGAAAGACAGCACAGAAAAATTGTGTATCTTGTTTGAGATGTAGCCTATAAGCAATTTGGAAGTCATGGGGTGAGGGTGGGCATTTATCTCCTGACTTCTGTTATTTCAGAGAATGAAATTATCACGGAATTGGAAGATGCTTGGGAGATCTTTGTTTCCAATTCCTTCAGCATTTGAGGTTTTATAACTCCTTGACTCTTGAAACGAGGTTGCTGTACAACACATCAGGAACGTGTACCAAATGAAGTTTAGTTAAAAGTAGTTAAAAGTATTTAAAAGTATTTTACTAGCTAGTTAAAAGTATTTTACTGTGTACAATTGAAATGTAGTCAGTGGCATGTTCATAATTAAGAGTTTTAAGTGGTGAGAGTGGCAATACTGGGAGAGTGGAGGGCAGGTAAGGGAGAAAGGGGAACAGATTACAAGTATCTACATATAACCTCCTCCCTGGGGATGGACAGCAGAGAAGTGGGTGCAGGGAGACATTCGATGGTTCAAGATATGACAAAATAATAGTAATTTATAAATTATCAAGGGTTAATGGGGAGGGGGAAGTGGAGATGGAGGAAAAAATGAGGAGCAAATACCAGGGGCTCAAGTAGAAAGCAAATGTTTTGAGAATGATGAGGGAAACAAATGTACAAAACTGCTTGACACAATAGATGTATGTGTGGATTGGGATAAGAGTTGTACAAGCCCACAATAAAATGATTTAATTAAAAAATTAAAATTAAAAAAGAGTTATAATAAAATATGTTATGCTAAAGTCTATGTATATTTACTATAAAATTGATCAATGTATTTAATCAACCAAAGTCAAGTAGTATATTATTACCGTGGTTTCTGGTGTCCAGTTGTGGTGCTGCGCCCTTGACACTGACTGATAGTGACTCTAGATGACAAGGACAAACTGGACCGGTAGGTTTCCATGACTGTCAGCCTAATGGAAGGAACTGTGGCGTCCTGGTGGTTGGCAGCTAACTGCAGGGTCAGCAGTTGAACTCACAGAGCACTCTTCAAGAGAAAGAAGTGGTAGACTGTTTCTGGAAAACAAATTAAAAACTCACATTTACTGTGAGTCATCTCTGACTCATCATGACTTTTTGCACAAGGTGAACTAGCCCTTTGGATTTCGAATCTTTAAATCTTATGGGAGTATTTGGCTTCTTCTCTCTCCCAAGGAGCTGCCGGTGGATTTCAACTGCTGACTTTGAAGTTAGCAACCTGATACAGAATCTGCCCTTGGAGCCTTGGACAGTTCTATTATATAGCGTCATTAGAGTAAGAGTTAGGAGCCCTGGTAGAGGATTGGTTACAGGTGGGCTGCTAATCACAAGGTCAGCAGTTCTCCAAGGAAGGAAGGCCTGGCTGTCTCTTCCTGTAAAGAGTGGCAGTCTTAGCAGCACACTGGGGCCGTTCTCCCCTGTGCTATAGGGTTGCTATGGGTCTGCGTCAACTTGAAAGAATTGAGAGTGAGCATGAACTTGAGGGGAATCGCTTTGTGTTTCGTTCTTTACTTTTAGTTCTTTATTAGGTCTCTTTATGGAAACAGGCTTCCACATCTTTCTTCTCAGAGTTTCTGGTGGGTTGAAACCCCTAACTTCTTGTTTGGTAGCATAGGAGTGCTTAACCTCTGTGTCACAGAGAGCCTTTCAAAGCAAGACTGAGAGTTAATTTGCACCGTTTCCTGGACTGCTGTATGAGTCGTCGATAAAAAGTAGAGTGTCATGATGTTCCAGTTACACCATTTTTTGATGAAAAATTCATTTGCTCCACTTTGTTCAGACCATGTTTCCCCACCATAGCATTTAAATGACTGATTATTCATAAATTCAAATCCTTTTTCTTTATATTAGAAGTCTCCATTATTGCATATTTTAAAATAACACTTCCATGACCTCTGATGATAGTTACAAAGAGTTGTGGAAGGAAACATGAGTTGGACGGTGACAGTCTTTGGCATCCATACACTGTCCGTTAAAGAGTATATGTTTTGAAGTGTTTCCTATAAAAAGCCACATTAATTCTTAGGCACGGTATGGTTAATTAAAAGTTATATAAGATTTAAAAATCAAATGTTAGTGTCCAGAATTTTAGGAACTTTCCAGTGCCATTTTTTAACTGTCCTTTTCAGACACTGTTGGGTTCACGTTCCCTAACGAGCTAGTTTTCTCATTTATGCTTTCGTCCACAACAATTTCTTGAGCGTTTGCTATGGACCAGGTGCTAAGAATACAGCTCTGGATTTCCCAGGAGCTATCCTGCATGGAGCCTACCTCCTAACGGAAGGAATTGACGAAGACCATGGGAATGAATAACCTGAGGTTAGACAGTGAGAAAAGTGAGGAGCAATGGTTTGTTGAGAGGGAGACATCATTTTAGGCAGTGTGGCCAGAAAGACCTCTTTGAACGGGTGGCAGATAAACACGGATCTGAACACATCTGTGGGGAGGGGCTTCTTAGACAATATAATGCAGAGTCATGAAGTGGTGTCTTTCTAACATAATTAGATGAGTAGGTGTTCACTTGTTAGAATGAAAATTATTTAAAATAGTTATATCTTATGGTGAAGAATACTGAAAGTATGATGGAAGGCCCAAAGAGCAAACAAATCTAATTTGGAGAAATGACTGCCAGAATGCGCACTGAGGCAAGGTTGGCAAGACTTCATCCCACATACCAGTCCCTGGCGGACGACATCATGCTTGGTGCAGGACAGAGGCGGCAAAGAGCAGAAGAGCCCGGGAAAGCTGGACTGACCTTGCGGCGGTCACAAGGGGCTCCAACACAAAGAACCATTGTGAGGATGGTTCTGGACGGGGCATTCTTTCTAGGGTTGCTATGAGTCCGGGCACATTTGTTGGCACCTCACAACATTTTTAACAGATTAAAAGTTTTTTTTTTTCAAGACCCTCTTCTACCAGCTGTCATTTATTTACTTTGGATTTTGTTGTTAGATCGAGTTGATTCTGCCCCGATGTATGGTGATCCTACATATAACTGAGGACGCCTAGTGGTGTAGTGGTTACACATTGGGCTGCCTACCAGAAGGTCAGCAGTTCAAAGCCACCAGCTTCTCTGTGAGAGAAAGATGAGTCTTTCAACTCCGTTTAAGTGTTACACTCTCGGAAGCGCACAGAGATAGTTGTACCCTGTCCTATAGGGGCACTGTGCTGCAGCACGGACTCGGTGGCAGTGAGTTTGGTTTTTATATATAACTAATTTTTAGGGTTAGCTCCTTTAGACTGGCATTTCCTCTGTCCAAGATCATCATTAAAAATACAATCCAAATAACTTTGTTACATCAAATCATTACGTTTGTGAAAGGATTTCCACCCACTGTCCTGTGAGCACCCACTGTCCACCCACTGTCCTGCATTCTGTGCCATTGCATGTGTTTCTTGGGACTGAAGAGGACTTTATAGATTGGTATCGGACCTATGGGATAATATTGGATTTATGGGCTTGGACTGGACTGGGGTGTGATGTTTTCTCAATATTCAATTGCTCTTGTATATAAACCTCTTTCTTAGACAAATATGGATTTGTGTCTCTAATCTACCCAGACTAACACAGGACCTTTAGACAAAAATGTAATTCTACTAGACCAAGGATTACAGTGTCCAGTATTGATTACAACTCAATATAAGAAACCCAAATCCTCACAAATGGACCAGTTGATAACATAATAAACAGAGAAAAGATGTAAGTTCTCAGGGATTTCGTTGTGTTCGGCTTCACAATCACTGCTCTTGGAAGCTGCATTGCCCTGGGTGAATCTCTTTCCTGCACAAGACCTCTTTTCAGTGTTGAAAACAAAGATGTCACTTTGAGCACCAAGTTGTGCCTGACCAAAGCCACGGTGTCCCCCATCACCTTACATACAGGAGGAAGCTGGACTTTGATAAGGAAGGCTTAAGACGAATCAGTGCATTTGAATTGCGGCGCTGGCAGAGAACATTGAAAGTACCGTGGACTGTCGAAAGAACAAACAGATATATCTTCATAGAAGTATAATCAGAATGCTCCTTAGAGGCAAAGATTGGTGATACTTTGCCTTACTTACTTTAGACATGTTGTCGGGAGAGACCGGTCTCGGTCAAAGGACTTCATACTTGGAAACAGAGAAAAAGGCAGCAGCTCTCAGCAAGATTGATTGACACAGTGGTTTCTCAACAGTGGGCTTGAACATAAGAACAATAATGAGGATGGTGCAAGACGGAGCAGCCTTCATTCTGTTGTACGCAGGGTTGCTATAGGTCAGACCTGACTTGATGGCACCTAACTGCAACAACATAGCATTCTTATACTGTCACAATATAGTCACGGAATAAGCTTTCATAAGGTTAAGCTAATCACAAATCATTTAGCCACAAATAAGCAGGGTCAAGGAAGTTGGATCCATCTTCTCATGTGTATGGGTTGAGCTAATCCTGCTCAGGTTTTCTCTAATGGCTGTGGTTGTCTAGCTGTTGCTTGACCATTGGACGATCTAGGATGCCCTTGGGTGGGTCTCTAGGGGCCTTAGTTCTGGGCTCTGGGCTTTGTATCTTTCACCACTTCATCTAACATATTCTTAGGGTAATGTTGAAGAATAAGCACAAAGTGAAAATGATCAAGGTTTGTTGTTGTTTTTTTTAAAGTCTACTTGTGTTACAACTACTAGCATACCAGTGGTCTGAACACTTGATTAAATTCAGAATAAGAGACAAGAAAATATACACCAACCCATTTTTCCTTTTCCCACTAATTTTTTTCTTTACTTTTCATTGTGAGTTGGGTGAATGTTTACAGAGCACCTCATCAGTTTTACATTCAGCAATTCATGCATATTTTCTATCAGCTCCTGCATTACAATCCCTTCAATAGAGCATCCCTTACCCCACCTCCTCTTTGGATTTCCCATTCCTTTTCTTTCCAACCCCTCTGAGCTTTGTCTTGGGGCAATGCTTCCCTTTTGATTGTGAGTGATTAATTATTCTAAGGTTTCCATTGCTCTTGAGCCTTCCTGTGCCCTTCATTGACCTGTCTTTTGATTGGCTGAGAAATGCCTGAGCAGGGTGAGTTCAATTCCAGAGCTGGAGGATGACAAAAGGCCATGGTCTCAGGGGTTCCACTGTCCACGTAACCAGTAACCTCCGGTTCCTTTGGATCTGGGGTTTTGTTCCAGTTTTTTTTTCCCATTCTACCTAGGACTTCCCAAGGTGTGATCCCTTGCAGTCTTGGTAGCAGTGGCCAAGGCCTATCCGTTCTTTAGCTTTCAGAGTTGCGAAGACTGACACACACATAGTTGCACAGTCGATTCCCTTGTTTCCATATGTCTGGTTTTCAGCACCCTTTAGTTCTCCAAAGAGGGATGTATCAATAGTTGCACATCTGATGACTGCTCACAAGCTTTCCCCAGTTGCTACTCAACAAAGTAGAATGTAGAACGTTGTCTTTGAAGACTCTCTTGTGCCCATTTACCTTAGTGCCCCTGAGACTATGGTCCTAAGCCCCAGCCTCCAGAGCGCAGTCCCTCGAGGTGTGCGGCTAAGATGTTTTCATAACTACTCTGGTAGGGCCAATGCCATACATGGATATATTTACAGCAAAGGTAAACACCCAGGTACAAATATCCTCTAACAAACTCATGCTGTGACTACACTGCCACTCTCCCTCCAAGTCTCTTTTCTCAGGAGGTGCAAAGTAATTGCAGAGAATACTGAGATGGAAGAATTGGGTCCACTGTGCAGTCTACCTAGGTATTACATAGGCTTATTGTGAAGATGAAATGATGCACTAGAATGCCCTCAGTAAATGATAGCATATTTTGTTATCCTAGGCATTACAACTATATCATGACATTAATTTAAACCTCTTCTGAATGATTTATGGCTTTAGCAACCTATGGCTCAAAGGCCACTTCTGACCTGTTGTCTTTCTTAAATATAACTAAAAAGAATGGGTTTTCATATTTAAATGGTTGGAAAATTAAATTACTCATACTATTTTATGCCTTGTAAAAATCACATGAAATTCTATGTATATTTTCATATTGTCTGTGGCTGATTTTGCCTTGCAATGGCAGCGTTAACTTATTTTGACATTCACAATGAGGACCTCAATCCTTAGAATATTTACAATCTAATCCTGTCGAGAGAAGTTTTCAGACCTGCTTCAGAATACTTATATGGATCTCCTTGGCATTTTAAACTGACAGTTTCAAAGAAACTTTGCTCCTGCCCAGTTATGTGGGTCACTTCGCTAAGATGCTTCAGTGAGTATTTGAAAGGGTCAGCAACCATATTATATGCCTTTGGACTAGAACAATTGTGAATGTTCTTGCTTTGTCAGCAAACTCCCCCACCTCTTCTCCACGCTTCTCTGCTCTTTTGCTTTATTGACATTTCTAACCTCACACTAGCTTGAGTCTCTCTGCAGAGACCTTGGTGGCCCCGATTCGGACAATTAACATATGTATCAGTGACCAAATGTACCCTGTGGGGTTGGAGAAGTTCATTTCTAGAAACAGCCTGTCAACATTCCCACCTGTGAGAGGCAGCTAAAACTATCACACTCCTCCTTCAGCCCCTCCCCATCAGCTGGAGCCAGTTAACATTGAACTAACCCTTAAAATTTACTCCTTCAGCAAGAGGAATACTCTGGCAAAGAGCTGTTATTTTGCTTCTGAATACTAGGATAGGACCCCATTATACTATAAGTATGGTTCAAAAGCTCACACCCTTATTTAAGAAGTTAAATTGCTTGTTATTGTTGTGGAAACAAATATGGTAGAATTAAAAATCTGGATTCAATCATGCAGTTATGCTTGTAAATACCACTTTTCAACTTTTAGCCTGTTTGCATTTACCTATATATTTGATTTTATGGGTAATCACTTGCATAATAAGCATTCTGCTTTTATCCTCACCCTTGATTACAGAAATTCCTTCTAATGCATCCCTATGCATTCTCTTGGAATTAGCTCTGTCTTGATGCCAGCTTAAGGTTCCCAGTGTTCAGTGCAGCTTGGGATCAAAACACTCTCCACTTTACCCACCACTGGCATCTCTGGGACCCATCTTCTGCCTTTCATGGATTACCTGACTCAGACACCAGTTTTCTTTGCATTTCTTGGACTCTTAATTTGTCTTCATAGTTGGCTTCTCAACTGGTGAAACAAGTAATTTCCATCTCATTCCTTCTCTTAGCATTGAAAGCTTGAATCTTCCTTTCTCCAATCACAAGAAGTTGTCATTCCAACATCTAACCCAATTATTTCAACTCTTATCACACTTCTCCAATCCTATGAATTGAAAAAGAGAGATTACATTCAGGTAGCTCCAACCTTGGACAACATCATTCACCTGGCATTTCACAATCAAATGTGAATACGTTTCCTCTTCCCTTAAAATTCACTGTCTAGTGAATTGCCTATCTTGTCTCATCAGTGGTTTGCTATGATAAGTGATGCTTGAAACTTAATAGCTGAAATTACCTTCAACCCGTTCGAATGGTGGTTTAAATCATACATGTTGAAAACTGATTGCAAATAGGTTGGTCAAACAGCTATATCAAAGTCTCTGTGTATTATAAAATAGCACTGTGTATTATAAAATAGCACTATAGATGGTTTAGACAGTGTATATTAACCCATTTCCAGAACATTTGGAGAGTGGTTTGCTCATTCTATCCTTCATCCCCTTTGTTTTAACATCACTTTGATAGCTATCTATTTCAAATTCTTAATTCTTTGAAACCATTCCCAGTGTAGAGGATTGATTTTCTCAATCTCTCTCCCCCGCTGCAGCAGAAAGACAATCCCCCCACCCCCACCCCGACAAGCTAGAAAAGAGAGGAAGTGGAAAGAATTGCAGGTAGGGCTCTGATGGAGCCATTTGAGGGCCTACAGTGGTGGGGTGCGATGGGGTGGCGTGGGGGAGGGCTCTGTAGATTTATAATAAGAATAAAATAGGCACCTTTTTCACAAAGAAACCACCATGTGTGCTGCGAACGACAGAGGAAAAAGGTTATGGCAAAGAAGCATTTTTCTGTGATTCGTAAATCTGCTTTTGTTCAGCTGACATTAAATTGTTCGCTTTGTTAATTCTAAAGACGCAAAGAATTCACTGGCTCAAAATATGATGGGAAAGCCTACTACAGTGTGTGTTTTTTAAAGCCATTTTTGTGCTGCCTAAAGCGTTTTGTACAGAAGGGGAAAGCACGCTGATCTAAGCCCCGAGTCCTGTGGAGAAGTGTTGAAGGGAAACTGCACCTCTGCTGAAGGCGGAGCCCCAGGAAAGGGCCAGTGGTGGATGGAAAAGGAAGATGAGGCGAGTGCTCTCCTTTTGTCATATCTTTGCCTTTTCACATTTATTGCAGTTAGCATTTTTTTGGCTCACTTGTTTGTTTTGGCACTTGCTCCCTTTCCCCCTTTCTCTTCGCCCTTTGAAGGTAAATGCTTTAGAAACCTGCTTCACGACAGGAACGGAGGCTTCTGCAGGTGTAGTCCTTCTTTAAAGAAATGAAAACATTTACTGTGTGAAGCATTCAGAGCTCTGTTGGCATCTCTTCTAAGTGCCAGCCTATTTCACCCTTTCCAACTTTGTTGCTTGCTTCACTGCTGGAGAGAAACATGACGTTAGGGCGTTAGCCAAAGGTCCTGTGAGGCTGCATGGATGCACAATAGCTCAGAAGCCATTCTTATAATGAAAAGAATAGGAACCACATTCCCCTTGGAATCTGTTACTGCAAAGGCAGGATGTCAGTGGAGGTGGGGCAACCGTTTGTGACGTTTGCTGAGCAGCACAAGTTGCAAGAGCCTTTTTAACGTATTACCTGTGTCCCAAAGGGCCAGAAATGTCTTCCATTTATACTTCATCAAGGTATTGCTTCACAGAGACTATTTTCACAGGGCCTGCCTGGCCACGCCAGAGACCAGCAGATTAATAGTGGCAATATCAGCCTCAGTGAAAGAGTTCTAAAAATACAGTACCTTTCAAAATCTCTGCTGATACAGAAGGTCCGGAGATGGCATCTGGATTATTGCTGTAGGAATATATTCAGCCCAGGAGGCATACACTGTATAAAAATAAGGGCAAGAATATCACACTATCTACATTTCCCCTGAACAACCCATGCCCTGTGCCTCTTGGATTTTACATATCATTTCTGCTAATATTACATAAGGATCCCCCTCCCAGCCAGGTGCAAATGCATTATAAAAGCATATTGGTATTTTTTAAGATGCTTATTATGGATTTTCAAAAATATGGTTATTGAATTAAAATGCCATTAAATGGGGTTTTGTATAAATTTTAAAGCAGAAGTTGCCAGAAGGTGATTGGCAGACTATATCTGGACCATAGACATGTTCTGTTTGATCCAAAACACTTTAGAAGACCTTGAGTCAGTGTTTTCAAAGCTCTATGAATTTTCCATTAAAAAGTCTAGATTCCCAACTATCTCCTAGAAAATTAGAAGATCCGATTACATTAAGCCTACATTTACAAAGAGGAAAAATTAGTGGCAGCTAAATAATAGCAGCTCCAAAGGTTATCTCTGGACAGTGTTATCCGGCCAGAAAATGCTCCTGACAATGGTCGGCATCTCATTACATTGTGTGCATTACGGGCACTCCCCTCACTGCAATCATGCACCTCCCGTGCTTGAAGGCTTTTATATGTGTCTTCTCCCAAATAGTAGCTGTAATTACTGACAGCATACTTGCATTTTCTGTGTTGGTTTGGAAAAATTCCTTGTTAATGATGCATTTTACTGCATAACTCACCCAGGTTCTCCATTAGTATGAGTACCAAATGTTTAAGCAGTGTCTTGACAGTTCAATAAGTCATAAGAAACAAAAATAGAAAGGCCCGAACTTATCCAGAAACGTGGTTTAAAAAAAAATCTAGAAATAGGCTAGTCTACTTTTGGAAGTATCCATAGCCATTGTATTTCTTTAGACCCTATAAAATAATTTAACTAGCTAAGTCTGGGGAGTTGACTTCCAGAGTCCCACCTGAGTCTTGGAAACCCTTTTGGGTGCTTTTTCAACATTGTGATCACCCCAGCCCTCGCGATTAGTGAGTCTTTCTCTGTTTCCCATGGAAACTAGTATATTTACACTTGTATTTTTCGCCTTTTCAAATAACTATCCTGTTTGACCATCATGCATGTGCAGAAGGGTGGATTTCCATCACTAGCTAATCTGTTAAAGACCCAGCTGTAGCTCCTCAGCATGCACCAGACCGGAGGCATTCTAAGCACCAATAGGGAGAAAAACAAAGGCTAGCAGATAGTATACGCTTTGGGATTTGGGTAGAAGTATGAGGGAGACCTATGAACAGACATGTTTTATTAAATATTTTTAAGAGGTGGGGTAGAAGTTATGTGCACGAGGTAGTAGCTGGAATTCCCAGGGTCCTAGTTCTAACTCTGTTCTACGTAGATAAGAAATAGCCACACCATGGAAGAAGCACACCAGCCTATGCAACCACGAGGTGTCGAAGGGATCAGGTGTAAGGCATCATCAGAACAAAATATCTTACCATAGTGAATGATGGGGGGAGTGCGGAGTGGAGAGCCAAAGCCCATTAGTAGGCCACTGGAGATCCCCTTGCAGAGGGGT
>NW_022103900.1:12405830-12441629 GCF_000313985.2 Echinops telfairi
AAAAAGAAGTCACACTGAGCAAGGTCAGGTGAGTCAGGTGCATGGAAGCGAGGCAAGCTCTTTGTTGCCATAGCTGGTGCCTGGAGATGGTTGCTTGAGCAGGTGCATTGTCCTGGTGGCAAAACCAGTCACCTGTCTGCCACAATTCAGGCCTTTTTTGGTAACACACTGTTCTACAATCTTTTCAGAACCTCTAAATAGAAAGCGTGATAACCATCTGACTGGTGGAACGAACTCCAAATGCACTGCCCCCCTTACATCAAAATCACAAATGAGCATCATCTTGATCTTTGATTTCACTTGATGAGCTTTTAATGGGTGAGTTGACGATGGCATCTTCAAGTGGCTTGATTGATGTTTGCTTTCGGTATTGTAAGAATAGCACCATGTCTTGTCGTCAGTAATGACCTTGGTAAAAAAAAACGCCTGGGTCACTTCAGAGCTGTTCTTTCAAAGCACAGCATTTTTCCACTCGACGTTCTTTATGCTGATCAGTCAGAATCCAAGTCATAAATTTGAAGTGACCCTTTTCATTCCTAAATTTCCATTAAAATATGCTGAGCAGAGTTCCCAGAGTGCCCAGATAACTTTCCCATCTCCCAATGGTCTGTTGTTGGTTTTCGAGCACAAGTGCACCCATTTGTAATGTTTTCTTCTGTCCGTGTAGTTGACGGACATCCAGGACAGGGTTTGTCATCAATCGACATTTCACCTTTTTGGAAACAAGAAAACCACCCGTGCACTAGAGTTTTTCCCATAGTGCTTTGCTGTCCTTGTCAG
The DNA here is from genome assembly GCF_000313985.2 of Echinops telfairi. NCBI lineage: Eukaryota > Metazoa > Chordata > Mammalia > Afrosoricida > Tenrecidae > Echinops > Echinops telfairi. The sequence goes on from NW_022103900.1 coordinate 12,406,611, forward strand.
CTGTATTCACCATCATGTCAGTTTCTGGGACATTCTTTCCCGAGCAGGAAACAAAAGTCCACAGCCCCATGCTGTTCTCATAAATTGGCCATCACAAAAAACAAGGTTCATGTGAAACTCCTTTTATGAAAAATTCACTGTGAGAGAGAGTACCTTCCCAGGCGAAGCCTCTGGGTGCACTAATTCACAGTGAGTTACTTGATGCTCGCCTAGCGGGGGAAAAAGGCATACTACGAAAGCTCTGTCCAACGGAGTTTTTCTTGTTGTGTGTGTGTGTGTGTGTGTGTGTGTCCCCTCATATCTCCACTTCACACACAAACACACACACACTCCACACTCCTGCAGTGTTCTGATATCTTCTTTTCTGCTTTCTTTATATTCAATGAATACTTCATCGAACCAATGTGAGAGATGGTCACGCAAGTTAACACTCAGCTATTTTAGGGAATAGAGAAAATGCTAGTGGAGAGGTTTTTGAAGCTTGATCACACAGTCATCAACAGCAAGGAATCAGCAACTGAACGCAGGGATTCTCATCAATTTGTCAGCACATTATTATTCCTTTATGTTTATATATATTTTTCCATCAACATTTGCATTCAGCTCACTCTGAGTCAAACTCTCTGTTGTGAGGTAAGTATGTGCACTATTGGTCAAAAAGCTAGGGATTCAAACCCTCCAGGCTAGATGAGGCTGTCCACAACTTTAAAGGTGTAAAGACTCTCGAAAACCCTGTGGCACAGGGTTCTATATTCCAACTCATAGCAGACCAATAGCGCTGAGGATCAAAGCTGGAAACAGATTGTTGGAGACAAGTCCAGAAGCATACGAGGAGATGTGAACCTCTTTTCTTGGGGAAAGCCTCATCCTCTACGACACGATTAAAGTAGGAGCAGACAGGTGATAACTGAGAAGGACGTTCATGAGTTGGAAGTGGGTTTAGTCACTCTCCAAATCTTTTTGTCCCCCGGATTAGAATAAAAGCAAATTAATCATCATAACACTATATGATAAACGCTAACATCACTGCTATTTTAGACATGAAAAACAATTTAGGCATATTTGGAAACTGAGGGCATATTTGGGCTGCCCACAGCTCCAGTGATGAGCTTCAGCACACTGCTGCCACTCGCTTCTCGATCGCCGAGGCGAGCTTAGCTCTTTTCTTCTGCATGAATCTTTAAATAGTAACAAGAACATAGGAGCTACCACTTACCAGCTGCTGACCACAAGATTTCATACGAAGTGATATGAAACCACTATTTAATGATAAAATATATGCTCGCATAGCTACCCCACCTGGGCCCCATGTTCTGTCCCTGCACCTGTGTCTTCAGGCAGGCTGAAGGAGGAATCTTAGTAAATGGCCAGGGACAAAATGAGATTTCCCAGCTCTCCTCTTCTCAGACTTAAATGTCCTTCTTTGTTCTCACCTGTCTGTCCCTTCTCCTCTAATCCTGCCTCAGAAGATGAGGCGGTCCTCTAGAGAGGAGACTAATTCGGCCTCTTTCGCCTCTGAACTTGTCTCCATCAATCTTTCTCAGACTTTGATCCTCAGCCGTTTTATTTCTCTTTCTTTTTTCAAGTTCATAACTCACGTTCTCATACCCCCAATATATTTAAGAAATCTTATCCCTAGTTTTAGTGGACCCAGGCTTTATCTGGGCCCTGAAAATATATGGATATTATCTCAACTCTTTTATAATTTTGTCCTAAGTACCCCCACTCTTATAAAGTGTCCATAATTTATTTTTACAAGACAATTATTGTGTGTCTGCTATGTGGCAAACATTCTGCCAAGTCCTGGTAAAAGAAAATTTAAAAAAAAGGAAAATATTTATATGGATTTTACATTTAAATATATTTATAAATAAGACATTATTATTCTATTTCAAAATTAGTAAAATATATTAGGGAAAAGTATGGGAAGCAGGTGGATAGGATGCAATTTTATTTAGGGCAAAATTTATGTAGGACCGCATCTGAGGAAAGACTGTGAGGAAGTGAGGGAAGAAACCTCATAGATATCTGGGCAAAGAAGGCAGCACATGCAAGGACTGGGGCCTGGCTTAAATATCTTTCTCTTATTTTGTGATCGATTGAATCCTACCCAGCCCAAATGACAAAGGTAGAGAAAGCATGGAACTGAATGTCTGGAGATAATCCGGTTCACCTCCTTGAAAGCTGGAGGTGTGTTATGTCTCTTCTGAGTCCCGAGATGAGCAACATGCCTAGTACAGTGTTTGTGCTCGGTATGTGATTGTTGTGTGTGGATGAACTGTTCTGAGATGCTTCTGAACTCCTGAAGAACCAAGCTCACCTCTCACTTTGACTTCTTCCTCTAAAGATGACAGTTTGCTTAGAAGACACCCACTCTTCTATTTCCTTTATATCTTCAAATTCTATCGATTCCCAAACTTCCCTTGACTTTCATTATAGTGGAACCAAAGAATTATGGAATTGAAATAAATCCTAAAGAACAATCATTCTTTTATGCCTCTTCTGTATCCCACCCTACCTTTTATCTCTCTTTAGTAATAGTTTTCTCTTGATGTTAGACTTGTGTGCTCACGCGTGCGCGCGCGCGCGCACACACACACACACATAGTCTCTTTTATGAACACAGCACAGTATTTATAGCAGACCCTCATCTTTTTCATGTAATATCATTCACAGATGATACCTTTGTTCTTTCACACTGTATATGCATCTGATCAACATTCGTGTAATGTAAGTCAATGGCATAAATGATGACATTAGAAACGAAGAATCTCTTCTATAGCAAATACAATTATTCCAATTACTTTTTAGATGTTAGTTGAATGAGAGCCTAACAGTGTGTTGGATAGATTAATTCAAATTCCAATATGCAGCAGATTGAAATCCAGATTAGACCACTATTAAGTCAGTCTTCTCCTAAAAGTTTGTTATTCCTAGTTCTCTTCACCTTTTGGATCTATAAATTTTGTTCTTGCTTTTTAAAATGTAAAGAAGTGTTGGGTGAGTTCCCAAATGAAGGCTCAAATGTATAGCTAAGATTGATAAACACATAAGCGAAAAGGGAATCAACTAAAAGTTTTCATAGTCCAGTAGTTTTGAATCTTCGGTTGGTTTTCAAGTGCAAGGAGAGAAATTGCTCCTCTCTGAAAGGGGAAGCACTTAGGGGAAGGGATTGTCAACAGATGTGTTCATATGTTGTGTCCCTTGGCTTAAGTAAATGCATCTTCAAGATGTCCTGTTAGAGAACACCCTGAAACTGAGGATGTTCCATGGTTTTTAGAAATAGAAATCTCCCCCCTCCTACTGTGCTCATTAAAGGTCTCAGCAAAACACATTGTAAAAAGTAAAAGGTTGGTTTGAATGGCCAGACCAACTTCTGGTTGGGTTATTACCTTTTTAAGCTTGAAAGGGAATTTTAAACAAGCATTATTCCAAGCCTCTTCCCTCCTATAGGTAGCTGCATCTCAGAAGTGGCGACATGACTTCCCTGTGGTTGGAGGCAGCTAGAGACAAATAATTTATAAAGTGCTCTGACTGCTAGGAAACAGATCTATAGATTATGCAGATACTAGTTATTACATATGTAAGAGCAATTTTAAATGTATTATAGCCTATGAAAGAAAAATTAAGGGTAAAATAACTGTAATAAGGCTGAACTCAGCTCTTGGGTGGACTCAAAATATTCTAGCTATCACCTTGTTAAACTGTCTTCTATAACTCCTGAACTTCCGTCTTTTCATTTGTCAAATGGATATAACAAGCATGCTAATTTTAGATTTTTTTAATGAAAATATAATAATGCACACATAATAGGCACTCAGTATTTGAAAAATGAATCCTCATCTATAACAAAGTCATTATCACCAATACCATCACTATGATTATGCCATCCTTTTATCTAATTACTAAAGGCATTTTGAAAAATCAAATAAGCAAAAAGCTCAATGCCATCAAGTCAATGCTGACTCGTAGTGACCCTGTAGAACAGGGAAGAACTGGCCCTGTGAGTTTCTCAGATTGTAACTCTTCAGGGAAGTAGAAACTCCTCTCTGTCTCCCCCAGAGGGGCTGCTGGTTTTGAACTGTTGACCTTGCAGTTAGCAACTCGATTTATAACCATTGCGCTATGACTGAGTCTATGCTGACTCATAGTGACCCCTCTGGGGGTATCGGAGACTGCAACTATTTAAGGGACTAGAAAGCTCAGTGTTTCTCCTGCATGGCTGCTGGTGGTTTCAAACTGCTGACCAACGTGTAACCACTGTGCCACCAAAAGGGCTATATACATTGTTGAGGAGAACCGTTCTTGGATTCTGCATGTTTCCGGGAAAGGTTTCCCAGGTTTCCTACTTTGGCTGAGCTGTCCCAACTGCATCAAAGGTCCAGTAAAAAATCTCTAGCAAAGCCTTCTGAGCTCGCCAGGTTTCCCTAACGGTGCACGAAAGATTTCCCATTTAGCAAACACGCTTTTGTTCAGCTGACATATTGGGAACTTCGAAATGTGAAGACTGACTTTTAAGGTAACTACATTTATGGAAAGGGTGCCCCCTCCCCATCCCCCAACATCCTAATTTCTCTGCTAGGTGAATGTGCCAGCAGGAAGCACTCTCTAACAGTTGGAGGGTTTTGATTTACTTTTTAATGTTGACAGGAGCAATTGATGTAAAATCTTTTCCAACCTTGGTTGCCAAGATTCATTGATAAGTACAGGATGTCTTCGGCTTCGTTATGAAACACAAGCTTTTGTTGGGCGCTTTCAGAAAGGTTGTAGATGAACACGACTGATTGAATATCTGAAGCTTCTTGAGTTTGGCTTTGCCAATCCCTCACAGTAAAAAGATTGTATTTTATCAGCGGAAGGTTATCAGTCAAGACCCCTTTAGCACACTTTCATAATTTACAAATTCACACCACAGCAGACACAGAATAGCTGAGCCCAAACAAAACATCTCAGTGCAGCATGCGGCAAATGATTTGAGCCTATGTTAGTGTTCCCATACTCTGAAAAAGCAAATGTTAGGCAATGTGGTAAACTTCCCATAAGTGAGGCAAAGAGGTCAAGATTTATAAACCTATGATCTGTTTGACCAGGCACCTAGTGAAATAAAGATTGCCGTTACAACTGAGGGTAATGCAGTGTTGTTGTTTATACTTTTAAGTTATGCGGTGACTTTCAGGTATATGTGGGACTGCTAACCACAAGGTCAGTGGTTCAAATCCACTGTGGAAGGAGGATGAAGTTATTTGCTCCTATAATGATTAAGAGACTGGAAGCCAAATATGGAGTCACTATGAGTCAGAAATGACTTAATAGCAGTAGGTTTTAAGTTTTGTGCTTCTTTTGTTTAAAATGACAAAGACAATTTCTAAATTAAGAAACAAGTATACCAAAGTGTCTATAGTTTCAGTATAGCCCAGTTACTGAATAAGAATTGTGGTCTGCAGATCTATTTTATAACAGATTTTTGCTTTTACATTTCTTTGGGATAGATACAACTATTATGAAGTGTTTTCTTTTTTATATTTTTACCTTGATTTCAGCCAAATAAGTTGTAAGTTCAGCAATTACATATAAGTTGAGCTTGGAAATGGAAAGCATAAGATACTATAAATGAATGATGATTTATAAAAACTGTACTGTAATTCTTAGTGGCAGTTTCTCCAGATATTAAGACACTTAACTAATTTGTTTTAAGTTTTACTCATCTTTGTTTTGTCAAAACACCAACTGAAAAGAAGCAATATGAGAATCTTCCTAGCTATATAGACATTTTCCCCTGGATTTCTTTTTTCTTACTTCTAACCCCAAGAAATCAGACTTTGATTATAAAGGCAGAGAATAATATCCATGCACGCTAATGGTTTCTCTGCACATTCTGCCTGGCTGTGAAGCCATTTGGTCTTTAGTCAGCTGGAGACACAAAGAGTATGTTGGGGAAAGGAGGAAGGTGGGGGGAGCGTTTCATGATTTGGGGCAACAGCTGGCTAATACTCAGGCTCTAATGCAGCAGGGAATCTGGGAAGAAGGTTGAAAGATACTCTCTCCCATTGCCCAGTAGGGTTCTTTTCCTGTCTTTTGGAGCTTGAAGGAGAAAATCTAACTGGAGAATATTGTGGATTTCTAAAACAAGTACTTAAAAGTATGATCCCAATTCTACCTTTCAAATCTGGCTAGACCAGAGGATATACATTAGTACAGATAGCAACTGGAAACAAGGAATCCAGGACAGATGACTCCTTCAGGACCAGTGGTGAGAGGGATGATGGCTGGAGGGTGAAGGGAATGTGGGGTAGAAAGGGGTAACCGATTACAAGAATCTAAGTATTGCCTCCTCCCTGGGGGATGGACAGCAGAGAAGAGGGCGGAGGGAGACGTCCGGACAGTGAACTTATGACAAAACTATAATAATTTATGAATTATGAAGGGTTCATGAGGGAGGGGGGAGTGGGAAGGGAGGGGGAAATGAGCAACTGATATTAAGGGCTAAAGTAGAAGGCAAATATTTTGAGAATGATGAGGACAACAAATGTACATATGTGCTTGACACAATGGATGTATGTATTGATTGTGATAAGAATTGTACGAACCCCCAATAAAATAATTTAAAAAAATAATTACTCATCCAAAAGACAAATAATTCCGAAATATTGACCCTCCCTTTGACCTTGAACCAAGACATACAACTCATTAAACACAAGGCATAATTTATATCCAAACAAATGATGCACTTCAAGTCAATTTAAACGTGTGGTAGAAAAAAAAAATTTCCTTCACCCTATCCTCTGAGAATGTAATAATTTGATTACATCTCCAACTGAAACTTTAAAAAATTATTTTACTTGCAAAAGCTAAAAGGAGAGTAACAATTCCTTGTTCCCTAGAAAGTTTTGCTTAATCAATTAAACTTTTGTAATATGTTGATCTTGACCTGCTTGAATGAAAGGAAATGAAACAAAAATGGGAAAATGATTTAGCACAAATGAAGACATATACTGAAGAGATCAGAAAGAATAATAATAGTGCTTCTTTTCATATTTATATTAAAATAGATGAATAGGATATGATTATAAAATTTAATATCACTAGAAGTAGAATGAAAAAGGCAATTGAAATGTGTAAGAATATTGCATCACAGAAAAGAAAGTTTATAAGTACTTGAAAAAAACCCAACTAGCCATCATTACTGGGATAATTTTTTTTAAAAGAATAATGTTGGCCATTATTTTGTACATTTTTATTTTCAGGTCTATTAACACCTGCACACCATGGAAACTGGCACTGTTCCTTTAGGGGAACTAAAGCCCAGGGACTATCATGTAGGCATTGTCAAGGCCAACTGTGAATACAATGGCTAGAGAGGCATACCTCCATGTCTAAAACTATGCCTTTAACTATGGAAATATGCAAATTTTAATATGCAAATATGTTGTAAAAGAATCTCACCTATGTAACTACTTGCTAAGATTATAATTTCGCTGTACCCCTTTAAAATATACTTGAAAATCAGAAATGACAGGATTACTATACAGTGGTATTTTGTACCTTTCTATCTTCCATGTTAATATAAAACTTTCTGTTATTCATTTCTCTGTCATTTTCCAAGAAATTCAAGGTTCTTTTTTTACCAGTTGCCATGTCAAGTGCTTAGTTAAACCATCTTCTCCTCCTTCTGTCTATTTTAAAGATTCTATATGGCATCTCTGGGAAATAGTAGTTCTCACTGCAAGATAATAGAGCCAATATTTCAGAAGACTTCTGCATTATCCTACTGTGATGACTATGCTGACAGGTAATGCCTGTGTAGAAAAGTCAATGGTAGCTCCCAACCAAATTGTAGAGTAGTTACATCCAGTTCTTTTTATTTTGTCAGTTTTGAAATACCTGCTTCTTCAAAAGAGATCAGGTTTCATTCAGACACTGTGAATGAGGTTTCATATTATCTTGAAATATAAATATGATATTGGGATTGTTTTGTTTTGAACTGCAAACTTCATTACAAAATAATGGTAGAGATATATTTTACCCAAACTGTTTCTTCTTCTAACATTTCATATTTCTGACAATCATATCCTCTCAAGATTACTTCCTTTAAGGCAGGGTGTTATGACAGCCTACCTCTTTGAGGAACTACGGGAACAACTTCAGGCTTCTGATGCTACCCTTCTTATGCGGCTTGGTTCTGAATCATGTTCATTTTGTTTCATCTTGTATGATATTTCTTCCGCTCCTTGTTATTTGAATGTCTCAACTAGCTCTTTCATGTGCTGCGAGTGGGGTGATTAAGAGTCATATTGAATAATCCATGATGGTGTGCATGGTATTATAACCATCATCTATGATGGTATGCAAGGTGTTATAAACATCATCTGTGATGTTATGGAAGGTGTTATAACCATAATCTGTGATGGTATGCAAGGTGTTATAACCATCATCTATGATGGTATGCAAGGTATTATAACCATAATCTATGATGGTATGCAAGGTGTTATAGCCATAATCTATGATGGTATGCATGGTATTATAACCATAATCTATGATGGTATGCAAGGTATTATAACCATAATCTATGATGGTATGCAGGGTGTTATAACCATTCCACAACCTAGGCACCTCACTAACTACTTCACATAGTTAAATATCAAAATTACACCCTCTCCCAGGGAGATGGTCAACAGACAAGGGGGTAAAGGGAGACATCAGACAGTGAAAGACATGAAAAAATGATAATAATTTATAAATTATCAAGAATTCTTGAGGGAGGGAGGAAATGAGGAGCTGATACCAAGGGCTCAAGTAGAAGGAAAATGCTTTGAAAACGATGATGGCAACATATGTACAAATGCGCTTGACACAATGAATGTATGTATAGATTGTGCTGAGTTGTATGAGCCCCCAATAAAATGATTTTTTTAAATGCTCATTTTTTTAGTGTCTATCACATGCATAATTGCATATCATTCATACAACTCCAATGATCGTCTAGGTCTACATCGCCTCCCTGTCCCACTGATAGACTGGAATTCTCCACACATTGTCTTTATGGAACTTGCACAAAGATCTAGTACATTTGGTGAACTCTAGAGTTCTAAAGATGAGTCAAACTCTGTTCCTCAAGAAATATTCCACCTAATTACGAAGAAAGACAAAAGGAGGCACTTACAATTAAGTGTGATCAGAGAAATAAGAAAGGGTTACTTGTAGGACACAAATAAGTAATAAGTGATTAGAAGGCAAACAGAAACTAACTTGGTAAAGATAAGAATCCTTGGTGTTGCAATGGATGAGCATTGAACTGTTGGCTGAAAGGCAGGTGGTTCGAACCCAGTAGCCACTAGCTCTACAGTAGAAAGAAAGAAATGTCTCGGTAAAGGTTTACAACCTTGGAAACCCTAAAGAACTATTTGACTCCTATCCTATTAGGTGGCATCACGATGAGTAGGAATTGACAGGGTAGGAGTGTACTTGATTTGGTTTTGATAAAGGTAAGCATTAGGAAGAATATATTACTGGCATAGAATCAGTTTATGCTGATCTCTAAGAGAGAATGAAGAATAACTAGCGGAGTTAGAGATACACTACTATGAATACATGAATAATAATTTAACTGGGAATTTGACTTCTTTTTCTTAAAATATTGGAACTCGTGTCTTGAGCTCTTTCCTCTCACATCTACCATGCACTTTTTGACAGATAATGATGGATAATTGTTCCAATTTTTTAGAATATATTTTAGCAATCTAAGCAAATGATGAATACTATCATTTAAGATTTAGTATTTCATTTATCTTATTAACGTGATAAAACCTTATATGCAAGGTGTAAACCAGATGTCTCTTTTGATGGTGTGTCATTTAGTTAAGAGAACACATTGATATAGTGTAGCTTATTTTACCTATTTTACTACTGTGGCTAATCTGTGCATGAGGCGATAGCCTCAGATCTTCAATATGCTGGCAGGTCTGAGTACTAACAAGAGATCTCACATTGCGTAACTTTTAATGAAAATATTCTGCTCACCACAGTCAGACATAACAATGGTGGTAATAGTGTATTGAATGAGGTCTATGATCCATGCCGCCTAATCTTTCTCAGTGTTCTTGCCTTTCTTTTAAAATGACTTAATAGTTTGAATACCATATTTTTTCCTCTTTGCTAACACGTTAGAAAATTGAAATGGGCTGGGCTGCACCATACTGGCGAGCACCAAGATAGCATCTTTAACTTGACCTTCACTGTTCATGAGGTTAAAAGCTAACCTAAAAGTCTCATTTCAAATTTTGTCTAGCTACTGACTTTGAGAGGTGTATCAAAGGGTCGCGAAATTCTGATTTTTAAGACAGTGTTCTTATGTGCATTAAAATGGTCATTTCTAGAAGAACCAAGCATCTTTGATCACATCTGTTAACTTACATTCATTTCTGGATATTTGGGGGCTGAAAATGTTAACCAAAATTATTCTTTAAATATAAATACTGTATAAGGGAATTCGAACCACTTTAGAGTTTTGAAAATTATCTGTAAGCATATAATGAGGATTTCCAGGGTACAAAAAAGTCAACTGTGAATATATATACTTAATTGCTAAATGTAATAATTCTCTAGGTAATTCAATGGCTGTCCCACTAGCAAAATGTGTGTTATGAATGTCCCACATTAAAAATGTTTCAAAGGTATACTCAGATAAAATTATAAGTAAAAAGTTCAGAAATGAGATAGTTCTAATTGTTTATTTGTGACAATATTGAAAATTATTTTCTTTTTCTTCTCCCATGGTTCTTTCAGAACCACTATATTTTGAGTGTCCTTAATAACTAACAATTTATTGACTGGACTAGTCCAGAAGAGGCCAGGAGTGCAATATGTTTGCCATCCCCTATTAACTGAGGATCTAAATTATGTGAAAAACTGCTTATCTCGTTAGTTATAAAACCATTGCCCACATATGCAGGGAAAATACAAAGATAGCTCCATTTCTGAAGAACAACACCCAAGCCTTAAAGAGAGCAACCACTATTTAACTATTTTAATAAGCCAAAATTCTGATTTTAAAGGCAGCAAAACAGATTTGTTGTATCATGTTCATCCAGGAAGTAAGGAAAAAAAAATCTGACTGAAATGAGCCACAGTCTTCCAATTTGTTAAAAGCCTTTGACAGACTTAAAAAGGAAACAGATTCTTAAATGTTAAAGAAAAAACTGAGAGCAACAGTTTTTAAACCTCTGACACGATCACTAAAAAACAGATTCTGTAAGCCCCAGAGAAGCTGGAACGATCCTTACTTTTCTAATGCACTTGACAGTCATAAAGTAATGGGATATTTATTTTCAAGAGAGAATTCTTGAACCCTTTACACGTGGAATTCTGGAGTGGTTGTCCAGTAGACCTAAGGAGGGAAAAGTATTTGCTTTTTATCTTTTCGTACAGAGATCTTCATAATGTCTCATCTCGTCCTTGTGGCTTGGAACCCAGGAGAGGCTGTCTTGGCTTTGCCAGTTCATCGCTTCCCCAGCGAGGTGCTGGTTAGCCTCAACTTTTGATAAGCTTCAGATGTTCTGAATGCATTTGCACCTTAATTGAGAATTTTCAATTACAAAGAAAAGGAAAACCAATTTTATTGAACCAGAGGTTCTTTTAACCACTCCCTGGAATCGTCTTACAGAGGTACATTCCACACTGTGAATTTGGTCATGGCCACATGCTAGCACAGTGGCTTTGGTGTAGGGGGCATTGTCTCCCTTTTCTTGTTTTCCTGAGTGATGGTGTTTGACTTAAAAAAAAAAAAAATCTATCATCTTTAAACCTCTTCAGAAAAGAAATGCTGTCCCCTAGGCTTGGTGGGCCATGTGCAGTCCACTCTCTCTCTCTTTCCCTCTTAGAGTTCTCCCATGTGGGCTGGGCGGACCCACCACTCTTCCTGGGCTCTGTCTTCAGTGTGGTCCTCTGAAGTGCATTCTTCTGGGGAAGGGACCAGCAGAGCTGGGACTGGGGCCAGCCCTGCAGACCTTTCTGTTAGTTCACTGGGTCTTAGTCACCATTTTACAGATGAGGAGATCCAGGCTCCTAGAGATAAAGTAGCTTTTCCTCCACAAATTCAGAACGTGGGAATGAAATACAGGTCTGACTCCAGAGTCAGCTCTCTTTCTACTATCCAAATTTAAAAGAAAAAATATTGAAATATGATGGATTCTTGAGGCCCCTATAATTCCCAACTATTCTAAAAAGAAATAGGGACCTTATACAAAGTGCATTGCTTTTAAATTAAATGTATAGCATTCTTATAAACCAACGAAAGATGAATTGATCCCATGAAAGTAAAAATGAGGCAGATTGCAGTCGTCCTATGAAACAAAAAATGTATTCATTTGCCCCACAGAAGAGATTCATCAACAGAAGGAACAATTTAAAATGAGATTTAATGCACACAATTTGTCATAGCTTTTGAGCATTAATTATAAGTTCATGGGTACATATAATTTCCAGAGAAAGGCGTTAATTTAAAAGCATAAAAATCCTTCCATTTATATCTACAGTATTTTATTCATATGTGTAAAATGCTATCTTCTTGTAGACAGCTTAATGTTTTATAGATTTGAAGTTAAAACAGAAGAACAGCAGGTTTAAGGGCTGTAGAGAGGGAATTGGAAAGATTCTTTTTAGTCTACTTATACCATGTGTGAGCTTTGAATCTCATTTGTAAGAGCTGTAAGAAAAAGGAAAAAAAAAACCTCTGAGAGCAATAAGTGGACGTTGATTTTGTTGTTAGACATTGTTGAATTATGTACAACAGTAGTTATCGAGGATTTAATTTCACCTGGATACATCATCATGACTCTTGGAAGCATGGAAAGAGCCTGGACTTGTGCCATCCTCACAATCTGCCTCATCGGATCCCCTTTTATAGTCAGTGTGTCTGTCAACCCATCTTGCTAGGGTCTTCCTCTTGTGTACTGTTCCTCAGTTTTACCACGCATGATGTCCTTTTCCAAGGAGTAGTCTCTCCTGACATGCCCGAATATAAGAGACAACATCTTGCCATATTTGCTGCTTCCTCTTTATGTATGTGTGTTGTACATTGAAAGAGATTTCTATCAAGAAATAGCTTACACAGTTGTAGAAATAGGTAAATTCAGTCCGGTTCAAGTCAGGCTTTCCCTGACTCATAGAAGATGACGAACAAGAAGCAGGATGGTGAAGCAGAGACAGAGGAAGGCACAGGCTGGCAGACATATAGGTCTGCAGTTGGCCAAATGAATCCACCATCAGTAGCCACTGATGGCTCCAAGGACATAATACCTTGCCTTTCTGAATTTCCAACTTTTCCTCCTTCATAGAATACTCTTTGCAATTATGGACTGGGTTTTCTCTCATAAAAGATATGTTGATAGCTAATTCATGGAACTTGTGAGATTTTATTTGGAAATAGGTTCTTTGAAGTGGCCATTAGTTGCCATCCTTACTTTTAAGGAGCATGATCTTCCAAGACAGATTTGTTAATTCTTTTGGCTGGCCATGGTACTTTTCTTTTTTTCATGGTACTTTCAATATTCTTTGCCAGCACCATAATTCAAATGTATCAATTCTTAGATCTTCCTAACTTGAGGTCTAGTTTTCACAGTATATGAGACAATTGAAAATATGGCTTGAGCCAGGCACACCTTAGTTCTCAAAGTGATATCCTTGCTTTCCACCTTTACAAAAGGTTTTGTGGAGCAGTTGCCCAATGCCAGGAATCATTGGATTCCTTGACTGCTGTCTCCGTGAGCATTGACTGTGAGAAGATAGAACTCGGAATCATACCTATCCTGATTTTCAACCATGCAGCAGTCGCTGGTTCTGTTAAGTAATACTCCTACACAGGAGGTTATGCACAAGCCTAAATTGTCTTCTGGAGTTCAATTATTTGTAGTGTTATGCACAATTTGTTATGTAATAATGTAACAAATAATTTGCATAGCTTAATACTTTCACATAGTCAATAAAGCACAGGGAAATATCTTTCTGGTTTTCTGTGTTTGGTTAGCAGTCAAGTGCATCGATTGGATGCATCTATTGATTTTACAAAACCTGAAAACATGTGCAGAAAGCATTTGTAATCATTTCATGATCAAAAATTGAGATGCAAAACATTCATATTTAGAGATGAATGCAATAATAAAACATCAAAACAATAAGTATATAAATGGATCAGTGGATGTAAATTGATTGTAACTAGAAACCATGTGAATATAAGATAAATCTCAGAAGGTAAACTGAAGCCAGCTGTCCACTTCTTGAATCTCTTTAGTAATATATGAACAAAGGTGATTATTGTTTTTTGACGTATTATAAAAGAAAATGCCGATATGGAGACTATGCACTAAAAATGTATAGGTTCCTTACCATAAGCGCCAAATATTCTTCGGTTGCCACCTAGGACAAGAAGTCTCACTTTGTCACCTACCCTGGAAATCCCTCCCATGTGCTAATCTCAATTTATTTCCTCTTTCCAAAATAAATACTAGTCTGATTTTAATACTCATCAATCCTTAGATTTTCTTAATAGATTTGTCATCAAAATGGACAGCATAGTTTATTTAGCTGATCCTATTATTTTTCAAAAGAGTTCTGATGATGCAGTGCTTGGTTAATCCAGTTGCTGTCTGAAAGGTTGGGGGCAGGAGCCCACCCGTTAGTCTGTGGAAGGAAGATACGTGAGTCTGCTTCCATAAAGAAACAAGGCATGGAAACCTTTGAGGAAGTTCTACCCTGTCCTATAGGATTAATCATAGTGAGAATTCACTCAGTAGTAATTTAAAAATTTTAAAATTATTTTTAAATTTAAAATGCACCTAAATCTTACTGATAGGTTCTCCTTCCATCTTTGTTTGTTAGTTTTCTCCTTCCATTATTTATTACTTTCAAACTGGTCTTACTTTTTTCTCTAGAATTTGATTTTAAAAAGTCCCCTACTTTCACCTTTTGTATCTGAAAGCATGATCTCTTGTGTTCATTTGTTCTTATGCTCCTTCTAGATTTGTCATCAGTTCTGAGATTGTATTGTATAATAGTCTCTTAAAATGTATTACTAATTTCTGCACTTTTTCTGATTCTTATCTGTTATTCTCTCACGTTTTGTATTACACAGTACAAAGATGAGATCGTCCACTCTGTGAAGAATTACAGATGGAAAGATCTTAAAAAACTCATTTCCATCGAATGGATGTAGACTCATAGGTCTACCCATAGAGTAGAGGAGTGCTCATCGGGTAGAACCATGAGTTTGAGTTCCTAAGCCCCATTGTCCTCCAGCAGAGCATCTGTTGGTTTCAAACCACTGATCTTGGATCTTGCAGATCACCATCCAATGTGTAACCACTAAACCACCAGGGAGTAGTTGTACTCTACCCTATAGGATTAAAATTGACTCTATATAATGGGATTTAAATTTTCTCTAGAAGTATTATTTTGTCCTTTTTATTTTATAATGACTTCTCATAATAATAGTTCAGTAATTGTTAAAGACGTCATGTTCTCTGAATTGAGAAAAGAGTGTCTAACAATTGCAGGGCGTTGTTACTGGTAACCGTTCAGTTCGTCAGGAGTTGTGTTGCAGGCCATCTCCTCGCTGTGAAGAGTGCGTCTGAGGTCTTAAACAAGTCACTATTGAGCTGATTCTGAATGACGACAACGGCACATGCTGCAGGTAGGGTTGCTTCATAGGGTTTTCTTAACTGCAATCTTTATAGAAGCCTCTCTAGAGTTACTGGGGGGTTTCAAACTGCCAGCCTTCAGGTAGCAGCTGATCACAAGCCATTATAAACCATGTAGGCTCCGAGCTATTTCCTTACCACTCATAATACTATAACCAAAGCCTGTTCTCCATTTGTGGTGAAGGGCATTTCTGGGAAGAGAAAGAATCTATGATAACACATATGGGTAAGCAAACTCATTCCCAGGGTCTGTAGCCTCAGATTTTGATTCAGAGAATAGCAGAATCATAAGAGCTCAGAGCCCTTATCTAAGATGAATTACACACACATACTGCACACTTGGCAAGTGCTCAGTACTGCAAAGGTCTGTGGATGCTTACTGCCCCTCTGCCAGAGTGAAATGAAATGACCTTTAGCTACCCTTCAGGTCTAGAAGTGAACTCCTCCCATAGCTCAAGTTTTAGCCAAACATTAGACGAGTCTATAAGGGGAACAATAACACCAGGGAGCTATGCATATTCTAAAATAATCGACCATTTGAGATAAAAACAACCCAGCACTTACCAAAGGACGGAGTTTAGAAGGGTAAGGAGAGAAAGACAAATGGAAAGAGAAAACACTGGGAGAAAATGAGATACACGATATTGCATTGTGAGAACTGCAATCAGTGAGTTGAGACAAAATGTGTATAAATAGTTTAATGTAAAATTGATCATCTCTGTAAACCTTCAACTCAGTTCATAATAAAACTTTTTAAAAAGGAATAATGAAGTTAAGGAGAGGAAATCTGATTTCTTAATGTGCTATTGTCCTGTGACAGGTATCACAGGTATCATTCTCAGTGACAATGAATACCTATTTTCTATCATTTTAAAAAGCCCACCCTACAAAGTACAATAGAGATATTAGTGTGTTCATTATTTCCTAAGTTCTGTAGTGATAGGTCTTATGCTCAACCAATTATTGAAAGATAAGAGAGTTAAAACTGTGGCAATTAATTATGGTTCCTTTAGAATGAGACTATGTATCATTAAAATATGTAGATACTTGTTAATAGCTACACTTCATACTTGTGTATCACTTTTCTCTGAGGCTTTGAAAATACTATCTCATTAATCCTCATGAGCCCTTTAGTAAATTATGAAATCACTGTACCATTTAAATTTAACTGCAGTCAAACACAATTTCTTCAACACATAACATCTTAATTGACTTCTTATCTGCAATCTCCTGAGATATAAGCCAGTCTTTTTTTCTGTATTTATTAATACAAAAGATCTTTAATATTTGTGTTTAACTTACATTACTACACATTTCCCATATTTTTATCTTCATAATCATACATATTCCCTTTGCTCATTAGCCATCCTCCTTTAATAAAGCTTTTTTTGTGTGTGTGTATTTTCCTACCTGCATGCTCATTAGGTTCCTGCCCATAGACCAACTTTTGTCAGAAACTGAGATATTGATGATGCTTGGGCCCTGTGGCTCCTACCAATAAGGTTTTCTCTATTCTTTACTATTCTGATTAGCAACAAGATGTAGGTGATCATATCAGGATCTTATCATAGAATAAGTAATTAATCTATAGTATATAGCATGGGCAATGCAAATGGTTAATGGCACTTGACTTCCGGTCATAATATTGGTGGCTTGTGTCAACCCAGAAAAGCCTTAGAAGGAAAGTGATGATTGAATTCTAATCAGTCATTGAAAACCCTTGGGGGAGACTACTTCTATTCTACATGTGGAATGCAATGAGTCAGAGTCCGCTTGATAGCTTCTCGTTTTGATTATCATATACTGTACAAAGGTTATTCAGAAAGCATATACAAAGGTTATTCAGAAAACATTTCTATAGAATCATGTTATTGTTTGTGTTAGATGCCATCGATTGGGCCCTGACTCGTTGCAACTCTATTTACAACAGAACGAAGCACTGCCCAGTGCTGACGACCTTCAGAAGTGTTTTTATGATGAGCCCATGGGAGCCCTTGTGCCAACCCATTTCCTGGAAGGTTGTCCTCTCTTCCACTGACCCTCTAGCATACAAAGCATGATGTCCTTGTTCAGGGCCTGGTCTCCTTGGTAACATGTACAAACTACAAAACCATAGGAGGGTTAATTAAACTGAAATGCCCAAGTGTGAAACTATTGCTTCTGGCCGTATCCTTCACCTAGATCAGCGGTTCTCAACCTGTGGGTTGTGACCCCTGTGTGGGAGTCAAATGACCCTTTCTCAGGGGTTACCCGAGATTCAAAACGGTAACACAATGACAGTAATGAAGTAGCAACAAAAACAATTTTATGGTTGGGGGGTCACCATAACATGGGAAACTGTCTTAAAGGGCCTCAGCATTAGGAAGGTTGAGAACCACTGATCTAGAGCGATACACTTCTGAAAGTGGGGTTTCTATCCCTGTCAAAAACTTTCCAAAATAATTCTATGTTCTGAATTTACAGTATATAAAAAAATAGTTTTGACATCTTTGAAATACTCAAATTATATTCTTTTTAAAAGTTGATTGGGTTTGGGGCATGAAAAGATTGATCACATGTATGTGGTAAGATTTCCCAATAAAATCCTAATAAGACAACCCTTGCTACCCTCAAAGAATGAGCAGGTTTATTGTCCTCATGGAGAAAAAATTTCCTGGACACAATTTTCATGATCTTTTTTCTCATCAATGCAGTCTTTAATTTTCTTAAAATGTCTTTATAATAAGTTCCCATGATCATCCGATATCTTTTTAGAAATATAGCAGTATTAACCTTTAGGGATCCTATAAGACAGTTACCTTAACTTTTTTTTTTAATAGATCACTTTAGTGAGGGCTCTTACAGTACTTATAATGATCCATACATCAATCATATCAAGTAAATTTGTACATATGTTGCCATCATCATTTTCAAAACATTTTCCATTTGAGCCCTGGGTATGAGCTCCTCTTTTATCCCTCCCTCCCCCACCTTCCCACCCTCATGAAACCTTGATACATTGTAAATCATTATTTTTTTCATATCTTACACCATCTGCTATCTCCCTTCACCTACGTTTCTGGTTTTCATCCCCCTCAAGGAGGGGTGGTGGTGTGGTTTTACATAGATCCTTGTGATCGGTTCCCCTTTTCTCCCATTTCTCTCACCTTTCCCCTACGCTCATAGTATCACCACTCCTCCGCTCCCCTGTCCCTCATTGCTTTCTCTTTGGGCTTGATTATCTTGCCTATCTTCCATGGAGAGACAACGTTAACCTTCTTAGTGGACCTCTCTGCCTTGAATTCAACTGGCCCAGTAGATCGTTCCGGAAGCCCTTTTTTAATTGGCCCTTTTTTGTGTGGCTGGGGTGGGGGACAGATAACATTCTAACAAGACTGAAACACACGTGTATCCCTGAGAATATTGTTTGCACCACCCACTGATCTCAGAAATCTATTTAAGCACATTTAGTTTGGAAGATACCTGTGCTTGTATAAGCTGGAACTTTTTGACTTTTCCGTGTAGTTGCCATTGAAACGCGAGCACTCCCTTGTCCCATGACTTTTTCTCTTTCTCCCTTTCTTTTGCTGGCCGACTTGTAGTTTGCTTCCTTTTATTGGATTACATTGATTTTTGAAGTACTTTCTAAGTTTTTTCATATGGCCTCCTATTCTTCAACACCAATATTTCTTTTCTTTCCCAGTGATTGAAATATAAAGCACAATTACAAATTTTCCCCAGCCTTTACCAATTCATCTTATGTACTACTTTTGTTTTTTATAGCATTATTTCATAGACAAAATGTCAATAGAGGGAAAAATCAAATTATATAGAAAATGGTTTTAGCAATAGAAAAACACAGTTGTATCCATTCCTTACTGTCTCATGGGCTTTTCAAAGTCTAGTATGCTATATTTTTAATAAAGTATTCAAAGACTGTAGTTGACATTTCAGGTGCAGAAAAATGAGAGTGTATGTATGTTTCATGTGAGTGTGCTGTACCACTTTAACTGACATTTCAGGTACAGAAATGTGTGATTTTGGGTTAATTTTGTGTACCTGGTAATGTTTTGAAAATGATGAGGGCAATGAATGTACAAATATGCTTTACACAATTGATGTATGTATGGGTTGTGATAAGAGTTGTATGAGACCCTAATAAAACTATTAAAAATAAAATAAAATAAAATGAAAAAAAAATCTAGCAGCGTTTCCCAAAGTGTGTGATACTGCTCCCTGGGAGTGCTGGAACGATACTGCGGGTGGGTGGGGACTGCAAAACCAGATACCTACAGTTTATTCTGCATTATGGGTTATAGTACAAAACTTTTTTCTTGGCCAGGGGGAAATTTTCTTCTTACAACCGATCACCAGGCCAAATAAGTTTGGGAACCTATAGTCTAACATAAGATCCACATTTAAGTATATCCATGATCTAACTTTATGAAATTTAATATTTTTACATAAATGTTAATTTTTCTTAGAGAATGCCAGTCATGGTCATAATGATAAATAGGTACAGGCTATCATACTTGCAAAATTGAACACAATTGAACATACATAGTTTCAATAGAT
This sequence comes from Echinops telfairi, assembly GCF_000313985.2. Classification (NCBI taxonomy): domain Eukaryota; kingdom Metazoa; phylum Chordata; class Mammalia; order Afrosoricida; family Tenrecidae; genus Echinops; species Echinops telfairi. The sequence continues at coordinate 12,426,854 of NW_022103900.1, forward strand.
CATCATCCGTTGAAATCATATGGGTAAAAAGGTGAGGTCTTTCTTTAAAGTTCTCAAAAACATTTTATCAAATCTTAAAAACCACACGGAAATTGGTGTTTAACGGTTTCCTCAAAAGCCTTAATTGCTTCACACTTTTCAAATGACTGTTTTTCTTAGTTGTTTTTTTAATTAATCATTTTACTGGGGGGCTCTTACAAATCTTATAACAATAGTTATTAAGTACACTTGTACGTATGTTGCCATCAACATATCCCAAACAAGCTGAGACCTTCTCAGCTCCTCTTTTTTCCTTTCCCTCCTCTACCCTCCCACTCTGGTCAATCCTTGATCAATTATATATTGTTGTTTTTATTTTGTGTCTTGCACTGTCCATTGTCTCCTTTCACCCACATTTCTGTTATTTGTCCCTCTGGGGTAGGGGCTATATGTCCAACCTTGTGATGGGTCCCCCTTCCTCTCCCTTCCTCCCCTTCCTTTCCCTATCCTCATTATATTGCTACTCCTACTACTGTTCCTGAGGGTTTTTTTCTGTCCTGAATTCCATGTACTGATACACTTATCTGTACCACTGTGTGTACTCCGGTCTAGCCGGATTTGTAAAGTAGAACTGAGTCATGATAGTTGAGGTGAGAGAGCATTCAGGAACCAGAAGAATGTGTGCTTTATCAGTGCTATACTGCTCCCTGATCGAATCATCACTTCCTTATGTGAGGAGATGTCTGTTCATCTACAGATGGACTTTGGGTCTCCACTTCAACACTCCTCTTTCACATCTATATAATTATTTGTTTTGGATCTTTTAATACCTGATACCCGATCCTGTCTATACCTTGTGATCACAGGGGTTGGGGTGCTTCTTCCATGTGGGCCTATTTGCTTCCCTGCTAGATGGTTGCTGGTTTAACGTCAAGCCTTTAAGACCCCAGATGCTACATCTTTTATAGCCAGGCACCATCCACTTTCTTCACCACATTTGCTTATGCACCTATTTTATCTTCAGTGATCATGTCGGCAAGGTGAGTATCAAAGAGTGCCAAGTTATTAGAACAAAGTGTTCTTGTGTTAAGGGCGACCTTGAGTAGAGGGCCAAAGTCCATCTGCTATCTTAATACTTGACATATAAATATATGAACATTGGCCTCTATACCTTTCATTATAAATTAATATATTTACATATATGTATACCTATAGCTATACTTCTACAAATAGCCTTTTCCCTCTGCTTCTTTCCTCTATTTCCTTTCACCTTCCTCCTTTCCCACTGAGATCTAAAATTGATGGCAAGGAGGGCCTATAAGGCCAGGTGGGGTTTGATCAAGTGCAATGTATCCAAGAGGAATTACTGAGAGCTGAATGGAGGGGGAACATGATAACATGTTTTTTCTTTTTAATTAACTGGTAAAAAAGTCATAAAACAACAATTGCCTTGCAAAAATATAAGATTTCCTACCAAAATAATGTGTTTGGGAGCCAATAATAGAATTGTATTAGTACTCATAGTTTTCTAGTTATTTGAACAATGCATTGCTAAAGGAAATGTAAGATTTTGTAAGCGTTTCTACTGGGGAAGTTTTCAGGGGAGAATTACGTGAACTGATGCAGCTCAGACATAGGAAGCTATATATTCATGGAGTGAATATATAGGGGAATCTTATTCCCCATGCCAATCTAATTTTAAAATTGGGATTATAGGTAAAAATTAATGAAAATTTAAATTTTCCACAAGTTAAGAAAAAAATTCTAATGGATAGAAAAACTGTATGAAAAAGTGTTTTAAAAGAAATCAATGAATTCTAAAGAAGCCAAATTATTAACACTTTATTTATTCACCTCTAAAATTAATGTATGAAAATAGCACTAATAAGTTGAGTGTATCGCCAGGGTAAAGAGAAAGCCTTCCATCTCCCTATGAACAATGAGAAGCAGGAGAAGATAATAACCAGTCTAGAGGGACCCAGGGGAATCCTGAAAACTTTGGTATTTGTTCTACATATTCTAAAGTGTCACTAGTAAATTTGCTTTGTAATTGTTTCCCCATGTATGAAACTATGCTTTAATTAAAAAATTTTGATGAGATGCTTGATAAAAGTAACTCAGAGTGAGATCACAGTACTTTTGCCTCACTAGAAAGGCTCTTGGGTCATTTACTTAGAAATTCATCTTTTGAATGAACTATTCAACCTAGTGATTTTTATGCTGGAAAAAAAAGCTGAAATTGAAATTCACATTATTTATTCTGCCTCATAGCTCAGCTTGCAAAATTATGGGTCATAATGAATGGTGTGGGTATAAATGTTTAATAAGCAGCTCTCTATGGGGAGATTTGTGTCTTTTATCAGTTTTTGTGGTGTAAATACTTTCAACATGCTTGATGCAAAACTATCTACTGACATTATTGAATACTCAGTTGGAAAGAGTCACACAGCTGTTGTTGTGGTTGTTCCGGGCCACCGATCTGGTTCTGACATATATGGACCCTCTGCATATCCAAACAAAACACTGCTTGACCCGGAGCCACCTCGCCTTTATTACTGTGTTTGAACCCATTGTTGTAGCCCTGTGTCCATGCATTTCATTGAGGATTTTCGTCTTTTCGCTGACCCTCTGCTTCACAAAATATGACGTTCTTTTCAGGACCTGTGTTCCTGGTAACATCCCAAAGTACATGAGACAAGGTCTTATCAACCTTACTTATAAGAACTATTGTGGCTGTATTTCTTCTGACACGGATTTGCTTCTTTTCCTGGCAGTCCGTGTTATCGCCAGTATTCTTCATCAATAGTATCATTTAAAGGCTTCCGTTCTTCTTCAGGCTCACTTACCATTGTCCGTTCTTCTTCAGGCTCACTTAACCATTGTCCGGCTTGGTCAGTTGCACCTTAGTCTTCAAAGTGACCTTTTTTCCCCTTGAACACATTAAACAGGTCCTTGGCAGCTCATAATACTGGTAGTTGGCCTTTCAGGTATTTGGAAGGCAAGTAGCATAACTTTTTGAACCACAGTAACACAAAATTCAGGACAGTACTAACAACTGACAGACAAGTAATACAAGTGATACCGTAGTATACTATTATAAACTACTCGCCCCATACAGATACATCGGATGTAAAAAAAAAACAAAAAACATAGATCATAATACAATGTAATTAAGTAAGAAACAATACTTTTGCTACTGTTACCTTACATGTATTTAATTGTAAATTGATATCATTTCAGTTTTATGATCACTTTTTAATCTGATCTCTTGCAAAATGTCTGACATTTTAATGATTATCTCTCAAGAATGGCACATGTTTTCATTGAGCCGTTTTCAGCTGACCCTAGAGCATTACCAGTTCTTGTTACATCGTGATGCAAAATGTCAAGGATTTTTAAGTGAGGGGGTGGGACATGAAAATACTATTTTCCAGGATGTGGTCAAAGTCGATTGATAATGATCAGTTTCGAGGTTGATTTTTTTTTTTAACCAGCCATTTTATTCTTAGTGGATGTTTCCATTGTTGAGAAAAGATAGTTGGATTTTTTATTTCTTCCTCCTTGTGACGCCCCCGGTGAATTTAGACTGTGAATCCAAGTGTGTTAGCCTGGATTCTCTAGAGAAGTGAAACCAGCGACAGTTATGTGTGCATATGAAGAGAGAAGTTTCTATCCAGAAGCACGGTTCACGCAGTTGTGGAAGTGGTTCTGCTTGCTTTCCTGATCGTATGCTGGAGGCCACGCCTGACTCACATGGCTACCAGGGGCCGGGAAGCTGGGAAACAAGATGATCTGAGGCTACTGGAAGCAGACACAGAACTGCAGATCAGATGGCAGGCCTTGGATTGCTCCTGGGATCAGCAGGCAGTGTCACCAGCCATTGGCACAAGAGACCAGGCACAGGATCCAGGCCAGCAGGACAGGGAGCGAAGAAGAGGGTTAGTTCCCAACATGTTTTTTACACAGATAACAAATTGGCCCTGGCAGTTTGTTCCAGACCAATAGTATCAACTCAGTTCACTGCCATTGAGTTGATTCCAACTTGAGGAGGTCCTATATTACAGGGTGCAACTCGCCCTGTAGATTACTGAGACTGTGACTCTTCATGGAAGCACAAAGCCTCGTTTTTCTTCCACAGAAGACCTGGTGGTTTTCAACCACAGACCTGCAGTGAACAGCAATGCCTAAACCCCTATACCGCCAGGGCACCTGAAAACATGGAATTACAGAGTAGCTTGAATCTTGTGAAGAGGAGTAGTATGAAGGAACATTTTGAATCGGAGTTACTTAAAGAACATTTTAAAGAAGAAAAGTAAAGACCGACAGTTCTCTTAAGGTACACAATTTAATTTAGATAGTTGGATGAGGATTCCTTAGCTATTCCCTGGGACCTGATCTCCATTTCTAGGAAACTTAGAATAGCAAAAAGTGGCACACAGCACCTCCCTGGGTATCTCTTATGAACAAATGGTTGCAGAAGTTTATAACTTGACTATCCAGGCCCAGCAACCTTGTCTCTAGCAATGAAATAGAATAGGGCCTGGTAAAAGTTTGAGATGGACGTCCATCCTGTCCCTCACAGCACTAAAAATTATTTCAGAGCCACAAATATATTTTTACAAACAAATGGAATCACAATTATCTGAATAATATTCTTTAAATGAAACCATGATATTTCATTGTCAATGTCACTTCAGAGTCGCATGTATGTACCTAAAGAGTGCATATGACTTGCAAGCTGTAGTTTGCTGACTCCTGGTATAGAATATAGTTTGCACTTACTAACTCTACCTGCTATGAAAAACATTTTTTTCATTTGTTCGGAAATTTATATTAACACAAACCAGGATTACATATGCCTAGAGACAATGATTTATTAGTCATTGGCAGGGGCTTATGGGAAAAGGAAATGGGAGTTATTATTAGGGAAGTAATGAATGTCTGCTTGGATACTACTGTAAAACTTTTGCAAATAAATGGGAGTGATGGTAACACAATACAATAACTTTAACAGTACTGAATTCTGCACTTAATAATAATTAAAATGGTAGCACTTTTATTTCATATATTTACCACAATAAAATAAACATCTAATAAAATTAGCAAGGGGTTAAAAAAACAAAGTTGATATTTTCCCAAAATAAAAAATAACAATACTTGTTTGATTCATTAGACAGAGAACTAGGATACATGCACACAAGCACACACACACATTCTTAGTTCCTTCCAAAATATCTGTGATTATCAATTTGGTTGAACACCTTGGATATTTGTTTCATTTTTTCCCCTCCTAGGTAAAGGAGAAAATAAATGTTTTAAACATATACACCTGAAATTGAGAAAATTGCTTTTCCCTTCATGACACATAACACTGTGACAACAAAACTGCAAGAAAATTGTTACACCTATCAGAGGAGATTGCCTCTTCAAACACTAACTCTTCCCAATAGCTCAGCGATTGTACTTTCCTCTTTTTATATAATTTTCCTTAACCTGGTTGACTTCTTCCACTGAAAGTTGCTTACGATCTTGGAAGAAACAATGGATAGATTCAAGTTTCTTGGTTCCACTGTAGTCTGATTATTAGTCTGAAAAATGAACAGTCAGAAAATGAGGGAGCAAAATTAGGCAAGTAAACGTTTCACTTTTAGCAAAGGACACCGTATCTTCCTGTTTTGTATTACTTTCTATGACTGGATAAACGATGATGAATCATTATGAAAATTTAGGACATTTTATCCATGTTCATGTCCTACCTAATTTCCCTTTCCCACAATTTTTAGTTTGCTCTATTTCATGCTGGGCCAGCCCCTGCCACAGTTCTCTGAGTAACTGCATTACCTCTCAGAAGCATACCCTACCTTCCACATTGGCTTCAGCTTATTTTTTTCCCTAATATATTTGAAATGTTTATTCATACAAGACACTTCTTTCTCTGCCCCTAGAACATGAAATATCCATTCTATTTCTTTGCTTAAAATTTCTTCCCATTCGAACATCTTTACACGTCAAAAATCTACCAGTCTCCTAGCATCACTACAATTCCATGCTCCCCACAGAGGCATTCCTAGTAATTCCAGGATCTCCTTATGATCATCCCTAACAACAGGAATGCGTTCCCAGTTTTGGTTTTCTTACTCTCCGTCTTTTCATATTTCATTATAATATTTCACTTTGGCTTCTCAAGCTTTCCTTTGAAATGTTCTGTTCATCTCTTTGACTTAATCATTTCTTTCATTTGCCTGAGCTACTCTCTGACCAAGAATAAGTTTCAGAATCCCTTCTGACATTGCAAGGTCATATTTTGGCTCTTGTGGATTTATTCAATCTGTATGTTGAGGAAGTAATCAGAGAAGCTGGTTTATACAAAGAAGACTCCAGCATCAAGATTGGAGGGCATTTTGTTAACAACCTGTGATATGCAAATGACACAACCTCACTTGCTGAAATTGAGAAGGCGGCGAACTCCTCAGTATGGATTACAACTCAGTGTAAGAAAACCCAACTCCTCCAAGCTGGACCAATGGGTAACATCATGATAAATGGAGAAAAGTTTGAAGTTGTCATGAATTTCATCTTGCTTGAATTCATAGTCAATTCTCATGGAAGCAGCAGTCGAGATCAAATGTCACATGGCATTGGATAAATCTCATATACATATTCCATTGGCACTGAATGCATTAGACAAAAAATTAAGCTCTAAGAATTGATACAATACCCATTGAAAAGATTCAGAAAGCTGGAGAAGCGCTGGAAGCACTCACTTTTCTATCCCAATAAATTTGGAAGACAGCTACTTGGCCAACTGACTGGAACAAATCTGTATTTGTAGCCATTCCAAAAAAAGGGTACCCAACAGAATGTTCACACTATGTCATTGATATCACACACAAGGACAATTCTGATTCAGATCAGCCAACAACAGTTGCAGCACTACACTGACAGGGAACTCCCAGAAGTTCAGGCCAGATTCAGAAAAGGACTTGGAACAAGGGTTATCATTGTTGATGTCAGATAGATCTTGGCTCAAAGTGGATAATACCAGAAAGATTCTTACTTGTGTTTCGTTGTATGCAAAGGAATTCAATAATAAACCATGTTTATTATCATAATAAACTGTGGATAACCTTGAGAAGATTGGGAATTACAAAACACCTCATTTTGCTCATTCAGAACGTGTGCCTGGATCAAGAAGCAGTTGTACCAACAGAACAAGGGAATACTGCATAGTTTAAAATCAGGAAAGGTGTGCCTATATGGGTTATGTGAAGACTAATATGGCATCAGAATTGGAGGAGATGACATAACCTTGCTGGAAGTGAGGAGGAATGAAGCACCTGCAGGTGAATGTCTAGGACTGCAGCCTTCAGTGTGGATTACACCTCAATGTAAGGAAGATCAAAATCAGCACAACGGGACTGGTGGATGGCATTATGATTAATGGAGAGAAGGTTGAAGGGTTTTGTCTTACATGGATCCACTGCCAATGATCATGGAAGCAGCAGTCATGAGATCAAAAGATGCATGGCATTAGGTAAATCTGTTGCATAGCCCTCTTTAGCATAATTGATGTATCTTTGAGGACTAAGGTGAGCCTGACCAAGCCATGATATTCTTTATTACATTATATGCATGTGAAAGTTGGATATTGAATAAGGAAGACTGTAGATGAATAGATATATTTGAATTGTGGTACTGGATAAGAATATTGAAAGTACCATGGAATGCTAAAATCTATATTGGAAGAAGTAAGACCAGAATCCTCCATAGAGGCAAGGATGGAGAGACTTCATCTAACATACTTTGGACATATTGGAGAGCTCAGTCCTGGAAAAGGACATCATGTTTGGTAAAGTGGACAGGCAGTGAAAAAGAGGAAGCCCCTAAATGACATGAGTTGACACTGACTGCATCAATGGGCTCAGGAGTAGGAACAATTGTGAGGAAGACACCGGCCCATGCAGTATTTATTTCTGTTGTCACTGTGGGTCTGAGCTCACTCAATGACACCTAACAACAACAATCACAACAACAACATGCACTGGTGAAAGCTGGACATTGAGTAAGGAAAACCAAAGAAAAATCAATTCACTTGAACTATGGTGTTGGTAAAGAATATTGAAAGTACCATGGTCTGCCTGAAGAACTAACAGATCTGTCTTGGAAGAATTAAGGCCAGAATTCTCAGAGGCAAGGATAGCAAGAATTCTACTCTCATATTTTGGACAAGTTAGGAGAGATCAGTCCCTGGAGAAGGATGTCATGCTTGGTAAAGTGTACGGGCAGCGAGAAAGAGAAAGGCCCGGGACAAGATAGACTGACATAGTGGCTGTGCCAGTGGGTTGAGCATAAGAATAATTGTGAGGATGGCGCAGGACTGGGTGATGTTGTGCATAGGGGAGCTAGGAGCTGGAGCCAACTCCATGACACCTTCCCACAAAACAAATAGAGCCCTGCTGGTCTAGAGGGTTATGCCCTGGCCTGCTCACCACAGAGTCAGCAGTTTGAAGGCACCAGCCACTTGGTGGGAGAATTTGAGCCTTCTGATCCTGAAGTGTAATGGTTTCCAAACTTGAAAACACATTGGTGCAATTACTCATTGTCCTACAGAGTCATTATGAGTGAGAATCAACTCAATGGCAGTTGATTTGTTTTTGTTTGGCCCCTAAGAAGTCAGTTTCTTACTATGCATCATAGTACTGGAATATATTCAGTTACTTTTTTGTTGCATATCATCTTGTATTATATTAATTTTCTAATTGAACATTTATCACCTAAAAATTAAGATGAACTTTTTAACATATGTGTGTGTGTCCATTTCACTTAATGCCTTTTTTAGGTGGGTGCTTAATCATTGCTTGTTGATGCCCCAAGATTGCTATGATGGAACTGGAGAAATACTCTGACTAAAAGAGACACACATGTTGAAATGTACATTTATACTAGAGAATTAAACAGTTTTCTCATGTGACTCCTTGACTCGTTAGATATATCTTTATTTTGACTGACATTTCTTATTGTTTTCTTGAAAATTTAAGCTGATGAGCCATGTTGATTAAAATCAATAGGAAAGCAGGGCTCAAAAGTGAATTCTTTCATTTGTCACTTAGGTGACTTGAGTATCACTTGATTTCTCTAAATATCGATCCCTTCATTTCAAAAGTAAGCCTTACTACTTTCAACTTTAAATACCATGATGTTTAAGGCAAAAATGTTTCTAAATTACATTACTTTTACTCAGAAATATAATTTCAAAAAATAACTACACTTACAAATAAGTAATTTTATGCTTTTGTTTTTGACTACCAGATGACAGCTGTATCTTAAAAAACAAAACAAAACCTGACATTCTGATAGTTTAACAGGGTGCTATCATTCTGTACACACTAAAATGTAGTAAGTCTATCTCTAGAGGAAATGCCTTACTGTATTCTGTTACAAAGAATTCCAGTTCAGTCAGCAGATAAATCTTTCTTTTTTCCAGTTTCTTTGTTTGATTTACATTTCTCCTACCAATAATGCTAAAAGTTTTAACTGTGTGTGTCAATACTTTTTATCCCAATATTGTCTTTTTTCTGTGCTTATTTTTGGCCCATAACCTTTGGAAAATAAATGTGAAAACATCTATACTTTCGTATATTAAGCAAGACAAACTCAGGGCAGTACACCATGTTAGAAAGTCTCCCTTAAGCTGAATTATATCGATTAACAAATCATTTATGGTCTAGGTTTTGCCTGATTGATCAGGAAATGATAGTTACCTGTGTGTTTAGCTGAACATTGCCCTATTGATATTCGTAAAAGCAGACATGTCTATTTGTAAAAAATGTTAACTTAATCTTCAATTTTTCAATTTATACTTTACTCTTCTTTCTCTGATAAATGCAATTAATGTCCTTTTAATTACAAATACAGGAATTACAAATAAGAAAGTATTCTGTTCAATAATCCCACCACCCAGAAATAACCGTGCATAGAATTGTGTTGCACATTTTCACAATATTTTATGTTATAATACATGCAACTTTTCAAAAGCAAACAAGTATCACTGTATCAACATATATATGATATGCCACAGAACCTAAAACATCGATTGCTTGAACTATGACCATAGTACACTAGGCTTAATTCTTTTGCCATAGAGTTTCTTAAATGCTTCTAACCCTTTTGTTGTTCTCAGAACTGGAAATGTTAATACATCAATACTTGCAATTAGCAGAAACTATTATAAGCAATTACACGATTTTAAGCTCTTACAAAGACCTTTGCAATGCCAACTTCTGTTGGGATTCAGACGATATGTGATTACCTTTTGTTATCCTCTGTTCCTTAGAATAGTACCCAGCACCTGTAGGCACTCAGATCAAAGTTTGTTAAATGAACGGAGAAGGAACATCTGGTGAGTCCTCTGTGGCTTCATGTTGATTCTGTGCACTCGAGGAGGTACTTCGAGTGTAAGGTCCGATTCGTAGAGCAGGGGCCTCTGAACTATAGCCTTGATTCAGTCCATTGTGCAGCTGTAAAACGTGGAATTGGCAACAGTTGTGTGATAGAGGTAATCACAGTGATGACAACAAACAGACAAAACAAAGGGTAGATTTAGGTTTGTGGTTTCATAGACATTCAAGTTCATTGGCCTAATAACACATTTAGTGCTTCTTTTATACCTTCTAATTAAATTTGTAATGCCTGTGGTTTTTAAACCATCAAAACAGCCATCGAGGGCACAGCAATTGGTCTTTGTTACCCCACATGAACTGCAGTATCGTGAGAGTCAGGAATAGGAACACATAGAATGTGTGGTTCTTGCCTTCATGAACAACTATCTTCTTTGCCATGAGGCCAGAAAAGTTGTTTTCTATCATTACTGAATATTTGATCAAAGACTCCACAGAAGAAAATCAATCAAAAGGGGAAACATTCAGAATACAATGTAAGATTCTCTTGGACTCCAGACTTTCTGGGACCCTTTAAATTGGTTGAATCCCTGAAACAATTGTCCTGAAAGAGTCTTTAAATCTTAAATGGAATCAAATTGACAACCGAACCTCGGAAGTTCAGGTAAGGGTTGTAGGAGCAGTGAGTTTATGCTGATGGAGGATCAATTCAGAAAATGAGAGTCAGAGTGGAGGAAGACGATATCGTTAAATGGAAGGAGCCCTGTGGTGCTGTGGGTTTGGCGTTGGGTTGTTAACCCACAGGCAGGGTGCTTCTTATTCTCAAGCCAGAGGAGCAGAAGGGAGCTCACAGCATTGGCATTGGTCCTATGACTGTCCGTGCCCCAGGCTTCGGTGCTTCTGATCTCCACAGCCTCCGTCACTTCAGACAAGAGATCTCGGACATGCTCTCCCGGTGGTCCTAGGAATTCGCTCTGTGTCCCAGAACTTTACGTATTAAGTCATTTGATCTTTAATCCATGTAGCCTAAATTGGGCAAATGCAAATTACATAATGTAAAAGACCCCTTTTAAGGGGTAATTTGCGTTTCCCCTAAAGCACAATATCTTACACTATCTTCAAGTTGCTTAAGCACATGTAACACTGAAGACAAATGGCAATCTCTTGTTATGCTCTTAGCTCACATATTATTCTAGCATCTAATTTTATGTGAGATGCAAACAAAGCTTACCAATTAGTATTAACACGGTTTTTTATTTTTATTTTTTGTTCTGAACCAGCTCATTTCATTGAGCATGGTTTTTTGTTTTTTGTGAGGACAGAGGAAGAAGTCCTCTTATTTTCTTATAACACACACATATATGGACAAGTCATCGATGGACACATTGCTGAATCATCACAAAATGCACAAATCCATGGTCAAGGAATAGATTACTACCATCACCGGAATCCTCCCTCTTGCCCCGTACCAATCATTCCTCCACCGTCCTTCTCAAGCATCACCCAGTAGTAGTTTGTGTGTCTGCTATGCTCACACTAGTGCTGCACCCATGACGATTCAACTCTTCACATTCCTGCCTTTATAACTCCCATGAAATCATTTTTTTCATTTACAACATTAAAGCACCATTTAGGTTTATCTTGGCCACAAAATTATTATTTATGTGTTATGAACACACTTCTTTAATACTGATATCTAATACTTATAAAACACTTACTATGAATTAGACACTGATTTAAGAGTTTAACACAATAAAATTTTGTTTAGCCTTGTAGAGCCGCTACCCCTGCAAGTCTATGGCAAGATGGGGATGCCACTCTCTGTTCTGCAGAATGGAGTTTGTTAAGGTTGCAAAGAGCAAGGCCAACTTCCAGAGATACCAAGTGAAATTCAGAAGACAGAGGGCAAAACTGATTATTATGCTCAAAAACGCTTGGTAATCCAAGATAAAACTAAGTGCAGTACACTCAAAGGCAGGGGTAGCACCTGCCAGATTGCTTGTGCCCGTATAGAAGGGGACGTGATGGTCACAAATTTCCCACACAAGGGGTACAAGATGGCCTGACCCAAGGCGCTGCAATGTATTGTACTGGCCTGCTGCTAGCCCATGGGCCTCTGAAGAAGTTTGGCATGGACAAGATCTATGAAGGCCAAGTGGAGGTAACTGGAGCTGAATACAATGTAGAAAGCATTGATGGTTAACCTGTGCCTTCACCTGCGACCTAGATGCTGGCCTTGCCAGGACTACCAGTGGAAATAGAGGGTTTGAGGTTTAACGGGTTGTGGACAGAGGCCTGTCTATCCCTCACAGTACCAAGCGATTCCCTGGTTATGATTCAGAAAGCAAGGAATTCAATGTAGAAGTGCATCGAAAACACATCCTGGGTCAGAACATCGCAGACTACATGTGTTACCTAATGGAAGAGGGTGAAGATGCTTACAGGACTCAGTTTTCTCATTGCATAAAGAACAATGTAACTCCTGACATGGAGGAGATGGATAAGAAAGCACATGCTACTATATGAGAGAATACAGTTTATGAGAAGAAGCCTAAGAGAGGCTAAAAAGAAGACGTGGAATCATCCCAAAATGTCTCTTGCTCAGAAGAAAGATCAGTGGCTCAGAATATGGCAGCTTCCTCAGCGCTCAGGACCAGGTTTTAGGAAGCTAAACCAAGCCATGATTTTCCATGAGGATTTACTACAGAAAGACAATACGCTATTCACCAAGCCGCCCCCCACCCAATTTATTTAATGTACATAATAATACTATAAACCTACCTATATTTTTATTTTTAAAATTTCACTCTTTGTTGTTGAGAATATAGAGAGAAGAAAATAGCCAAAGAAAAGTCAAATATTGTCCCCAAATCGTCGTGCACAGGTTGTGGGTAGGATTTTTGTTTTTGTCTTTTTCTTTTAATTGCTTTCAAAATAACCTGGGCTCTCTGCTTCTTAGTTAATCCCACATCTACTCTTCTTTTTAGCTCATGGCTGTTTCTATTTTCCTTTGCCTGTTTTTCTTTCTGTTGAGAGAAGGAGCTTGAACAAGCGTAGGCTGACTACATACCATAATACCTGGGTTATTCACTCGTACAGAATAAATTCTTACATGACTGGATGTTATTTGAACAAACAATGGGGGTCCGGCAAACTTAAAATAATAATCATTGACATGCCAGACACAGGTCTACCAGAATAATAAATAGCTTAATATAACAAGTAGGGCATTGAAGTAACAAGTAAATATCGGCCTGCCAACGGACAATTCAATACTCTGGGTTTAGCCGCCTTCTGCGTCTTCACACACCGTATCGTTTCAGTCTTCAGTCCTCAGTTTACATATGTCTCGGTGGTAGTCTAGTTCACCAAAGACTGTAGGAGTTGAGCGCCAAACGGTTGTTTGTAGAGTCCGTGACTTTAATGACCTATTTTGCTCTACCACTTCACTATCGAAATCTTCCAGGGTACAAGTGAAACCAAGGCCAGGCAAACCACAAACACATTTAGAAGTATGGCTCTATCCTGGGAGTAGCAGTTAGATAGTAACATTCTATATGATCAAGTATATAGATTAAGATATATATATATATATATATCTTATATATATATATATTTATTTATTTATTTGTTGATACTGAATCATGGTGATCACATAGTACAGATTAGAAATACCGTATAGATTTTCAAGGTTGTGGGTTGGGAGGAGGAAAATAAAAGATTTTTAAAGTAAAGGGATTATTACTAGACACCTAGGAGAAAACCATGTTTTCACATTTCAAGAACTGCAGACTTGTAAAAAAAAAGACTTTCAAGGTTATGAATCTTTATGGATTCAGACTGCCATATAGGTCTCCTATGAAGAGGCTTGGTGATACCTTTGGACCACCAATTTTTGTGTGTGTGTTCTTGAAACACTTTTCTTTCTGAAATTAGTTTGACCAGCAAGACCCTCTCCCTACTCGAACTTGGGCTTTCTTCTGTGTTTCTACATAACGTTCTTCTTACTTGTGTCTTTGGAACTTCCCATGTGGGCCATGCACGTCACTTAGCCACATCACTGGAATATACTCACTTTTCATGAGCACTTTAATGTACCATTACTATTTCTTTTTATCTGTTCTCCAGAATATATCTGCCATGTATAAGAGAGAGTTTTATATAAAGGTTAAGTGTGCATCAAGAAAACATCCCAACCCAGTGCTGCCCAAACCACAAATCCAACATTAACCCATTAACCCATATGTCCAACACCAATCCACAAAGTCCTCCTCCATCTCACAAGACAGATGCAATGATGCCAACTGCAGGAGGAAAGCTGAATCAGTGAATGTGTAAACATCTGAGCGCTGGCAGGTTTCTCCATATGGGTGCTCCAGCACTCAGGGCTGCATCAGGGT
>NW_022103900.1:12442073-12443142 GCF_000313985.2 Echinops telfairi
AACTTTCTCCTGATTCCATTCCACAACTACTTGTCTTCAGAGTATCATCTCTTTAATTAAAGAAAAATCAAACAAAAACAAAAATCCCTAAAATAGATACTACTATTATACCTATTTTTTTAAATGAGAAAACAAAGACTTAGAAAGTTTAATAACTGATAGCCACACAGTCAATATCGTCCAAGCCCAGAACTCTGAATCCAGAACTCAGACTCTCAAACACTCTATAAGGTTGTTATTATTTTGGGGGTAAGGGGCGGGGTGCTTTCCATGCCACATTTGAGATCCTGATTAATGCTCTTCTGGGATGCAGAACTTCAGGACTATCATGATAATAATTATATAATATCTGTAAACATACTGGGGTAGTGGCAGAATTCCAGTAATTGGAAGAGAACTGTTGGCTAGAACCCAGATGTGGTTGTTCACCATGGTGATCCCTTATTGAGCAGCCTTGGAAGTTCAGTGGTTTGGAGCACAGTGGTTACCACAGTGGCTTCCTAAGAGAGAAGACCTTGCTATCTCCTCCATCAAAAACATGATCTAGGACACCTTCTGGACCAGTTCTACCCTGTGTTATAAACCCCACTCCAAGCTCACTGCCGTCAAGTCAATGGTGGCTCATAATGACCTTCTGTGGGTTTCTGAGATGTAATTGTTTCCAAGGGTAGAAAGCCTAGTTTTTCTCCCTCAGTAATGCAGGTGGTTTTGAACTGCCAAACATGTGGATCACAGCTCAATGTGTAGCCACTGCACCATCGGGGCTCACTGAATTGGCATGATGTACACAACAATGCCCAGTTATTGGAACCAAATATATATAAAATTAATGAATGGGTAGTTCAAGTCAAGGTAGATTATATATTGGCTATTAAATGTCTTTGGTAGACACTATGTAAGCTTGTTTCTTCCTACTCATTTGAACCAGGAAAAGCCGATGCTGCAACTGTGTACACCTGTTCTACTCCTCACCCTTCACATTTCCCTCGTCAGCAAGTCCTCCTGACACTGCTTGCTCTGTAAGGCTTCCAGGGAGATTTTTTCTATTATACACACACACACACACACA
>NW_022103900.1:12444670-12446163 GCF_000313985.2 Echinops telfairi
TCACACAGGCTGGTATGTATCTTCCATGAGTGCTTTGTTACTTCCATTTTGTTCTTTTGAACTACTAGCCTTTAAGACCCAAGGTGCTATATTTTTTAATAGCCAGGCACCATAAGTTTCACCACATTTGCTTATGTACCCATTTTGTCTTCAATGATTGTGTTAGGGATATGAGTATCATACAATTCCACTTTATTAAAACAATATGCTCTTGTATTAAGGCAAGATTTACATAGAGGCCCAACGTCCATTTGCTCATATGTACATATATAAACAAATACACATATATTTGTATATATGCATATCTAATGCATGTATATTTTTCTTTCTTCCTTCTTTTTCTTTTTTTCTCCTGCCCACTATTGTGTTTATCCATCATTCACCTCTCATTAATTTTCTCCAATACGATTCGATTGATCAAGCACAACCAGAAATGATCCACCATCCTCCCCATCAAGTTTAGAACACTTACTATTCCCTTGTACCCTCCACTGCTCCCCAGGAACCATTGTCCAGTCACTGTCTCCATAAGATTGCCAATCCTGCCTACCTTTTAAAGAGAAACACCAAAACACCAAAAAAAAAACCCAAAAACAAACAAGCCCAACATACAGTTAGTCACAAGTCTAACAGGGATCCTAACATTGAGCAGATGAATATCTCTCTGTTAAATAGAGAGAAGGACGTGTTACAAACCATCAGTCCGGTCCCTATTTCTTTCAGGGTTCCATATCGCGGTCCCACTTAGCTAACAACACATCCCGGCCCTGCTTACCTGACAACACATACCCCCTTTTAGTCTTCAACATTTGTGTCTGAATGGTGCGTATCCTAAAAGTCCCCATTGATATTCCTGCAGTGAAAGAGGGAGCATTCTAGTCCTAGAACGCTCCCACCCAGTTACACCTTTAGACTTTCAGTGTGGTCCCCTTCCTTGTGAGTAACCCCCAACCAGATCAGATGGGCTTCCAAGAGCTGCCACTGGAGTCAGAAGTCTACAATCTGAATTTGTCAGGGACTTCGTGGCCCCCTTCCAGTCACTGGTCGCTGGCACTCCCTTCTTGGTTTGCCTCGAAGTGGGTGGGTGAGACCAGCTGCTCTTCCTGAACTGTATTTTCGGGGCTGTCCTCTGCCGCACTGTCATCTCGGGAGATAATTTAATATTTTCTAGTCTTAACATAAGTTCAAGGACATCACAGATTATAAGTGATTTCCAACTAGTTTTGTAAATGATTTTACAAAGAAAATGAAAGAAAATCCATTAAGAACATTCAAAATGCCATTAAAATTGAGGAATGTGCTGTGAAGATATAAATAAGGCACCATATATTAATTAACCTAAAACCAAACCCTGCCTTGGTTTACATCCTAAACAGCAGATAATTGAAAGAACACTGTGAAATATTTTTTCATATGACCCTTGGGATCTTAAATGGATGCAAAAATAAAAAGATAAAGATATAAAGAAAAGTTGTACATGAGACAACATTTTA
>NW_022103900.1:12447769-12448638 GCF_000313985.2 Echinops telfairi
TTTATCCAGAATTTTGTAACTGGCATTGTAGAGAAATCAGTTCTCACTGCATCACTGTTAATAAGTTCAATGAACTCCTCTTGTGCTATCTCAGGAACATCTTCAATTTTGACTGTGAATGGGCTTCTGACAAGTACAAATGCGGTGTCAGAGAGATTTGGAAAGGACGATGAAATTATGTCTGAAAGCATGTGTAAGTGTTCTTTCACAAAAAGTATCATCATGATCCTTTTGTCTGGTTCAATGTCATGTTCCTCAAAGAAAGCAGATAAGATAGGCAACATGTAAATTTTATTTTAATCCAATTTTTTTTGCCAAAGCTGACATTTCATTTGGAATGATCAGATTTTTTCAGATAAATCGAGGCATGTTGCATTTGTTCCTTGCACTGATAAATTTAACTCATTCAAGACGGCAACAAAGTAAGCTATTTTCTGCAGTTCAATTTTATTGCTGAAAAGTGCTTCGAACTGTGTGTGGTCTTGCTTTCTGGGTAAAAAATGTTTTTAGTTCATCACGAACCTCAAAAACACATTTTAAAACTTTTCCGCTTGACAACCAATTCACTTCAGTGTGAGATAGCACAGCATTATTCGGCGCATTCAACTCATTGCACAGTTTCAAAAATAGTCGACTGTTTAAAGTGCTCACCTTTACAAAATTGACAGAGCTTATGACACTTTTCATTACTTCTTGTAACTCTTGTGCAGTGTCTTTGTTGCTAATATTTGCCAATGAATCATATAGTGAGTTCCAATGACTTTTGGTGACTCATTCAGTACCAAACAATGAAATCCAGATCGACATCCTAGCATAACTGGAGCACCATTTGTGCAAACACCACAAACCTTTTCCCAAGAGATCTTATG
>NW_022103900.1:12449764-12450822 GCF_000313985.2 Echinops telfairi
TGGTGCCAACCCTGTCACATACACCTGTATTTGTAAGGGGTGTATGTGATGGGGTTGGTGTGATGATGTCATCACACCGGGTACTCGAATGTGGGCATATCTGCATGTGGGCGGACCTGCCTGGAGACGGATAGAGGAGTGGTCCTAAGACTATCAGAAATATGTGTTTTCTGATGGTCTTAGGTGACCCCTGTGAGAGGGTCATTCAACCGCCAAAGGAGTCGTGACCCACAGGTTGAGAACAGGTGGCTTATATCAAGCTCTGGTGGCATAGCGGGCTGCACATGGACCTGCTAACCTCAAGGTCATTAATTCGAAACTACCAGCCACTCTGGGGAGAAAGATGAAGTTGTCTACTCCTGTCAAGGTTCACAGTCTTGGAAACCCAAGGAAGCCTTTTTACGTTATCCTATAGGGTCATTATCAATTGACTTGGAGGCTGTGAGTTTGGTTAGTGAGTTTAATAAAGAATGTTCTTTTAAGATCTATTGGCAAGGAATAGACAATGGCAACTCCAGAGATTAGGTAAGACGTTTAGGAGAGTGTGCTAACGAGAAAGGAATAACTCAGTGCCTGCTTCCGCAGCACATGTACAGTAGAACCCCAGTGCTTGACCGCATTAGCACTCCACATAGTTCGATTTTGACACAAAATGGCGAGAAAATTTTGCATCAGAGCTCAAACAAAACATCAGAATCTGACCCGACACACATGATTGTGGGAAACAAAAGGGGTTTGTGTTTCTATCACCAAGCGTTAGTTGGCGGAGTTTTGTTAGCATGAGTTGTTCAAACCTTTGCGCTCCAAGCGTAAAGAGTTGTTTTTTTTAAGAATCATCATGATATGGAACTGGTTAACCATATTATCAATATTGCTGATGATAATTTAGTAAACCCTTTTAGAAAACAGTTAAGGAAAGGAAATGCCAACAGCAGACCACATTAGGCAGTTTGTTAGTCTGGGTAGACTAGAGAAACCAGTCCATAAACATTAATATGTATAAGAAAGAGTTTTATATACAAGAGCAATTGAACATTGAGAAAACATCCCAGCCCAGT
>NW_022103900.1:12451544-12476849 GCF_000313985.2 Echinops telfairi
TGTTTTGTATAAAATGGCAAGGTTGGGATAAAAACTTGGTGGCCAGGAATGGATTAATCCATTTTCAGTTCTTTCTTATTTGGAAAAATCATTTTGGAACTCAACTGTATCACATCTTGGTGCTCCTTTTAGACTAGATTAGCATTGAGGTCCAGGGTTTGACTTGTACTGAAAAAGGAATAACTCAGAAAAGGAAGCTGAGAATGTTTGCACAACTCAAATATGGAATCAATAGCACTTAATTGTACCTGTAGAAATGGTTGAATTGGAGTAGGTTCTACTGTGTCTATTTCAACAACATGAAAATAAAATAAATTATTTAAGAGAGCAAATATGCTAAATACTACCTCCATTCCTCTATAATTTCTCCTCCATAATCTACCAAAATCCACTGGCATTGCTGACACTTAAACTAATCAGTTTATATTGTTACATCAGTTGCTTGAATCAATTCAATAAATAATGGGATAATTAAAGTTAATAATCATGAAATAACAATTATTTTGTGGTATAGAATAGGAAATTAGAAAATGTTCTACATTTGATTTAAAAAAATATCTTGTCTCCAAGCAAGTCGCAAAAGCATATTTTCTTACTTATTTGAGGTCCTTTAAAGCTCACTCATGCTGGATAATTTTCATCAGTGAATCATCAGCCACATTAAAAAAAAGAGTAAGTATGAGTGTATCTCAGAACTGAGTCTTTTGTGGTAGTAGAGAATAGGAAAAGGTTTTCTATAAAATCAGCCAGAACGTCATTTTTATTTCAAATTTGAGACCCGTGAAAAGAATAAGTACTGTAGCTCTCTTAGGCACTTCCGTTTGCAACTTTTAGGTCTAGATTTCTTTAGAAATTGCTTCAAAAGCACACAGTGGCTGCCGTCTGTAGCAGTGGACTATCTCTTAGACATAAATATACAAACCAGACATGTTGTACTTGCTGCTGAGAATTCAAATTTGCTCTTCCTATTTGATCACTTTTTGTGTAGATTCTCTCTTAGGCACTGTTGTTATCGTTGTTATTAGCTGCTTTCAGGTTATTCTTACTTGTAGCGATGTGATGCACCGCAGAACAAAATGCTGGTTCGTCCCATATCAGCCTTACAGTTGTTGTGTTTCGGCCCACTGCTGCAGTCAGTGCCCGTCCATCTCATTGAGTCTTGCTTTTTTGACTGACCCTCTACTTCACCAAGCATAATGTCCTTTTTCAGGGACTGGACCCCCCGGATAACATGTTCAATATATGTGAGAAAGAGTATCACAAACCTCGTTTGTAAGGAATTCTGACTAGAACCTCTTCCAAGACAAATTGGTTCTCTCTTCTGGCAGTCTATAGTAATTTCCATAGTCTTTGAGAACACCACAACACAATTACATCAGCTCTTCTCGGATCATCATTATTCATTATCCAGCTTTCACATGCTTAAGAGGCACTGGGAAATACTGTGGTTCCAGTCAGGCTCACCTTAGTTCTCCTAGCGACATCTTTGGGTGTTTCCATGTTAAAGACGCCCGCGGTTTACCAAACTTAGTGACGTGTTTGGTTTCTTGATGGCTGGATCCAGAAAAAGTGAAATGCGTGACAATTTCAAACTCTTCTCCATTTATCACGTCATGCATTGGTCTAGTTGTGAGAATTGTATTTTCTTTAATATTGAGTCATCTTCCACACTGGGGTGTGGTCTTTGCCAGTCATTAGAATGTGCTTCAAGTCCTTTCTGCTTTCAACAACTAAAGTTGTGTCTTCTAATTTTGATGACACGTGTTCTCCATTTAGACCTAGTTTCTCAGATTATTTGTTCAGCCTACAGATGAGTCAATCCGGTGATGCACAGTTTGCCTGATTTTAAACCAGACGGTGTCCCCTTGTTCGCTTTGAATGACTGTTACTTCATCTCTACGCAGGTTCTGTAGCAGCACAAGCAAGTGTTCCGGAATTCCCATTCTTTGCAATGTTGTTCAAAATTTATCATGATCCACACAGATAGACTTCTTTGCATAGTCACTTCAAACAACTGTAGAGTTGGGCAGGTGCCTTGGTTGCTTTTTTAAAATACTAACTTCAAAATTGTCAGACTTTTATTATTATTTCATACATGATTAGAGCATGAAATAGGCTAATTTTGATGAAAAAATTATGTCTATTTAACTTGAACAAAGATTTGGATGAAATTTCAGTGGCATTTCCTAGTGGATTACTTAGTAACATCCTTCATGATTGTCCTCTAAACCCTAAGAATTTTGCTTCCATACTAAAATGCAACAATGGTTGTAGCAACATATTGACAAGGAACTGCTAGAAGTTCAAACCAGATTCAGAAGAGAATGTGGAACAATGGGTATCATTACTGGCATCAGATGGATTTTGGCTAAGAGAAGTGAATACCAGAAAGGTGATCACTTGTGTTCATTGACTATGCAAAGGCATTGGACGGTGTGGACCATAATAAAGCATGGAGAACCTTGAGAAGAAAGGAAATTCTGGAATACTTTATTGTACTCAAACAGAACAAGGGAATAAACACTACATGGTTTAAGATCAGGAAGGTGTCCATCACAGTTGTATCCTTTCACCATGCTTGTTCAATCTATATGCTGAGCACAGTAACAGATAAGCTGGATTCTATGAAGAACAGTGTGGCAGCAGGATTGGAGGAAGGTTTATTAACAATCTGAGATATGCAGATGATGCAACCTTTATTGCTTAAAGTGAGCTGAATAGAAGCACCTGCTGATGAAGATAAGGATTGTAGCCTTCAGTGTGGATTACAATTTATTGTAAGGAAGACCAAAATCCTCACAACTGCACCAATAAATAGCATTAAAATAAATGGAAAAAAGGTTGAAGTTGTCAAGAATGTTTTTCTTACTTGGATCCACAATCAATGCTCATGGAAGCAGCACTCAAGGGATCAGAAGACATATTACATTAGGTAATTCTGCTGCATAAGACCTCTGTAAAGTATTGAGGACTAAGGTGCACCTGACTCAAGCCATGGTATTTATTCTCTATTGCATCAATGCATGTGAATGTTGGACATTTAATAAGGAAGACCATAGAGAAATAGATGCATTTGAATTGTGTACTGGAGAAGAATATTGAAAGTACCTCAGACTGCTAAAAGGCAAACCGATCTGTATTGGAAGAAGTAAGACCTAAGTGGTGCTTAGAGGCAAGGATTGCAAGATTTCATCTTACGTACGTTGGATATATTGTCATGAGAGATGAGCCCCTGGAGAAGCACATCACGTTTGGTCAAGGGGAGCGGCAGTGAAAAAGAGGAAGGCATTTGATGAGATGAGATGTATTGACACAGTGGCTGCAACAATGGGCTTTAGCGTAGGCACAATTGTGAGGATGGCAGAGAACCATGCAGTGTTTCTTTCTCTATGGGCCGGAGCCCACTTGATGGCACCCAAGGAAAACAAGCACTCTGGAGGAAGATCTGAGCCTTGTTGGTAAATCCTTCCTGAATGAAGGTAGTCTCTTATTACACACTTTTATTAAAAATATTCAATATCTTAAATACTTATGATATTAAATCACATCCTATCTGCTTTTCAGCATTCAAGTGAATTTTAAGTTGGATAGGAGGTTTGGGAAGGACATGCATTAAATAAAAGCATTACATTTTTATCTATCTATCTATCCTTCAGATTTTCTATTTTGAAGAGCTGTTGTCTACCTTTTTAATACAGCCATATTATAGTGAACTAATTGGAGAGAACCTCACAGACTCATCATTTATTGCTGTATACTATTAATTCTAAAACTTTAATAATTTGCATAGAACCTCTTTTGCTTTTCTTATAAAATGTTTACTTAATTTAATGAAATAATTGAGAATTTTAAGTATAAAATACTATTTAAAACATAATTTATGAAAAATAAGCACAATAATATAAATATCAATTTATTCACTATCAGTTTAAGAAATAGAACATTTGAAATCTTTTTTATTGTACAACTTCCTCCCAATCAGTAGTATTAATGTTTTCCTCATATTTTGACTTTGTTTAAAGTTGTAAGATACCTGTAAAATGTACATCGTTAAGTTGAGAATGTTTTTGAACTTCATAACGGGAAAGTATAATCCATAATTCTTTCCACTTTGCACTATTTTCATTAAAAATTATGACAATTTCTCTATGTACTGATACATGTAGTAATATTTATTCATAAGTTTTATACCTTTATATGAATATACTACAGTTTATTTATTCAACATTCTTTTAGCATTTAATTTCCCCCCAGTTTGTTTAGATTGTTATTTTTTGTTTGTATTTTTTGGTGTTACATTATATCCTACTATGAAGGGGCTTACATGTGACTCTGGTGCTCATAATTGAGTGTTTAGAAAGGCATATGCCTTGAGTGAAATTGCTGAATTGTGGGTTCTGCATGCTTTACTGTTATTGGATAATTCAAATGCATATTTCTAAGTCATTGTAGTGTAGTATTGTTGTAGACCCATAACATACCAATACTTCATAATAGTTGTCAACTTATTGAATATAAAACATTAACCATTTACAGCTTTGGTTTGAATTTGCTTTCTATTAATTGATCATCTCTTAATATACCTATCATCTTATTTGAGTATTCTTTTCAGTGACATGTCCATAGTTTTTGCCTGTTTTTAAAATTAGGCTATTTGTTCCAGTCTTTGATTTATAGGAATCCATTCTATCGTCTATAATGCCATTTTTGTTAAGTGTTTGGTCTCTCAATTATTAGTCTTTTAAATGTGTATGTGCCATCTTTTGATGACTACAACGTCTATATTATAATATAGTTAGAGCAATCAATATTTTCTTTTATGGTTAATGCCTTTGTGGTTTGTAAATTTTTACTTTTTGCAAGGTCATAAATGCATTTTTCAAAATTCTCTTAGACTTTCATATATGATTACTAATTCACCTGGGATTGATTTTGAGTGTGCTTTGAAGTAAATATTCATATCTACTTAAATAAAATACCTCATCCTCTTATATGCCAACCTGCATAGCCAACTTTCTTACACAGGTGTGTTTACTGCTGTGTGGGAATGGTTCTGCGATCCACGTGGTATTGGATTGTTCTGTTTGGTTAACACTGCTGATAAGACTTCTCTTTTTGAATGGTAGCTTGATAATGACTATTTGATAACTGATAACTCTATCTCCTCTATCTCTTCAGATATATCCAAGTCATTTATTTTCAGACTGCATTGCATGAATTGTTGAACATTATTTGCACAAACAACGGGGACTGGTGATAGTGCACAACTTTCCATAACACTCATTCACAAAGGCAGAACCATGCTTACAAGATTAATATGTGTCATACGAAAATAAGGAGGGCATTAATAAAATAAATAGTTGGTAGTCTCAGGCCTCATTCAATGACATCCTAAAAGCAAGGATTTCAAACAAATATTTTCATTCCTTTCATATGCATGGGAAAGCTTGCTCATGAATATGTAAGACTGGCAAAGAAGTATGCATTTGAATTGCAGTGTTAGTGAAGAATATTGAAAGTACTGTAGACTTCCATAGAAGAACACATTTTTTCAGAAGAAGCACAGCCAGAATGCTTCTTAGAAGTGAAGATGGCAAGACTTTGTCTCAAGTACCTTGGACAAGTCAGGAGAGACCAGTCCCTGGAGAAGGACATCATGCTTGGTAAAGTAGAAGGTCTTTGACAAAGAGGAAAATCTTCAAGGAGAGGATGGTTCAGTGACTGCAACAATAGACTCAAACAAAGCAGCGATTGTGAGGATGGCACAGGTCAGACGATCGTTTGTTCTTAGGGTCAGAATGGATACTAATTGACTCTATAGCTTCTAACAACCACAATTGCTAATGATTTCTAGCACTTCTTCGTATGTTTCTTGGTTTCCTGAATGGATATCTTCTTTATTTAAGTAGCGCTTATTCCTTGGTTCATTTTCAGTCGTATTGGCTTTTTGTTGTTGGAATGTTGTAGTTTTCTATAAATTTTAGACATTAGTTCCTTCTGTGAGATGCTGTTGTCAAAAATGTGTTTCTCTAATGTGTAGGTTCTCATTTATCCTTTTGATAAACTACTTTGATACATAGGTGTCTAATTTTTTTGGTTTTTACAGTCCTCTCATTTGTTTGTGTGTCTTTAATTATGTTTGACAGTATATTTATGCCACATATTTTGGACCCCCAAATTTCCCCCATTTCATTGTGATCTTTAGAGTTTTAGGTTTTACGTTTAGGTACTTGATCCCTCCTGAGTCCATTTTTGTATGTGGTGTGAGATGCCTGTCCTGTTTCATTTTGCTCTACACATGGGTATCCAGTTTCCCCAGCCCTGTTTGTTCCAGAGACTATCTCTTTCAGTGTAATATATTTGGGCCCTGTTTCGAAGACCAGCTGTCCAAGTTCGGGGAGTTTTATTTGGACTTCTTGCTTCGGTTCCGTTCATTTGTGTGTCTGTTGGTTGTTGCCCCACAGTAGGCTGCTTTGACTGTTGTTCCTGGGTAGTAGATTTTGAGATTGGGAGATTTCTGGTTTTGTGTTTGGTCTCCTATTTTGTTCTTCTTCTTTAGGAATGCTTTGTTCATCTGAGAACTCTTTCTTTTCCATATAAGGTTGTCCGTTCTTTAAAAAGTAAAGTTGGAACTTGGTTTGGGATTGCATCATGTCTGCAGATTGCTTTGAGTAGTAATTAACAATTTCACAAGGTTATTCTTCCTCTCCATAAGGATGGTATACCCTTTCATTTATGTAGGTCTTGTTTTGCTTCTTGAAGTTTATTCATAGGCCTTTTGTTTCTCTCTTGAGTCTTCTTCTTAAGTATTTCATCTTCGGGTGACCCTTGTAAATGGTATTGTTTTGGTTATCTTTTCAGAGTTCTCGTTGTTAGTGTCAAAGAATCTGATTCAGTTTTGTATGTTAATGTTGTACTTTGCTGCTTTGCTAAGTCTTTCAATTAATTCCAATAATTTTTTCTCTGTCTTTGGGATTTTCTTAGTGTAGACTCTTTTAATCTGTACATAAGATTATTTTACTTCTTTGCCAATTTGGATCCCTCTTATTTCTCTTTCTTATCTAATCTAAGACTCCCAATACAAGATTGTTCCATATATCGTTCTTTTTTTTAACCCCGTGTATTAGGCTGGGTTGACTAGAGGGAAAAAAAATGTGACGCTCATTTATGTGTAAATAGAGATTTATATCAAGAAGTAATTGTATATCAAGAAAACATCCCAGCCCAGTCCAGACGAAGTCCCTAAATTCAATAATAGTTCATACGTCTGATACTAGTCCATAAGTTGTCTTCAGACTCACGTAAGCACATGCAATGATGCAGAATGCAGTAAGGTCACAGCCTGGTAAGTGCAAAGTAAGTTGTGTGGATCTAATAGTGGTGGCCCATACCAGGGCTTGCAGCAAGCAGCATCAGCCAGCAGGGTGATAAAGGCAGAGAAAGAGAGAGGTTCCCAGGGCCCTCCTTCTGAGAAGGCCACGCCCACTCCACCACTCCACTTTTATATGTGAAGTTGACATGAAATAATGTAACTAACACACCCCATCAATTTTTATTTTTTAAAAAATGGATTGTTTCAGAATAGATCTACATGTAACTTTTCTAAAAAATCCCGAAGAGTACAATGCGAAGCACCTCCTTATTTAATACAAATTTTCATTTGTGATGCACTGCATCAACAATTTTTGTATGCACCTTGATGCAAAGGGGATTTTAAGTTGCATTCTATTTAATATAAAACATTAAAACTAGAATCAATTGCTGCAATTACAACCAATAAAATTTTTCCTCCAACAAAATATATATTTTGTATTTATATGACACATAAGCAGTTAGTTTTAATTGTACCCAAAGCAACATTTTTTATTTAAAAAGAAAATGAAGTTTCAGATTCACACACAAAGAACAGACATTTAATAGACCAAGACCTAGTGTTTGATGCACTTAATGGCATTATTTGGGACAATTTCAAAAGGTAAAAAATGGCATTAACAATAGCTCTGTCCAGGAATATTTACAATAAGGAAAATGAAAACCACCTTTATATGATATTTCAACACACTTTTTGAAGAGGCTAAATCACTTTCAGTTGCTTTCCTTTTGCTTTAAAAGAATCAATCAAAACCAGTCTCTCATGCATTGTTTCTGGATCAAGTATAAGCATTTGCATTTGCAAACATGTTTTTCACTGGGTTCTTGCCATCAATGAAACTAGTATTTATTTTCAAATTCTGTAACTGACTTCCCATTATCTTGTATAAATTGAAGTGCTTTCAAAATATTAGATATTTAGGATCAGATTTAATTTTTTGATATAAGCATGAAACTGTTATTGATAGATTTCCAGGTTACATTCTTAATAAACCAGTAAGTAAACCAAGAACCATGAGAGACGGTAATGAAGACTAGAATATAATGCAGGGCAATCAGAAGCTATTATTTAATGTTTTGTTGCAGGAAATGTGAACAACAAAAACGTATTCTACAGAAACTAATGCCTACTTACAGGTTTCAACGTTATACTAACGCAAAAGGTCATGCTTCAAAATGACCAAGTTTATAATTTATCGATGGGATATTTTGCTGCATTTTGGCATTTTACTATAACTCATAGTATACAACTGTTCAAGGATTCACACTATGTTGGCACAATGGACTAACAGTTTGTATATCTTTGTGGGTAGGATAACCTTTTCTCCCCACAAACACCTGAACTTTATAACACAAAATAAACAAGGTTCCAATGTCACTCTCTTACCACTTCGTATTTTTTCTTTGTGACATAAACATGTGTATTTTTGTTTTTTGAGTTGCTTAGTATACTGTGTAATTTAACAAGTTTAAAAACTTTCTAAAATATAGCCTTTTACCAAAAAAGTACAGGGCTTGGTGGCTATGAAATTGATTGCCAAAATATATAAGGGATCCAATCTATTTAAATAAGTATAGTTCTTTTAGATACCACTTAAAAAATTCTTTATAGAGACTAGACTTGAAGACTACACTGTTCCCAAAGAGTGCACCTACACCATGGGTTTTCAGTCCTCCACGTCAGTTACCTCTCCTTCAACCGGCTGCTCTCTTCACTGATTGACGAGACGTATGTTTACACCAGATCTTTTCCATCACAGATCTAGCAGATGACTGTAAGCATACCTGTACTGCCTCCAAGTATTAAGAGTTTAAACCCCTCTCCCTCCTCCCCTTCCCTTTTTTCCCCCCTCCAAAGCCTACAGCACTCTGTATTCCCAGGCGGTCTCCCATCCAAGTAAGGGCCCGACCCTGCTTAGCTTCTGAGATCAGAGGAGATCTGGCGCGTTCAGGGTGGTATTTGGGAGAGGGGAGGAGGAAGGGAAGGGAAGGGGGAAAAAAAGGAAAATGAGCTGATTCCGGGAACCCAAGAGGCAAGCGAATTTTGGGGATAATGAGGGCAACAAATGTATAGATGTGCTTTACACAACTGATCTATGTATTGTGATGAATTGTATGAGCCCCAATAAATTGATTAAAAAAATAAAAACGATTAAAAAAACAAACAAACAAAAAGTTTAAACCAAGGATATTTTTTTGTTTCTAGTTGTATCTTTTGTTAAGTTCATAACTAAAGATTGACAGCATGATTCACCTAATATTTTCTGAAAAATTAGTTACAGATTGTCTCATAAATCTTAAAACCCCAAACAGGAATCCTGTTGGTGTTTGTTTTTTTAATATCGCTCCAGAAGAAACGGCCCTGTACTTTGTACATCAGACAGGAGTAAATGATAAGAGACAGCAACGAAGAGATTTCCTCATCTTTCTGAAGACCAAGGTTTACCATGGCAAAGTTTAAAACCTGAGCAAAGGATACTAAATGTAATCATTTTCTACCTTTCTGCTTTCTCTCTGTTTTGTGGGGAACTAAAGAAGTCAAATAGAGGAATTGTTCTGTCTAGACAACCACAAAATCTGTAAGAACACATAGATATATTCCCTGTTATTCTTTCAGGGAGATATATATATATATATATAAAACCTTCAAAAATAAAAATGTGTTATTTAGCCTTGTGAATATACATATATCCTTCAAAAATAAAAATGTGTTATTTAGCCTTGTGACTATTTTCAAGTAAAATTTCTAGAATTTCTGTGACAAGCTCTCCAAGAAATTTTCCAAATACTTGTCACTCGGAAATTCCATTCACAGGAGATCCACCCGCAGCTTCCAAGCAGCTTTCTCCTTTGTTGAACCTGAGAGTGGCTCTCCTTGTTCCTGAGAATCCCAAACTCCTTTTTCAAAGTCATCCCTGTCTGTTTCCCAACACTATTTATGTCAACTTGTAGGGAGACACGTTTAGAAACTTCTTTTACATCAGATCTCCTGCTTTTCCAAGAATGAGGAGGCAGAATATGTATAAATTAGTCATGGTTTCTGAGTTGCCCGGCTATGGACAGCATCAGGATGGGCAGTGGATACAGTCAAAATTCCTCCATTTGTGGTGGAAGTCTGTCCTCGATGAGTTCTCTTAACTACTATATCATCTAGCAGTTGTTCTATGTTCAACTGGGCCTGGACCTTCAGGCCCCTTCTGAAAAGAAAAAAATCCTGACAAGTGTCTTTCTGGTGGCTTATTCCTTTCTGATTCTGGGAAAGTTGAGTAGAATGCGACTTTTTCTGTTTGGCTGGTTAGGTCTCTTGAGAAGTGCAAGTGCTTTCCTCTGTACTTCATTTTGTCTCAGAATGTTTTTCCGCCTTTTCAACACTGGAAAATATCGCTATACAATCACTTAAAGGTGGTCAATTCATAAGACTAACTCCTTTTCAAATTCCCATTGTTTTCCTAGCTACAACACTAGTGATAATCCCACAAGGACATCTCTTTCCAGGTATTACTCCTCCTCTAGGGCCCAGGCCTATTACTCTCATCCTAAATTGTTGGGTACCACTCTGCTGACGTCTTGAACAATTCTGTTTCTTTCCTTCGCTTTGATTCAATTTTTTGTAGATATGGTGGAGATTGTCGTTGCTGCGGGCTTTCGTCGCTGGATGGATCCTCGGTGGCTTCCATTAACCAGTTCATGCTTGGAGATGCCTTCAGCAGGGAAGGCCAGAGACTGAGGGCTGCCTGCTCGCACTTGCACGTGCAGTCTCTGTTTACGTAGTTCCTGTTTGCAAGGGCAATGCTGCAGTCTCTCTCAAGGGAAGCAGACTGCTGCATATGCCTTCTGTGGCGCAGCTGGTGGGATCAGACTGCCCAGCTCTTCTCTAGAAGTGGGTCCTAACCAATGTGTCACCAGAGTATCTTTTCTATTCTGATCATCTGATCATCTTTCAGCTTAAATTTATCATGATTGCTAATATGGTCATATTTCGTTCCTTCATCTTATGTCATATTTTCAAACGTTCCCCTCCTTTTAAAAAGATGTCTTCTCTCCTTTTTAAAATAACTGTTGGCTCTCTTTTTTTCACATTAGGTTGTTGTAGGGCTCATCATTTCTTTGTTATCTTAGAGAATGTAAACATGTGTACATACATGTAAGCAACTTTTCACTCACCTCTTGAACAATAACACTATATTGGATAGTTAATTACTCCAAAATTGAAGCACTTTTCATTTTCTGTAAGTTGGTTCTATCATTTAACCCAATGAAATCTTATTTATGTAGTTGATATTTATACGTACACAGTGTTTGTTCCTAATTATGCTTTCTTGCATATAGGAGTTTTTCTCCAATTATTTTCCTTCATTCTTAATGAAGTACATCTTGGAAGCATTACTTTAGGGCGTGATATCTCATAATTGATTCTACTGATATTTGGAGCCATGACATTCGTTGTGAGAGGAGCCAGTATTTTGGTGTATTAAGCCATGGAATTGGATGAGATTTCTGAGAAATAGAATGAGAGTAAGGAGGGAAGAGAAATAAGGGCAAAGAGGAGAAACACTTCTGAGACGGCTTCTCTGCTAAAGAGGGTACCAGCGAACGGAAAGGAAGGAACGCAAACACACGAAGGAGTAATTTTAAAGTAAGTATTCATGAAGAGAAAAGATCAATAGAAGGCTTCGGATCAAATGGGAATGTAGATCAGAATTTCAATATTTTACGGATTTGAGACTTGCTGGATCTAGGGAAGCTGGATCACCCCCTGAAGCTGTTGTCTGGAGATAATCTTTACACGAACCTTAAGCCAAAAATATCCCCTGTCATATTCTTAAAACCAAGCAAAGTTCAGTATTTTTATTGGTGAAAAATGTCTGTATTGAGCATTAGACTCTTTTAAGATCTATCACAAAGGGAAGGAACTTTGGTGGTGGTGTCAGGTAAGCATCGAACTGCTAACCTCAAGGCTGGTGGTTCAGACTCATCTGCCACGGGGGTAGTTAGATGATTTCATGTCAACCTGAAGTGTGGGGATAGAGTCTAGACTGTTAGTCAGGTCACAGTCTACTGGTGCCTCCTTGTGGGTATGACCTCCTCATAAAGAAGGTTCTGGGAACCCCCCTTCTTTCTCTGATCACTTTCCTGCTGGTGAGCCGCTGGGAGACCTGCTGGAGACCTGCCAGAGCCCTGGAGATGGTCCACCACGACTGGATCCACGTGACTTTGCAGCCCTGGCCTGTGATCTCCCTGTGTTCTGATTAACGCGTGTGGCTGCTTGCGTCTGGAGAGGGTCTTATGGACTAGCGTTGGTCTTATGGACTTGAGTTGGACTGGGCTGGGATGTTTTCTTGATATAGAAAGCTTCTTGATATAAATAGCTCTCATACATATATTAGTGTCATTGGATTTGTTTCTCTAGTCAATCCAGCCAATCCAGCCACTTGAAAGGAGACATTTACTATCCGTGCTTGTGAAGACTTACAGCCTCGACCCCATATAAATTGCTATGAGTCCGAATTGACTTGATGGCAGCCCCTCCTGGGGAAAAAGAGGAGTCTGCCTGTTCCTGTAAATGTGTACACTCTCCCCAACTCTACAGAGCAGTTCTGCTTTTCCTACAAAATCCCTATGAATCAAACGACGTGATTATAATGGGTTTGGGTTTTTGATTTTATATGGGTCAAATTGAAAACAGCAATTCAGAAGATGATATTTTAGGGAATAGTGAGGTTAGGGTAATACAGGAGAATGAGAATGGCTGTACAACTTGAAGACTCTAATCAACATCACTGAATTATACATGAATTATATACTCTTGAACTGGTTTGTATGTTTTGCTGTGTGTATTTTCAACCACAAGAAAGAGAAAGAGAAAAATATGTATATGAATCTAGTCAATCTAGTTGCATAATTTCTGGCATATCTTTGAGCTTCAATGTCATGTTGTGGAGAATTAGACTTGGATTCATATGCTAATTCCCGTATAAATTGAATAATTTTAGGGAAACTATATAACTTCTTTATCCTTCAATTTCATCTTCCATGAAATGGAACTTCTGTGATTTAGAACAAAGAAAAGAAGACACTCAACATATGGTGCATAAAAATCACCCAGTATATGATAACTCTCCTCCTGCTTGTGGAATTGGAAGGGGATTTATAAAGCAAGTGGTCTACATCTGGAGTTTCACCCATGGTTGGATTTAAGATGTCCCCCTTTACCCTAAACTTGCAAGGACCCTGAGCTAGGGAAAAAACAAACAAACAAATGGACACAGTGGTTTAACATCACTTTATTTTTTTTCTTTTTGCATAGTGGGTAAAATATTCCTATTAAGTAAAACGTATGTAAATGAATGGATTTGCCTGTCAAGTTGTTTGTTTTGTTTTGTTTGAGGCATTAGAAGTGAGAGATCATTTGGTTAATGCTAGTTAAATGACAAGTATCAGTCATCAATTTGCTTTGCTTGAAAAAGGACTTTGTTTATCAAAACGAAACAAAGTAAAATCTACAGGTTTGGGTAGGGCCAGTTACAATGAATACACTTATTTTACTTTGTTATCAAGTTTTACATAGAAACTCAGGTCTTAAAATTTATACTCATTTTTAAATCGTAAAAAAAATTCCTTATAATTACAATATAAAATAGTTGGAGTTGTTTTATATTTGCAATTTTCACTTATCTGGATCCAAGACGCCGTAGAATCCAGACCAGTGACAGCATCAAGAGGCACCAGAAGAGAGCGGGTGCACCGCCCTTCGGAAACATCCGTCAGTGCCATCGCGTGGCTCCTGCTTCTCATTTCCTCTCTAAATCTGGAGCAGCTGCTTCTCAGTGGTACATGACCTGTATCCCAGGAAATGACGAGATTTTCATTCCCCACAATAGCTTCTCACAGATTCGTTTGTGAGCTAGTAGAATCCATGAACTACCTGTCCACTCTACAGAAATTGAGCATGTGTGGTATCGACAATTTGCTTATGCAGCACTTCATGATTTGGATGAGTAGGGATGGTTGGAATCATAGTTAAATATCATTGTCTTATAATCAATGAACTCTGAGGTTCTGAAGCATAAAAAAAACAAAACAAGAAAAAAGGAATATTCCCACTCATAGTTTGCTCTGTATTGTATTAAATTAAATTTGTCATGTCTTCCATTTCTGTTTCACATCTATTTTAACCTTTAATATTTTTCTTTGCCACTACTCTCGTTCCTCCAAGTCTGAATTCTCTACTCATTCTAATCTAACCCCACAAGTAATTTTTAGCATTTTGGCAAGTTTCTGTTAATGTACTTCCTGCTCATAGGATAAAGATTGATTTTGCTTTTGCTATAAGGTAAACCAAAATATTTCAATTGATAGAGCAATTGTCCACATGCCATGGTGACAGTGGATGGTAGGGCCTAGTCTATAGTTTGTTTGGGGCAATTGGATAGTATCAGGATGTTGAATATTGACTTTCTTCAAAGCATGTTGAGAATTATTTTATTTTAAAATAATTTCTTCAAACCAGTACCAATCAAAGTGTAAAATAAAATAATTTTATAAGATATACTGAAAAGACACGATATTCTGAATTAACAGTGGCATTATATTTTATGGATTTTGTTGCTTGCCTGAGAGGCAGCGTGGTGGAGAAACAACTGGAAGCTACTGGGAGCTCACGAATTGAGCCCCTGTCTCGGTTCGACTGTGAAGTAACCAGATGGCACACGCCCTACAGATTTATGTTGTTTTATTTGTTTCATTTTTATCTTCTTTTGGACTTAATTTGTACCTGTACAAGTTACGTCCACTGTCTACTGTTTTATAGCATAGGTTTTTTGTTTTGTTTTATTGTTGTCTTACTGGTGTTTAAAAATAGTTAAACTGATTTTTATGAATTAAAATTTTTGAATTTTACATAAGAATCCTCTTCCAACAGCAAACTGCTGATGCCACCCGCACCATTACTTAGGGCACAATTTCTTCAGACTCTGAAAGTCTCTATATAATGCTTCCAGTAGTTTTATTTATAGTTTTTTTTTCATTTATATTTTGATGACATTTAGCATTTATTTTTTGTTAAATCTATCCAAACAAATAACCATTTGTTTGCTTTTTCTCATGATATTGTTCTGCTCTCTCTTGGTACTCCAAAAATAAACATCCCACTAAAAGGTCACCAGAAATCGTTGGAATGTTAATTGAAATGATTTACCAAACTGATGCAGGTTTGGAAAGACTCAATGCCAGCCTATTTGGAAAACATCTACCAGGCCAACTAACTGAAAGAGATTGAGACTTGTTTCCATTCCAAAGAAGAGTGACTCAACAGAACAAAGCAGAAATTATTTTACAATGTCATCAATATCACATGCAAGTAAAACTTTTCTGAAGATAATACAAAAAAATATTTTGGGGCAAAGGTGCATTGAAAAGGAGGTGCCAGATATTCAAATTATATTCAGAAGAGAACTTGGAATTGAGGATATGATCGCTGACATCACATGGATCTGGACTGAAATCAGACGGTGCCAGGAAGATGTTAAATTCTATTTCACTGACATTGAAAGGCATTTGCCAGGGAGCATCATAATAAATTATGAATAATACTGTAAAAAAGTAGATTTATGGAACACTTATTTGTGTTCATGTGAAACCTGTATGTACACCAAGAGGCAGTCTTTCAAATAGAACAAGGAGATACTGCATGGGTTAAAGTCAGGAAAAATGCATGTCAGCGTTGCAGCCTTTCCCTTTGCCAACTCAGACTTCGTGCTAAACAAACAGTCCAACACGCTGAACTCTAGGAAGCACAGTGAATCAGGATTGGAGAAAAGCTCATTACCAACCCGCAACATGCAAATGACCCAGCTTCCTTTCCTGAAAACAGAGGGCTTGAAGCACTTCGGGGTGCAGATCAAAGATGGCCGCCTTCAGTGTGGATTACACTTCTGTAATAAAAACAGAAGCTCTCACAGCTGGGCCCATAAACAGTATTATGATGAACAGAGAAAAGTTTGAACTTGTCAAATATTTCATTTTTTATAGTATTAACAATCAACACCCATGGAAAGCGGCAGCTGGAAAACAAATGATGTAGCCAATTGGACAAAACTGCTGCAAAAGATCTCTTTTAAATGTAAAAAAGTGACCACACAACTGAGGAAACTGGAAAGACTTGATTCATTTGAATTGTGGTGTGGACAACGAATATTGACAGTACCCTGGTCTGCCAAAACAAACAAATTTGTCTCAGAAGAAGTATAGTTAGAATGCTGTTTAGAAGTGAGAATGGAGAGACTTCATCTCAAGTAACTATTATTAGGAAAGACCAGTCCATGGACTAGGACATCATGGTTGGTATCGTAGAGGGTCATTTAAAAGATATTGCAGTGATAGGCTCAAACATAATGACAATTGTGAAGATGTCCAAGATTGGGCAATGTTTTGTTCTGTTGCACACATGGTCACTCTGAATCATAACCATCTCAAAAGCCCCGAACAACAATGCACTTGCCCAATAATTATGAAACTAAATGCAATATGCTCATTTATTGATTTTCAACCATGCCACCAAACATGTCAAACAACCATGCAGGGTCCTATCAACAAGAGCTGGGCAGAGTTTCAGAAAATCCGATAAGAGAAGAAATGATCTGGGACCTTTCTACTATTCTTAACTTCTTCATCATTATCAGTAAAGCAAAGTAATGCCTTTGAACCCTTCCCCAAATGTCTTTTATACGTCTAATATATGATTTATTTTCTCATAAAAATGATGGATAAGTAAAGAAGGGGAAGCCAAGCAGGAAGAGCAACAAGAGGACTGAATTTAAGAGTCTAATCTTGAAACTTTCACTCCCCATATGTTGAGCATTTCAAATATATAGATGCCTTTCTGTCCTGTACAGATGGTTTTATGATCTGTTTGGACTTTAAATATTGTGACCAATATTGTGCAGAGTCTCAAGTTAATGGATTTATTGTTTGTGCTTCTGTTTCTCCACAGAAGTTTATCAGGAATAAAGCAGGCATCATTTTAAACTTCCTAGACTGTGTTTAAAAAGACCAAGCTTTGAAATGGGTCTTTGAAATTTCAGGAAAGGTACTTAAAGGTATTAGAATCTCTTATTTCATTAGCTATGTTTATACTACAGTAGAATTATTTATGAAGAGCTTACAGCATAAAATCATTAAGCAACTATAGATGGACATTACAGTATTTTTTTCTTTTAATATATTGTTGTTTATTGGCATTTTTTTATCATGAAATTGTTTATATGGGAAGCATATTCCATAGATGCTATTGTTATTATTGTTATTAGAGGTGTTTACTGAGGCTATTTTTATACCATTAATTATGCTAAATATTCACATATAATGTCTTAACAAATAATTACAATAACCTTATAAAGTAGACATCAGTATCCTCCTATTGCAGATGAAGTTTTAGTGTGCCCAAGGTTTCAAAGGAAATAAATGTCAAAACTGGGATGCAAATCTAGGTCCACAGCACTTCAAATACTGGTGTGTGTGTGTGTGTGTGTGTGTGTGTGTGTGTTCAATCCTTAACTTCTGTGGAGTTCAGTAGAGCTCCTGCCTCAACTGGGCATATGTGTTTAGTTGTACAGCTTTTAAACTTAGAGCCCCAGGTCATTGCTCTTACCTGTATTCTACTAACATGATTTCAAGATCTATGAAGTTGCAACCAGGCTTATTCTCTAAGTTTAACTTTCTTTCATGTGAAACAAGATTACAATTCTGATTTTTTGTTAGGATCAAATGAGATAGCCTAGAGCCATTGGTACAGGATTCATGCCATAAAATGGTGTCTTCCACTTGGGCCTCGGTATCTCAAACTCTATTTTCCCTCAAATAATCTGTATATCTGGATAGAGAAAAGTACATCATTTAGCTTGTCTGAGCAATTCATTAAACGTTTACGTGTAAATTAATTAGATGATGGCTTACGGAAGATATCATCAGTCTTATATCCAGAAATTCATATGAATTTTGTTTCAACTCATTCCTTGCAATCCCCTTCATTATATTATCACCATTTCATCTGATTTCTCCCTGTGTTTCCTGTTCCTTGTTTTTTTTAACCTGCTGGGCTTTCTCATTGAATAAATTCTGTCCTTTTGATCATACATGGTTGATTTTTCTGCCACAGAGGTAAGGTCAGTTCCAAACCAAAAGGGTGACTAAAGAAAGGCCATTGTCTTAGGAGCAAGACTGGCCTCTTTGATGATGTTGAGTTTTGGTCCAATTGAGTAAAGCAAGTTTTGATAGATAATTGTTGTCCTGGAAATATTGAAAATGTAACTAATATTTAAAAAATCAATGTAGTCCATCAGGTATCTAGAGTACATCTTTTTAAGTTAAAATAGTTCATTTAATCTTCATAGCACTCATGCTAAATAATATACTCATTATTCCCATTTCAAGCATGAGAAATAAAGACCTAGTAGGTGTAAGAGAGTTGTCCAGGAATACATAGCTGCTTTGTGGTCTTTAACCTATTTCAGGAAAATCCTAAGTCTCAGCTCTTTCCCTTGCAGAGCTAACTGAAAATTCACTGCTGTGGCATTTTCCCAGTTGAACTAGAGAAAAATGGGAAGTGCTTAGGAAGCAAAACAAAATGTTTGTTAAATAATGCATTAAATGGTTTGTTTCTACATTTCTTAGGCATATTTCAAAATTGATTTGGGGCGTGTCTCGGTTATCAAGTGTTGCTTTAACAGAGCTGTCACAAGTGGATGGTTTTACCAAATTTATTTTCAAATCGAGTAGGCTAGATTTCCCAATTCAGGGTACTAGATGTATGGGGAATATTTTCCCTCTATCAGCTGTGGAAGAATGTTCTTTTCTTTCTTTCTTTTTTTTTTAATCAATTTATTGGGGCTCATACAATTCATCACAATACATAGATCAATTGTGTAAAGCACATCTATACATTTGTTGCCCTCATTATTCCCAAAATTCACTTTCCTCTTGGGTTCCCGGAATCAGCTCATTTTCCCTTTTTCCCCTCCCCCTCCCTTCCTCCTCCCCTCTCCCCCATGCACCCTTGATAATTTATAACTTATTATTGTATCTTATATTACACTGCCCGGCATCTCCCTTCACCCACCCCTCTGCTGCCCGTCCCCCAGAGAGGAGGTTATATGTAGCTCCCTGTGATCAATTCCACCTTTCTACACCCCTTTCCCTCCTGATATTGCCACTGTCACCTCTGGTCCTGAGAGGTTCATCTGTCCTAGATTCCCTGCGTTTCCAGTTCCCATCTGTACTGCAGTGCATCATCTGGTCTAACCAGGTCTGCGAGGCAGAATTGGGGTCCTAGTAGTTGGGGGAGGAAGCGTTTAAGAACTAGAGGAAGGTTGTGGGTTTCATTATTGCTATACTGTACCCTAAGTGACTCATCTCCCCACTACCTCTCTGCAAGGTATTTTCAGTTGTCTAGAGATGGGCATTGCGTCTCCATCACGCGCCACCCTCGTCAATGAGGGTCCCTTGAAGATCTCCCTGATGTCTGGGCATCCATTTTCCTTTGGGTCTAGGAAGTTCTTAGTGCAGAGACATGTGGTCCAAAGGATGTATCTCCTCCTGACTTGAAAGAGATTGACTGAAGATACCACTTAATCCAGTAGATGGTATCCTGACTCATTAGCATGATTGTCTCTAATCCTGCCTCATTAACATCATAGAGGTTAGGCTTTATAGCAGGATAATTCTATCACATCACAGAATATAGAATAATTACATAATACTGAGAATTATGGCCTAGCTAAATCAACACATATTTTGGGGGATGCTATTCAGTCAATAAAAAGGCATACTGAAAAAAATGCAGTATTTTATTGTTTTTATTGAAAAAAGGTGGGCAATATGCCTTTGGCAATGCCAATGTTCCATAAATGCTTTCCTGTCTTAGTCTACCATTAGCATGAAGCGTGAATTAGTGCAGACAGTGTTTGTACCATTTGGTGCCCTTGAGTCGGGTCCAGCTCATAGCAACCCTTGTTTGACAGAAGAAAACGCCATTGGCTGCTCCCACCTGACAGCGGTTGCTGTGTATGTGCTCATTGTTGCAGCCGCTGTGTCTTTCTAGCTCACTGACATGCTTCCGCTTTTTTCTTACCCTCCACTTTCAAGATTATAATTTTAAAATATGCTATATTTTTAAAAAATCGTAATTTCAACATTTTTTCCCCAGTTTTCATCGATTTTTTTAAATTACAAACTGGGGCTTAATACATATATCATTCCATATTTCAATCATGTGAAGTAGAATTGTATAATTACTATTACAGTCAATCTCCAAACATTCTTTTTCTACATGGGCTCCTTGATATCATCTCCCTTTTACCCACCCACCACCACACTGTACCCACCCCCCCCAAAAAAAAAGAAAACCCTCATTCTACTTGCTGTCCCTATAGGTTCATCAATCCCGGGTTTCATCTACTGAAAAATGGAAAACCACACAATACAGCTTCAAGAGGGTGACCTCCAATGGCATGACACCTCTGAGATATACCCTAATATGTACAAACTAAAACCAAATAAAACAATACAAACAAAAATACAGATAATTTTGGAAACCAGATCAGATCCAGCCTGCATCAGAGGGGGATCTACTGACCTTAACTGTGCAAGTCAGATTTATGCCTTTGATCTTCTGTACTCCTCTTTCCCAAGCATTCTGTTTAGTGACCGCTTTCCTCCCCACCCATTTTACATAGGGAGAGTTGTCTGGAGGCTCATGTCTTCTGTCGTTCCACAAATGAATCTTGGCCCCCCAGTGTCATCTATTGCCTTTTGCACATCAGATTCTCACAAATTAGACTCTGATACGAAAAGCTCCTTCAACATCAGTTTATATGGACGACACTCCTTCAGTGACTGATGGTGGTATGCTTCTTCCATGTGGACGTAGTTGACATCTTGCTTAGATGGCTGGTTGTTTGAAGACAAGCCTTTAAGA
The DNA here is from genome assembly GCF_000313985.2 of Echinops telfairi. Lineage (NCBI taxonomy): Eukaryota > Metazoa > Chordata > Mammalia > Afrosoricida > Tenrecidae > Echinops > Echinops telfairi. Next base: position 12,472,888 of record NW_022103900.1, read on the forward strand.
CCCCAGACACAACTTTATCTGATAGCCAGGCACCATCTACATTCTTCACCACATTTTGCTATAGTCCTGTATCTTCTGTGTTCACTTCCTGAGGGCGAGCATCAAGCAGGGCCATGATGCAAGAAAGAATTGTTCTTAAGTTGGAGCTAGGATATAATGTGAATCCAAAACTCATTCCTAGATCTAGGCTTTTTTGCTTGTTTGTTTTTTTCTTTTAATTTGCTGTATCTTTGGAGTTAATACATATGTCATATTGCTCCATAGTTCAATCATGTCGCAGAGACTTGTACAATTGCTTCCATAATCACTCTCCAAACATAGTTTTCCATCCTGGACACCAGACATCATCTCTCTTTTATCTCCCCCAGCCCCACTATATTACCACCACCCCCCCCCCACGAAACCCTTGTTCTCTTTGCTTTCTCTATCGGCTCACAGTCCCTGGGTTTCAGCTATCAAAAGTAGAAAAACAAATAACAACTTCAAGAGGGTGACCCCACTGGCAACGCGCCTCTGAGATGCATGCTATTTGAACAAATGTAAGAAGAATATAACAGGATGACCATCATAGGATTGCCAGAATAATACATATCTTAGTACAGAACACAGGGGAATGATGTAGCAAACACCTGTTTGCCAACCAACAGTACACCACTCTTGGTACTGCTATCTTCTACTTAGGTCCTCAGGTTACAAGTGAGTCTGAAGTAGATTCCAGTTCACCCAGGGGAGTTCCCTTATGGGGTCTCACCATTGCAGCCTCTGCAGCATGTCTTGTGCCCCGAAGATCCAGGATTCAGTGTCCTGGCCTGGGTTCCCGGGATACCCCAGACCCCCAAGTTCAATGTTGCCCATACACTGCATACTAATAAAGACATTCCACACCTAATGTCCCCAAATGCATCCTCAGCCACTCCTCCCCACACCTGGAGGTCAGGCTTCCCTCCCCTCCCCTCAACAGACATGCACCTGTGTTTCTCCAACCTGAGCCTACTCTCTCTCTTATCCTGGGCTGCCCCTCCCATCATTAAGCCTCATCCCTCTGACAGGGCCACCTCTCTCTGTGGGACTTCATCCCAGATCCACATGGCAACCACTCAGCAGACAGCATCCCTCACTTCTCCCCCAACCATTTGATCCCAGTTGTTATGAAGGGCCCTCCAGCCAAGTGGCCTACACTGTAGTGACCAATGCTCAACGTAGCTGGCACAGATGATGTATGGCTCATTGGCATTGGTCAGGCTCTTTACCAGGTTGTCTGGTCCTCCTGGCCAGAAGACTGTATGCCCTACAACCTTAGCTTGTTCTTATTCTGCTGCGTGTTCCTACCGCAGCAGACCCATACAGTATGTGTCCTTTGTGCTTGACTAACTTCACTCAGTGGAATGTCTTCCCGATCCCTCCATGAGCTGAGGTGTTTCCTGGTCTCATCGCCATGTTTTAGGAATCCATAGTATACATACTGGAGTTGTTTTATCCACTCTTCTATTAAGAGGAATTTAGACTATTTCCAAACTTCTTGCTATTGTGAACTATCCTGCGATGAACACGAGGGAGCAACTGTCTGTTTGTGATGTTTCTTATTTGGTGTGTGGTGTGGTGGGGGTCAGGGTCACAGGGTTATGCCCAATAACGGTATTGCTAGAGCATATAGTATTCGATTGCCATCTGTCTTAGGTATCACCGTCTCTCCTCCAACAGTGGCTGTCCGTATGTACAAGTCCACCAGCAGTGGATCTGAGTGCGTATCTCACTACACCCTCTCCAACATTTTTGGTTCAGTTTTATTTTTGTTAACTAAGTTACAGTTATGGGTGTTAGGTGGCATCTCATGGTTGTTTTGGCTGGCTTTCACCAGATGGCTAGAGAACACGAGCATTGCCTCATGTGTTTAGTAGCCATTCGAGCGTCATCCTGTGAGACTCGTCTCTTCAGGTCCTTTGCCCACCTTCTCAGAGTACTATTTGGGCTTTTGTTGTTGTTGTTTTCTCATAGGCTTGTAAAATTCTGTAGATCTTACTAATTAGTCATTTGTCTGTTATGTTGTTGCTAAATATCTTTTCCCAATCCATGGACTCGCCTTTTACTCTTTTAATGAAGTCTTTCCATGTACACACGTGTTTTATTTTTAATAGTCCCCACTCATCTATGTGTCTCTCATGGTGTGTTTCCTTTGTTGGCTCTGATAGCCCTTGTATCCCCTGCACAAGGGCTCCTAGCTTTGTGCTAATTTTCTTAATGATCCTGATAGCCTTGGGTTTTACATTCAGGTCTTGGATCCACCTTGAGTTTGTTTTTGTGCATGGAGTAAGATATGGGTCTTGCTTCATTCTTTTGAAAGTGGATATCCAGATTTTCCAGCACCATTTATTGAAGAGAGCATCAGCTTCCCATTTAATACTTCGGGGCCTTTGTCAAAAATCAGTTGTTTGTATGCAGATGTTTTTATTTTGGGGGTTTCTGTCCTGACCCAGTGGTCTGAGTATTTATTGCTATACCAGTACCAAGTTGTTTTGTCAACTGGCTGTATAGTAGCTTTTGAAGTCAGGTAGTACAAGGCCATCTACTTTGTTCTCCTTATTAAGGAGTTCTTTGCTGATCCTGGGTTTCTTCCCTCTCCTTATGAGGTTGCTAATCAGTTTTTCCATTTCTTTGAGGAGTGATGCTGGAATTTGGATCAGGATTGCATTGAATTTGTAGATTGCTTTAGGTAGTATTGATATATTCACAATTTTGAGTCTTTTGACCCAAGAACATGCAATATTCTTCCATTTGTGTAGATTCATTTGGTTTCTTGTAGTAATGATCTGTAGTTTTCCTTGTATAGGTCGTTGGGGTTTGGGGGATTCGGTTTATTCCTAGATATTTCAGCTTTTGCATAGTTATTGTGAGTAATATTCATTCCTTGATATCTTTTTCTATTTTCCCATCACTGGTGTAAGACAATCCAGTTGATTTCTGCCTCTTAGTCTTGCCTTCTGGCCCTCAACTGAACTTCTCTATTGTCTCCAGTAATCCTACTGTGGATCCCCTAGGATTCTCAATCTACAAAATTGTATCATCTATAAAAAAGCAAAAGTTTCACTTATTCTTTACCCAATTGTATTCCCTTTAGTATCTTGCCATTGACATACGTTACTGGCTAGAGTACCTTCCAGTCCAATGATGAATAGGCATGGGGATAGGCATGTTGAATCCCCTTATTGAGTGGAACTATTTTCAGCATTTCTCCACTGAGTGTATGTAATATTAGCTTTTGGTTTTTCGCATATGGCTTTTATTGTATTGAGGATTTTCCCTTGTAATCTTAACTTCTTGTGAGTCTTTTATTAGGAAGGGGTCTTAGATATTATCAAATGCTTTTCTGCATCAATTGATATGATCATATGTTCTTATCTTTCTCTTACTGATGTGATGGATTACATTAATTGTTTTTCAAATGTTGAATCACCCCTGCATCCCCCTGTATGAATCCCACTTGATGTCATGTTCTATTATTATTTTTTTATATATTGTTGGATTCTCTTGGCCAAGACTTTGTTGAGGATTTTTGGATCTGTGTTTATGATAAATGTCGGTCTGTAATTCCCTCTCCTTGTGGGGTCTTTGCATGATTTTGGTATCAGGGTTATGCTGGCTTCACAGAATGAGTTTGAGAGTTTGCCGTCCCTTTCCATGTCCGGGAAGAGTTTGGGTAGGATTGGTGTCAGCTCTTCTCTGAATGCTTGGTAGAATTCTCACATGAAGCCAGGTGGACCAGTTTTTGTTTGTTTTTAATTGGGAGTGTCTTGATGACCTTATCTATTTCTGCTCTTGCTGTTTTTGTTCAAGTTCTTAATGTCCATATGCATTAATTTGGGAGAAAAGTGATTTTCCAGCTATTTGTCCATGTCCTCTAAATTATTGAATTTGTTGGAATAAAGTCTTTCATGTTACTGTGTTATTAATCTTTTTTCTTCTTT
>NW_022103900.1:12478285-12479227 GCF_000313985.2 Echinops telfairi
TTGCTAGAGGTTTGTTGATGTTATTGATTCTTTTAAAGAGCCAACTTTTTGTTTTGTTGCTTTTTTCCCATTTTTCTTCTGTTTTCCAGTTCACTTCTTTGTACTCTAATTTAAAATATGCTATTTTTAATGCAACTCATAGTCTCCCACCCCCTCCACCCCGGTATAATTTTTGCAGGGAGTATATATCATTAGGTATAAAAGGGACTTCCAAAAGTTTGTTGGTAAAATTCATTATCTTTCCAATTTATTTTTCCATGAACATTTTGAAGCCCCTCGTATGTACCTACCTGCTAACTGACAGAATTTCAGCATGCGCTCACAGGTTCCTTTGCTGCTTGTTGGTTCACTCATTGACTCCTGATGGCGTGCTTCCAAAGATCAGTCACTGCCAGGAGAGTGTAGATGAAGCATAAACAGCAATGAATCTGCTGGAGCTTAAAATCTAGAAAGGGAAACAGACATCAAATAAATTATCACAGTGATAAGATGACAAATGTTGACTGAAATAGTTTCCATGAAGCAGATATACCTGGTACTAGACACTACCTGACAGTATCATTTAGCCTTATCAGGGAGGTCACAAAAGGTTTCCCTGGAGAAGTGACATGTGAACAGAGAACTGAGAAATGAACAGGAGCTAAGTAAAGAAAGGATAAAATGTATCTCAACAGGGTAGTGACATATGCCAAGGCTTCTTGTTAGCTTCTTCATACCTAATACATATCCTCTACTGAAACATGTCCCTCAAGAATATTACTAGACACCTGGGCTCTGAATGATGAAGAAACTGGTGTAATATACAGCCACTCAGGTCATAGAAACTGTGTTAGTCTGGGCAAACTAGGGAAACAAATCAACAGATACACATATGTATAAGAGAGAGTTTTATATAAAGGGTAAGTGCACATCAGGAAAACATCCCAACCCAGTGCCACCCAC
>NW_022103900.1:12481580-12492248 GCF_000313985.2 Echinops telfairi
AAGTGATTAAACCACTGCACCACCAGCCTCCCTCAGATAGCCAAACCAAAACCACTACCGTGGAGTTGATTTCAACTCATAGCAACTATATAACCATTTCCAGGTGGTAAATATTAACAAAATAGAAAGCCTCATTTTCTTCCTGGGGGTTGGCTGGTAGGTTTGAACTGTAGATCTTGAGGTTAGCAATCGAAAGCTTATCCCACAGTAAGTCCAGAGTTTAGAGTTCTTCACAGCGATGCTTAATTATGCTTTGTTATCGATTCAACAAAGATGGTAGAATTCTTTTTAATTTGAAGTCAATGTTATGGGTTGCAAATAATCTCTGAAATGTTCACCTTTCTTTTCTTTTTTAATTGTAAAAGTATTTGATGGAAGCACACTCCAGAGAAGCCTTCCAATGCAGAGACATGAAAGGTCACCTGGGATTTGCTCTCAGGTTCTGCTGATGCCCCACTGTGTTCTCCGAGAGATTTCCTCTCTGAAAGTCCATGCTCTGAACCGCAACAGCAAAAATTCTTGTGTGACTGCTAGGCCAAGGGGATTTACTAAAAGGGAGTTAGTATTGAAATTACTGCAAAATAACATGCAGATATAAGAGTTATTGAATGTCCAATAGTGCTTGATCCTTGTTATTAGAAAACTAAAATAAAATGGTTTTTCAAAATTTTCTGGCAAATTTATTCTCCGGTCATTTGCCATTTATGAGATAAAATATTTTTCTCACAACAAAAAAGATTGTAACATTATTATTCAGATATAGTCTTTAGAAAATCTTCAGCATATGAAAACGGCTTTGGTGTTTTTTACTTCAAAATCCTCTCAAGCATAACAAAGAATGTGCCCTTCCTCTGAGAAGGTTTTGTCTTGAATAGGTTAGGAGAAGAAAACACTCAAGTGAATTATTTAATAATTGATAATGGAAATAGAGTCCTAATGAAATTTCCATCTTCCTGAAACATGAACTCTATATTTATTACTTTTTATTATTAACTAATACTGATGTGTGCAGTTACCAGCTATAACTTAGATAAAATTCTTATTAGCAATATAAAATATATGCTTGGGAAAGTTTTTCAAACGTGCGTCTCTCTTCATTCTTCTTGACTAAAACCACATAAGCTTTAATGAGCAGAAAAATGTTTGGAATATAAACATGTTATCTTGCTTGATATTTTACCTTATTTATTTTGCATTCTCAGAAACTGGACATTAATAATGCTAACATTTTATTCAAACATTTATTGTGGGGGTGTTCTGTGAAGTCATCTTAATGTAATACCAGCACTTGATAGGTGGCAAAATAGATACTGTTACTAAGCGGGGGGGAAATCACAAAATCTACATTCAATATATTACGACATTTAGAAAGGATCCTCAAGTGATGGGGTCACTCCCCATCTAGTACCTCTTATTTTACAGATCCAAAGATATTAAGTACAGAAAGATATTAAGTTCCATTGCCTAATGTTACTGAAGCATGTAATCAGAAAAATCAAAGTTTGCAAGTATTCATAACAACTCATCATCGCATAGATTTGACAATCACACCTCAATGTCACAGACACAAGGGGATCCTGCTTCTGCTGGGATCCTGCATCCATAATCAGTCTTCTGCTCCCCAAGAATACTCCCCTCCACTTGTGAGCCCTCTATTTGTGAATTCCACATATTGGTCCCTTTTCAATGCTCTGAGAACATGCTGTCTTCTCGCCACCATAACAGTCTTTCAGATCTTTGGTTACAGCTCGCCCGTTCACATGGTGGTCTTCCCTTCTTGCCATCCTTAATAGTCGTGTCCATTCCAAGTGTGAACTTTTCTTCAAGCCTTTAACATCCTGTTACCCTCTTATCTGAGGAAATATCTGAGTTTCATATCACTGGGCACTATATCATCAGAGTGGCTATGGCTATTGTTAAGTTTTACGAGTAATATTTTTGGAAATACAAACTAAGATTCCACTGTCTTACTCATATTTTACTATTATCTTCTTTGTATCATATCTGTTAAGTTCATCTTGATACCCTAACTTATGATTATTAATAGTAGTCCTGTTAAAATATATTTTATAAAATTGATTATTATGTTTTTCTGGATATTTGAAACCATAACAATGAGGATAAAGTTAAATAAAAATGAACCAATTAACTATGTTAAGGATTGTAGTACTTTAATATAATTGAAAACATTCTATAGCAATGTCCAAACTAGCAATTACGCAATTTCCTCTGTCCAGGAAAACAGAGCCTTTGTAAAGGCCAGATTACTGGAGCTCCCTTCCAGATAAGTAGGTCAGACATTAGCTGGAGGGTCTCCAAGTCTGGGAAACATTCATTCACATTATGTGAAAACCCTGCTGCTATAAGGAAACCGAACCTTTCCAAAGAAGATGCCAATATTTATTAGCAGCTAACTTAGAAAAGACTACACTGTCTTCATTTGGATGCAATTTTTCACACTAATAGGTAGAATAAATTGAGTGCTTACCTTATGCTATTTACTAAGCACTATGATAAGGCCATTATGTTAGTAAATATGGCCTTTTCTATTTCTTTACAATCCCTTCAAGTAGTCCTATTATTATACCCATGCAGCAATGAGGAAAATAAGACATACTGAAAATAATTCCCCTAATATCACACTTCTACAAAAACGGGAATTGTACAAAACATTTGTTACTCTCCAAAACTCAAGCTCTTAACTCCATCCATCCATCCCTTACTTATGCATTTACTTATTAAAATAAATATATCCCTAGTATTTGAAAAAACTTAGAGATGTTAATAAAACTAGAAAGTGTTTGGTTTTAACTAAAACAAAACCTAAATTATAATTGTCTCTGATCCCAAGACAAACTCAGTATTCCATTCAGCACTGATATGGAAAAGTTGAGACCGAGAGTTCTAAATTATGTCATATTTATCTCTATATGGAATTAGTATCTTGACTTTCACAGCAACCAACCTATAGTTTGGTGTCATTCCACCCCCCTTTCTCCCTTATAACTCAAGTGAAGTGTCTGAAACTTTCCACCGACATACTCTAATGACAGAGGAAAGTGACAGACAGCCTTTTAATTGATTGAAGCCTCTTGCACAGGCTTTACATTTCTGTGAGCTTTTGTATTGTAAGTTAAAGTTAATTCCAATCTTATACTCTTTATCTAATGATTTCAGTCATTGAAATGTTCTTGGGAAACTACTTTATGTAATGATGCAGAATAAGCACTATATAATGTCCGCCTGGGAGGGTGTCATAACCACAGCAGGGGAGACACTCTAACAAATATTTATTTACCTTCTCGTAATCTATACTGTTGCAGCAACAATTACTAATAAAATATTAGCACTTTTTTTTTTATCTGCCTTTGTATTTGAAGTCAAGATTTTCCAAGCAGTGAAAATCAGTGACACCAGTACTTTGGGGTACTTACTCCCATGGCCCCACGTGTCACTAGGTAAACACACAGACTGAGGTTCTTCATACTCTTTTTGGGACCATCAGTCTGGTGACCACGGTAAGCCATCTCTGTCTGCTCTGTACTTAATGATGCTATGGACAAGCTATTGGTATTTTCTATTATTACAGTATTTTTAATCATGCTTAAGCATGCAAAAGCTGGGCAGTGAAACAGGAAGACTGAATAAGAACTGATGCTGTCAACGTATCATTGATTATACCATGGACTACCAGAAGAACACGTCATCTGTCTTGTAGGAAGCATGTCTCTGGAGTTAAGATGCTTAGACTCCGTCTCAAGTACTTTGGACAGATTACGAGAACTAGACCTCGAAGAAGGGCATCGTGCTTGGTAGAGGGTCCGTGAAAAAGAGGGAAGCCCTCAATGAGATGGATTGACACATTGATTGTATCCGTGGGTTCAAATATGGCAACAATTGAGAAAATGGTGCCGGACCAGGGTGTGCTTTTTGTTTTGTGTCCATAGGATCAGATCGCTGAGTCAGAACCCATCCTCACCAGCATTGACAGACTTTAGGTAAAGCAGTATGTGTCTGTTCTCTGTGACAGGTGGCATCAAGTCTGAGTGGGCTTCAGTGAATTCTCTATGCAGGGTGTCACAAGGCTGAAATGCCAGTGACAGAGGCTGTTGGTTTGTGTTATGCTCATTCTCTGGGGAAAGAATCTTCTTTAAAAGTTGTTCGAGTTATTGTCAGAACCAGGTCCCTTGCAAGGGTCTGATATCCCTCTTGCCTCCGTTGCAGTTATCCAGGGGCCTTTCTGTGGTCTACGAACCCCACCGACCCCCTGCTGCTCAGGTCATAGCCACCGGAGGGAGCAGAGTAGAACTCCCCCTCCAAATGTCCAAGACTAATTGCTATGGAAGCTGACTGCTTCACTTTCTCCGGCGAACTGCTAGGTGCGTTCAGAGCACTGCCCTCTTGGCTACCAGGCTCAGGCTTGACCCACCAGCCTTTCCCTGATGGCCCACTGCGCAGTCAAGCCACAGTTGGTGCTTGAAATTGTCCTCACGCTTGCCTGCCAGTCCTTAAAAAACGTTTGTGCTATTAGATCAAGGCCACCAGAGATATACCCTGTCTTAAAGTCAAGAATGCTATATAATAGAATGTAACCCTGGAAAAGATTTCTCACCAGATTCCAGGTTTGGAGGACTGGAATGAGACAGCTTGTGGGAGTGACCATTTTACAAAGTTGTGGAGGCCAAACAGGGAGTAGTGAAAACAAAGTAGTAAAAGAATAGGCAGAAAGAAGGAAAACTGAACTCCGAGTATCATTGTATACTTGTTGGGCCTCTGTGAAGTATATAGCATATCAGCTAAATGTTATCTTCCCTGGGATAGGGAGATAAATCACATAGATGTATGAGACATAGATTCGATAGCATTGAATCATTCATCATCCATGAAGATAAAACATAGAAAAATAGATGTGTATATAGGGGGAGTTTATTGTTAGGTGCCTCTATGTTGTCCATAGTGACCGCCCAGTCCTGCACCGTCCTCACAATTGCATTGTGTCAGAGCCCATTGAAGCAGCCGCTGTGTAGATCCCTCTCTTACCTGGTCTTCTTTTTCACTGCGGCTCCACTTGACCAAGCATGGTGTCCCTTCTCCAGCCACCAGGGTGGTTACTGACTAAATAGCAACCAGTTATTTTCCCTCAAATTGCTCAAAAAGGCTTCCCCCAACCACAATCATAGGTGAGAAGGAAGGAACAGATGTGGAAAATGGAAAGAAAAAAAAAACAACCCTACAGCTGTCTAATATACTCTAATTTATATCAACATTATAGGACAGAAGAGAACCGACCTATGGAGTTTGCAAAGCTATAAATGTTTTCCCTACAGAACTGCTGGTAAGTTCGAAGCCCGCGACCTGCGACCTTTTGGTTCGCAGCTGAGCAGTTTAACCGCAGTGTCATCGAAGTTCCCAGTGAGAAAGCCATGGGTAGAAAAAGAGAAGTGTGATGGTGACCCTTGACTATAAGCTTTGAAATCACACTGTCTGCTAACAAGAACTCACAGAACTTTCTAGAATCGTGCCCTTCTAATCCTTGAATAGCCAGAACCCCTGTTGTCAAAGGTTCAAATATATTTTAACTGGAAGCCCTGGTGGTGCTGAAGGAGCCCCATTCATACTGTGGAATGTGTACTGGGCTGTTAATTGTAGGGTTGGTAGTTCAAACTCACCAGCCACTCTTTGGGCGAAAGAGGAGGCTCTCTCCTGGTAAAGCTGTACAGTCATAGAAGCTCTGTGGAGCAGTTCTGATCTGTCCTATGAAGTCCCTGTGAGTTGTTATCAAACAGATGGCAGTGGGTTTGGTTAATAATAAATCTGCTTTGTAAAGCATTTTTCTTTAGATAAGTAAATGCCATTCATTGTTTTCCATACTGTAAATGCAATGTCATTTCAGTTATAAAATTTCATATCTACTTTCCCTGCAATGTGTGCTTTAATTTACTGGGTAACTAGGGTGAAGTGACATTCTGAGGAGACTTTTGCAAATAAGTACTGTTAAATAGCTCGGTATGGCATCTCAAACACAATCAATAGTCTGAATAATCTTCCACTAGGGATGCTCTGGGCCAGCTGCCCTGATTGGTGCAATACATTTGGAAGGTGAGCTGGCATAGCCTTTCTATGATAAAAATAACCATGGAAACACTGGGAGGATCGCTGCTGGAGTCATTAAAATATTTCAAAGGAAGAAATTCCATTAACTCAGGGATTTCTCTAAGTAATAGATAGCTTAGGTTGTGTACAACTTCAAGTTTTAATTGGATAAATATTTCTGTTTGCTCTCCACTGCACTCCATATACTACTTGTGAAATTCTCAAACCATAAACCTTCTTTCATCTTACACGTCCCCAAATGCCCATAATTTCACCAATATGCTCTGCCTTATTAAGCTATTTCAGCATTATAGGAAATAGCTATTGAGATCTTGAGTAGTTAGGTAATGCTTTTCTTCTTACTTTGTGAGAGGTCTGCCTCCTGGTTAGCCATGCTTCATTCTATAACAGCACAGAAGCAGCGACTTCGCCATATGGATTTTAAGCTAAGCACGTGTTGTTATAGCGCGAAAGCACTTCTCTGACTTCCAGCAGACATGCGCAGATATTTGTACTCTCAGGAACTCTGTTGCAGCTAGGAGTCAATGAAGTGTAGTAAAAACCAAAGGACCATTCCAGCAGCAGAAGTCATTCTTCAGGAATCATTTAAGCATTGCACCAATGCATCACTCAAGAGCTTGCAATGACTCTATTCCTTTTCTTTAGCTTGTTGTTGATATTGCTGTTAGGTGCCATCAAATCAGTCCTGACTCCTCGTAACCTTATGTCCAATGTGACAAAACACTGCCAGGTCCTGTTCCACCCTCACAAACAGTACTTTGTTTTAGCTCATTGGTGCAGCCACGGCATCAGTCCATGTCACCCATGATCTTCTACTCTCTGTGCTGACCATCTACTTTAGCCAAAAGCATGTGCTTTCCAGGGGCTGGTCTCTCCTGACAATGCTTTTCAGGAGCAGCTGTCTTCAATCAATCCCATGATTCGAAAATAACAGGATCATGGTAAATACATGGATACCATTCAAAGGATCTTAACATCTATCCGGGAGGGCAGAAACTTGTGCCAAATGAAATTAAGTAACATTTTTAAGTAGATGACGGACAATAACATAAACCTATTGTGGTCTGGTTTAACAGATACAGATTTGTTGCTGTGATTAGATATGGTTGCTGTTTTTGCATATAAATGAGTGCCCGTAGAGTCTAGACTGAAGCCTTCACTGTTTTATAGGAATTATCCAGGCATCCCGCACAGAACTATGGTAAGTATGGGTAGAATTTGAGATAGTGGATGAAGATCTTCCAATTAGTAAATGTATCTAGATGCCCCAGGCTCTGACTTTTTCTGTCATAAATTTTAATGAAGATTTTGTATTATGATCATTTATAGATTTACATTCAGTTTTTAGAAATAATACATAAACAAAACATTCATATATGTTCTTCTCTTTATTTCAGTTTCTGTGTTAGTCTGGGTAGACTAGGGAAACAAATCCAAGGAGACTCATATATGTATAAGAAAGATCAATAGAATATTGAGAAAACATCCCAGCCCAGTCCAGATCAAGTCCATAAGTCCGATATTAGCCCCTATGTCTGATACCAATCTGTAAAGTCCTCTTCAGACTCACAAAACACATGCAATGACACTGAATTCAGGAAGATCACAGGCCAGTAGGTGGGAAATCTTGTGGATCCAGTGGCATGGTGAGCATCTCAGTGCTGGCAGGGGTCTCCACGTGGCTCCTCCAGCTCCCAGGGCTCTGGCTGCATCAGCAGAAAACCATCAGGCTCATAGTCAGGAATGTCTCACAGCAAGTGAGCCTGCATCCTGCCTCCAGTAAGCTATTTATCTCCTTAGCGCCTCTACAAGAGGTCATCAAGTTAAGACCTGATGGGCAGGCTAGACCCCACCCCATCGCTCTTAATCCTCTCAAATTGACAGCAGGTTATATAACCACCACAACTTCTAACAGCAATAAGATGGCCCCAGTGTATGGTACAGTTTCACCATTAATATTGATATGAATGAAGCTAAGAGAGAATGCATTTCCATCCCCACAAGGATATAAGCTCATGCTTTTGCTTGTTATGCATGTGCTCATTTCATTAGCATCAATGCTCAGGACTCTAATTTCTGGTTTTTATGGTAGCTACAAGTTTACTTTAAGGACCTACCCAGCCACTTTCCAGAAGGAAAGTACAGTTCCACTACATTTTCACCAACATTCCTCATGCCCCACTTTCTCTCTAATCTCTGACAAGATCATACATGCTCTCCATTTCTGTATTGTAATCATCTGAATAATGTTAAATAAGTAGAATCATACGACATGTAACTTTTCAGATGGCCCCCTTCCCCCTGCCTTTCAACTCAGAATGATTCTCTAGAGATTTGTCTCGGGGGCTGTGTTTATGTGCCCAAGCCTTTTTATTCTTGAGTAATATTCTATAATTTGGTTGTACCTGGGACTGTGTGTGTGTGTATGGTATATGTGTGTGTGTTGGCCTATTCTGAATAAAGCTGCGATGAACATTCATATATATTCTTCTTGTTAAATGTGTGCTCATTTCATTAGGATAAGCGCCCAGGACTCTAATTCCTGGTTCTTATGATAATTCCATATTTACTTTAAGGAACTACCCAAACACTTTCCAGAATGAAAGTGCATTTCCACTACTTTTCAATTGCCACGTATACACGTGAAAGTCCAACATAGAGTAAGGAAGACCAAAGAAAACGTGATGTATTTGAACTACTGCTCCGGTGAAGGATATTAAGAGTGTTGAAAGTAATCTGGGCTGCCTGAGAACAAACCGATCTCTCTTGGAAGAAATACAGCTGGAATTCTCCTTGGAGGCAAGGATGGCGAGATTTGTGTCTCATGTGCTTTAGACATGTTGTCAGGAGAGATCAGTCCCTGGAGAAGGACATCATATTTGGTAAAGTGGAGGGGCAGCAAAAAAGAAGGGCTTCAACAAATGGATTGATACAACAGAATATGGATTGAGACAGTGGCTGCAACAATGGACTGACGCATAAGAACAGTTGTGAGATTGTACGGGACCAAACGGATGTTCATTCTGTCGTACATAGGATTGAAGCGGCCCAGCTCAAGGGAACTAACAACAACAGCAATGTGTGTGAGTGAAGCAGTTTGCCGGCAGCATTCCCAACATTTGGTGTTGTCTGTAGTCTTTGGTTTTTTAAATATGTGATGTCAAAATGTCTATCTTTTTGATAGACATCTTTTTTATTATTCATTGCTTTTAATCAACATTTCTTGGTGACACTATTGGGTAAGCATTAGACTCCTAACTGGAAAGTTACAGTTCAAATCCATCAGCTCCTCAGCCAGAGACAGGTGAGGTCTGATTCCAGGAACAATATGAGTTGGAATCAAATTGATGACCGTGGGTGGACTGATGAGGTTGAACATCGTTTCATGTAAATAATTATTTGCCCTCATTTTATCTCTTTCAGTGAAATGACTCTTCAAGTGCTTACTCATTTTCTAACTAGATTTTAAAATAAGGAGTTTTAAAGTTCTTTAATGGAATATTACTTATTCTGACTAACTGAAAGGTCAGTGGTTTGAGTTACCGGCCTCTGTGCTGGAGAAGGATAAGGCAGCATCCTCCCCTAAAGAGATGCGGCCTTGGAAACCCTATAGGAGAGTTCCACTCTGTCCTAAAGTAGTGCTCTGGATTTGCATCTACTCACTAACGGTGGGTCATTCTAGCTACTGGCCCTTTGTTGGATATGTAGTTTGTAAATATTTTCTCCTATGACTTATTTTTGCTTTTTTAAATCCTTCTAGTAAGGTTGTTTATAGAGCACAGCACTTCTAATTATTACTACCACTCACCCCTCTGTGGGAGAAAGACAGGCATAAAATTCTTATGAAGAGTTACAGTCTCAGAAAACGCAGTGGGGTCGTTCTATCATGTCATAGAGCGCTGCTTTGAGTGAGCAGCGATTCAATGGCATTTTGTTTTTGTTTTTTAATTCTTTATTATGGCTCATATTTACCAAACCCTGATCCATAAAACATTTCAGAACTTGTTTCTTGGTCCCAAATCCTGAGAATATTCTCTAATTTTTTGTTGTTGTTAAAAGTTTTGTGCATTTACAGTTTATATTTCAATCTGTAACCTGTTTTAATTAAGTATTGTATTGGGTCTGACATGCTTATGTCAAGTTATTTCCTCTTTTGGGGGGCCTATTAATGGTATACCCAGTAGTTTCAGTTTCGTATTTGAAAAAAAAAAAATTCACTCATTGAATTTGTTTTGTGATACTCTGTATGCTCTACTCTTCTCCATCGACCTATGTATGTGTCTCTCCAGCAATACCACACACTTACGCAGTTACTGGAGAACCAGAGCCACTGCCATCAAGTCCGTTCCAGCTGATAGTGATCCTAGAGAAGAGAGCAGAACTGCTCCCCTGGGTTTCTGAGACTGTGCATTGTTACGGGTGCTAACAATGCTGGTAGGTTCCAACTGCTGACCTCTCAATTAGCAGATCAGGCTCCTCCCAAAGTGCTCTTAGGGGATTCTTCAGTGTCTCTAGGTTTATAATAAGTATTGAAATTGGGTAAACCCATCTATA
>NW_022103900.1:12492963-12494531 GCF_000313985.2 Echinops telfairi
CCCACAGAATGTTCAAGGCTGTGTTCTGAGGTACCTCTTTTATCAGTATTGCATCGTTTTAAGTTTACAAATCCTTTTTATATATGTGTACATATTTCTTAAAGTTATACATCAATATTTCTTTATGTTTCTCTCCTTGTTTTCTAGCAATTGGAAATTATGTTGTATTCTTAGATTTGATGCCCATGTGTTCTTGTTAATCCTTGCCTATATACCTTGTGGTCTTGCAGAATTTAGTTTAGTACTTCTAGAGATTTGGGGGGTTTTGTTTGCTCGTTTTATGATCGTGTCTAGGGATTATCTTTGTAGACAAGCGCATTACCTACAAGTCAGAAGAGTTTTATTTCTTCTTTTCAAATCTTAATGTTTTTTATTTCTCTGTGTTGCTTTATTGTAGTAGTTAAAATACCTAACGCAAAGCTGAGTAAGAGTTTTGAGAGTAGATATGATTATTTTATTCCCAAATTCTAGAATGACAGTATTCAGTCTCTCTGACTTTCTGATATTTCAGTCTTGGCAATACAGCTTTTGAGGTATTAGAATCTTTTCTGTGTGTGTGTGTGTTTGTTATTTTGTGCTGAAAGATTTTATAATATACTGCACAATGCATGGTCTCTGGGGTTAATAAAAACCAGGAGTAATTCCATGTGCTGGCTGTCCTTAGCATTGTTATGTTGGGAAAGTTGTAAAAACTTTCTAAAAAAAAGTTCTAAGCCTTTGTTTCTTCTTCTGAATAACTATTGAACACTCATCAATTTGGGTAAAGTAGACAAAGATATCGGACAAAGAAGACACAGCATTGAACTATATAGAAACAAATCCATTATTATATTATAATGGAAAGACGTGAGAAATACTGCACGAGACTGAAGCTGTGGAGGAGGTCAGAACATGCTGGGCAAGGGTTGAGAAGAGTTAGGGATTTTTTAAATTTAGAAAAAGGACCATTTAATGGAGGTGCAGATGTTAATATACTTGATAAATATGCATATCCATCTCACAGTGCACCTCACCCAAGCCATGGATGGTATTTTCAGTTGCCTTATACACATGTGAAAGGTCGACACTGAATACATAAGATCAGAGAAGAATCAATGCATTTGAATTGTCATGCTGGAGAAGAATATGGAAAGTACTCTGTACTGCTGAAAGGACAAACTGATCTGTCTTGGAAGAAGTTTGACCAGAGTGCTCCTTAGAGGCAAGGGTAATGACTCTTCATTTTACATACTTTGGATACTGCAACTCAGGCTCAAGTTCACATATGAACTGATTGATCCCAAACAAAATGTGTTTAAAAATCAGCTAGCTCATACAATTGACCTTTCCATCTGTCTTTGAAGCAAGGTAGATGCTAATAAAAACAGCTTTATGGAATGAATCATAACTAGGGTTGAGTCTTGTCTTTATCAAGAATATCCAGAGATCAAGCCCAACCAAACCACAGGCTTCTGAAGGGATCTTCTCAGTCAGTTAAGTTCAAGGCAGAGAGGTCAGCTCAGAAGCTGAGACTATGGGTTGGATTCCAAAGGGTATTCATAATAGATTTTCTTCAAGGACAAAATAAA
>NW_022103900.1:12495354-12506428 GCF_000313985.2 Echinops telfairi
CATTAGCTTCTAGTTTATTAGTTAAGCGCCATTCTTACGATGCCTCTGCACAAATCCACCTTCTCTGGGCCCTTTCTTTGACCTGCTCCCCAAATTCAGAACTGCCTGAATGGCGGTAAGCAAGCCCTGCATGTTCCTGAGGAAGAGCTCTGCTCTGCTGAACCATAGTGCTGACCATCATGAAACAGGTGCGATAGCTCTTCTTCGGACTGTGTGTGTGTGTGTGTGTGTGTGTGTGTTAAGCACTGATTTCTTTTAAAATTCATCTTTCTCTATACTTCTTTCAGCAACCCCTTATATTAATTGTCAGACACATTAATCAATAAGATTTAGCAAAAGTGTTCAAAAATCAAGAAACCTATTTGATTATATGCTCAAGTCATTAATATTTTCTGTGACAAAGTACCCCCAACCTAATTTAACAGATTGCTGGGTAGGGGCTTTTGCTTAAGCATCTGAAGAATTAAATGTATATTCCCAGGAACTGTTTTGATCTCTAAATGCTTTGCCACAGACCACACAACCAGATAAACAAACCCCCTGCCATTGAGCTGATTCTTGCTCATAGTGGCCCTATGGGACAGAGTAGAACTTGCCCTTTTGGCTTTCATAGACTCTAAACCTTCTACTAGCACAAACAACTTCATCTTTTTCCTTTGGAGAGACTGGTAGATTTGAACCATTAATGTGGCTGTTAGCAGGTCAAAGTCTAATCCACCACACCACAGGACCCTTTGAAAGCTCAAGTGCTAGTCTTTGAAGGTGGGAGCTAGAAATACTCAGAAGCTACCTCCAGATCACGTGGAAACAGTTGCCTTGATATAAACACATAAACTAGCCAAGGTTTATCCTTAAGTATCATATCTGTAGCTGTAGCATGTAATTCTATAGCATATCATTTAAATGATAAGAATTGAGGGTTGATCCTGTTGCAAATAAATGAATCCATTAAATGCATTCCCAGAAGCCTGCCATTGAATTGCATCCAGGATGATAACACCTTTGTATAGACTTGTTGAGCTTCTCACAGGGATTTAACCAAGTATAATTAAAATGTGACCACTAAGGTGTCATACAATAGAGCTTTTCCTCATGTGTACACTTTCTAGGAATGAAACTTAAAGAACATAAGAGCAGATTAAATTGTGCAGAAGTGGTAGAAATGTAGACATTTCTCGCCTGGACACAGTCTACGGGAGAGTGCTCCCTCTCTCCAGTGACGTAGGAAACGACGTGATCAGCTATCAGACCAGGAACAAAAGCGCAGGTGAGGTAGATTTTGACTGAGGCAAACTGATGGGTATGATAAGGAATGATAAGGAAATTAAAAGGCTCAATATTGAGTCCTTTTCCTTGTAATCTGTTGAAAGTATTTTCCTAAGAATAGCCCCTCCTATTAAATATTATAGTTAAAAGTAATCAGGCCTACACTGGGTCCACACTGGGTAGGAAGGCAGATGGGGGAAATGGAAGAGTGAGAATGAACTTGCAAATGACCAAATTGTCTCTGTTACTCAGAAAAGGCACCAAGCTGGCCCAGCCAAACACAGTGCACGACTTAAGGTTTAGAGTGAAATACAATTCGTAGCTCTATTTCTGGCCCACAGGGAATTTAAAGTCCAATCCAAAAGAGTCTACATGGGCTGTCTGACGTCCATTGACAACCTGAAAAACGGGGTAGTCAGTAGTCATATTGGGTCCCTAAGTGCAAGCTCGATGGTTACAGCCCCAGCTGCTCTGAGATCAATGGAGCGATCTCAGAAACACTACGGAGGGCTCTACTCTGTCCTACGTGGAATCAGATAGGTCAGAATCAACTCAATACCGTGAGTTGGGTTTTTTATAATAGATGTTCCATTTATTAGAACATCTATTTTAAAATGCACTCGATGTGATAATATCTAATGAGTATGCCATATAATTGAAATTCATGGTTAGCTTGGGTGTTTTTTTGGTTGCTTGCAAATTTCTGTAATCCTTAGTCATAAAGTCCTGGAAATGAGAGGGAAACAGAGCGAGAGAACAGACACTAGCCAGGGCGGATTTTACATGGAGAGCAGATGTTTGGAGAATGATGAGGGCAATGAATGTACAAATATGCTTTACACAATTGATGTATGTATGGATTGTGATAAGAGTTGTATGAGTCCCTAATAAAACAATTAAAAAATAAAGAAAACAGTCAGGGTCCACAGAAAATCAGGAGAGCAGGGATCAACATGACATTGCTCTTTGGTTGGCAGCATTTGGCAATAGCTCAAAGGAAGGCCGGATAAACAGACACATTTTTCCAGGTAAACCTGAACCCTGCCCATGACAAAGCATTTCTCCGAGGAAGATAGATGTTTTGGATCATTTAGTCATCTCCTGCTCTCCGTTCCTATCCTCAGCAGAAATTCTGACTCCTCCCTTCCTTGATTGTGGTAAATCTAAGTTACTTTCATGAAATAATGCAACCCCAGATATTTTCCTGGTTGCCAACAATGAAAAGTGCTAAGTAAATATGACTAAATCCTACTAAGCATTAATAAAGACGGAGGCAATTTCTGCAGGAGTCTAAAAGGAAGCTCTACTGAGGGGAATGTGGATCTTCCAGAAAGACAGACGTGAGTCTTCTTTTTATTTTAAGTGAGAAACAGAATTATTCCTATTAACTGGAAGAAAATTGGAGGTAGGCTAGCTTTCCTGAAATCAATATATCTCCATGAAGCCTTCCAGCTTGTAGATTAAAACTTAAAAAGAAGTCAGGTTTGGGTTTTTTTTTTTTACCCATGAGAACCACTGAACTTTCCAGCAGCTTCTCCAAAGTGAGAAGCCTCAAATTCTAAATTGCAAAAATGGGACCATTTCATGATAATTTTATCAGTGATCATTTTATGCGAGGTGAAAGTCGGGCAATTCTAGGTCAAGATTTCCCACTTTTCATTAGGTAACAAAGACGACATGAATAGATCACTCAGGACATGGTGATTACCCAGAAGGTCTCAGCAGAAATTATGATTCAGATGTGTGCTGCCAAGGCAGCAGTTCTGGGTCTGTGTGGGTGGGTATAAAATTAGCACTAAGATTTGCGAACTTTTAAGGTCAAAATTCAGGACTAAACTCATAGATGCATAAAGCAAAACATAATTGATAGCATGCCATACCATTCTGAACAGGGCAATGCCATTTAACTTTTCAAGGAAGAGAGCAAAAAAAGTAAAACAATCACTTGGGGGCAACCTTTTATTTTTATTACTAATACTTGTTATTATTATCTCCGAGAGTAGCAAAACCATTGCATCTCTTTCCCACTGGACTTTGAGAAATTTAAAATAGAGACTATCTCTTCCTCATGTTTGTACCATTATACCTTGCCCACATCTTGGTCGCAGAGACTTACACATTAAACGTTTACTGAGGAAGTATCATTTTAAAGGAATTTCCAAATATGACCTCTGAGACATTTGTGCTAAATCGCCACTGTTCCATAGGACGGTCATGATGGAAACGTTTTCCACGGCCCGCTATGGCAGCCTCCATTCATGTGCTGCTGTTAAATGCTTGAAATATGAATAATGTTACTAACGAAAATTCATCAACTTGAAAAAATTTTTAAATAATGAATTTGAATAGCAACACACTGGACATGACAGTGTTATAATTTGCATAGATTGTACAAGAAATAGGGGGTGTGAGATTTCTAACCAGTTATTTTAATACCATTTAACTATCATCTTCCCTTCCACTCCTCATTTATCATCTTTCATCATGTAAAAACACCACCTGAGAGAATAAAAAAAATAGGCTTACATTCCCGTCCTGTATGTAGCGCAGGTTGTTAATGAGGCTTCTTCCAGTCCTGATGCCCGGTCTTCTTCATGCAGCCCAGCTCCTCAGATCATTGCTCGGCGCACAGATCGAATCAGTACGGTGAAAGGATCCAGCCTACGCACACAGCGTTACTGATTTTATGCCATGTTAGATTCCCTTGCTCCGTTCAAAGGACAGCCTGGTTTTCTGTGTGTAGGTTCCACAGGAGCACAAGGGAGTATTCTGGAACTCCCATTCTTCGACACGAAGGCCCTCAGCTTCCTTTTTCCATGGTCCTGGAAGTTCACCACGCTCTAATACCAGTCTCTGGTTCTGTGCTTCTCTTGCTGCCCTTTCTCTGCCTCCGCATCTAGCCATCTCCAAACATCTCTTTCTCCTGAACTGAGTAGGTTCCAACTGAAGGGACTTTAATCTTGCTCTATGCATGGCTCTCCTTAGGAAATCCCCCCTTCTGTCTCTGGGGATTTTAACCCAGAGGAATGGCAGAACGGAACATTCCCTCTGTTAAGGTTTCTCACACCTTTATTTGCATGGCTCCCACACTCACACTTTGCCGTTTCAGCAAAGGGTCTCAATCTCCTACATTGGCCATAAGCAGCACACGTTGGCCCAGTCCTATGTAGTCATTCCAGAGTAGTCGATGCTGAAAATCAAAGACTTCCGCCTTCAGTATGGTTTGCAACTCAATGTAAATTCAATTAAAATTCTCACAACTAGACCTATAGATGACATCATGGTCAACAGAGAAAAGACTAATGTGAAGGATTTCATATTACATGAACATCATTCAACTCTCAGAAGTAGCAGTCAAGGAGTCAAACACATTGCCTTGGGAAATTCTGCTGCACAAGACTTCTTTAAAGTATTAACGAACAAAAATGTGACCTTGAAAGCTCAGGAGGACCTGTCCCAAGCCAGGATATTCTCAATGGCCTCGTCTCTAGGGGAAAGTTGGCCAGTGAGTAAGGAAAACTGCAGGGGCATCGAGGCATTCAATGTATGGTGCTGGGGAAGATTCATGAAAATCCCATCAGCGGTGAGAAGAACAAACATCTATCCTGGAAGAAGTGTAGCTAGAATTCCCCTTCGTTTTACACCGCCTCCTGGAGCAATGGCAGAACGGCAAACCTGCTCTCCTGTGACCATCATGATCTACTTTCTTTCTTCTCTGTGTTCCAGGCATGTTTCAGACAGAAAGCCCCCACGCCCCTCCAGTAGCACACTTCTTTTCAGCCTTTATCTTACAATGCATGCATTCCAATGAAAGCGAGCACTTGCAAAAGGGCTTCAAACATTTTGTGGAAAATGAAATTGTGAGACAAGATAATTTTTTCATGAGCTTTGTGAAAGATTATCTGTCTGAATCGCTATCACTGTATTTGGTTATAAATACAGATGCACATATTTGAAAGGACTTCAAAAAGTTCGTGGGAAGATGGAATTAAAATCTAAGGGAATCATGCTTTGAATTTTGGGAAACCCACTTGTTTATCTTTGGGTGTCTGTTACATGATCTTGTAACAACTCCATATTTTTCTTCATTATTTTTATCCAACATGTTGATTTTCCAAAGAATCAGAAGAGACAGGCTATAATAATCTGATATGGCTCTCTATTGTAAAGTGAGACATTCGATCACTCCCTAGAGTCATTATTCTGAGTAACCATTATGGACACGTACTGCTGTCCTCTGAGGCCAGAGAGGAACATAAGATACACTCCGTGCTCTCAAGGATCTTAACTAGAAATATTAAAATGTTCTCGTGTCCGTCACTCAATTAGCCAAATCTGTCCTGGCAAGCCATGCAATGACAGATGTCTGGCCAGATTATTAGAGAATCAATGCCAACCACTAGGCAACGACAAGCTCTTCAGCTACTCCGGGTCAAAGATAATAAAAATTTCATTATATAAACTATATCATATGAAAATTATGTGTAGGCTGGTATCGTACAATATGTACTCCATTCAGCTATATTTGCCCATGAATTTTAAATCATTTTTATAGGCCCTGCATTACCAGTATAAGAAAAAAAATATTTCTTTTAACTTTCCAGTCCACACAAGCATGGTTTTCATTCAACACAAAATGTGTTCAAACATGTCTCTCTGGTGAGTGGGCACTGTGCACACAGTCTCTTACCCTTGTCTTAGTCTCTTTAGGATGACTAATAAGAAGGAAAAAGGAAAAAGTCCAAGGAAAACAGTGGCTTCTGAGGCGATCTGCTCAGCCAGTTTAACTCAAGGTAGCGCGTTTAGCCCAAAAGGTTATGACACTGTTCTCTGGGATGCTCAAGGGGGAATCTTCATAGATTTTCTCAAAAGACAATAACAGGAGTTTATGAGGAGAAAAGGGTTTAGGAAAGTTGAAAGTACATTGGTGAGAAAAAGACCAGGATGTTTGCACTAAGTTTTTATTTCTTTTTTAATTTCACAACAATATATCTTCTTGTTTTTTGACTGTAGCAAGGCCTGTCCTAAGAGCATCTTGTTGTGAAACTTCACTTCCTCCCCCGACAGCACTGATGGTGACCGCCCCCCAATTTCCTTTGGTTTCCAAATAAGACATTTCAAAAGAACATGATTTGAGTCCCTCAAAATAAAACACTGCTGTTTGGACTTGGTGTAAGTCGAGAGCACCAACTCCTTCGGCCAAGGCTAAGTGAGGTAGAAACACTGCCTTCAGAAGAGTCTCCACCTAGAGGATGCTGTGAGAAGCCCTAACTTCACATTCTGATATTCGGTTCAATAAAATGTTTGTAGGATCCTCTGGAAACTCTTTTAACTTACCCTGCATGCATTATCTCAGTACTCATTATTTATAAGTAAAGGTCACATGCAAATTAAACTTCCTTTATATCCATTTTTAAAATTTCAATACATGCATAAGAAAACAGTTAGTTAGGAATATGCATATTACGTTGGCTTCAGTGTGCACTGGTTTTATGTAATTCATATTTTTAACTGTGTCATTGATAAATTAATGTTTGCTTTAGTCAGACATGCTAAAAAGAAGTAACATCCATCTTTGTATTTTATTCTTTCTCTTCACCATTGTATCTTCCTTATGTGAATCACAGTACAGATGAGGAAACCGGCAGCCAATTACAGACCATTACAATAACTGCAGCTCCTTGAATCTGCAAGGCTTGAACCAATGTAGTATCTTGCACACCGGTTATAAAACCGTGGAGAAATCAAAACTTCAATCCTGAAAACCTCTGTCAAAATGTGAGAGGATATATAAAACTATTATCGGCATACTCAGTAAATTATTATTGGCTCAGATATCAGGAGTGAATTTGTTATATCACATTTCTATAGATCACCACTTATAAGGTATGCTAGTCATCTTTTTCTGAAGGTAAAAAAGATTTTGTATCTTATATTACAGCAAATAAATCAGACTACTTCTTTACAGTTTTGTTTTCTCTTGTGACATTAAATATTCTTCTTTTCTACAAAATAGCAATACTTTCCATTTAAAAAACATGATTATTAGTAGTATATCAATTATTTTAGAATGCTTGAACATTTGATACAAAGGCTATAAACTGAGTGTTTATGTAAGGCTTTAATCCAAGTATGTCAAGTGTTCTGTGAGTACTTTGTAACACTAGATGTTTATTATCTAAATTTGCAAATGGCCTATGTTTGCTGACATTCATGCTCAGTAAATTTGCGCATAATGAGAATTTTGTATTTGAGAGTGCAATTGACAACACTTATAAATAATTAGCAGAATCTTATTGGAGCACTGACATAAAATCACATATTAAGATAGCTAAAATTGTCGAACATCCATAATCAACATAAGGTGCACCGAAATTATGACATTTAAACAGAATATAGCTAGACAACCTGTTAAGTTTGGCAGCATCACACTCAAACAAATTCCACTTGATCAGCAATAAATATGAAGGGGTACCCAAAAAAAACCCATACATTTTTTCAA
Organism: Echinops telfairi; assembly: GCF_000313985.2. Lineage (NCBI taxonomy): Eukaryota > Metazoa > Chordata > Mammalia > Afrosoricida > Tenrecidae > Echinops > Echinops telfairi. The sequence goes on from NW_022103900.1 coordinate 12,503,123, forward strand.
AGCTCTGTATTTAATATTTTTACAAAAACTTTTCACCTTCAGTGTACTCTCTGTTACACTTAATACATTTTCCTAAATGCATAACAGATTAATACCCTAGGAGGATAAACAACCAAGTCGTGTGCAATGGGATTTGTGTGTACTTTCACATTCATTTTCCCCCCAAGACCCAAGTCTTCCTTTTAATCAGATGATAACGGTACTGTACTGGCACCTTCTACTATTGTAATGATAAATGGAGAAAATACTGCAGTTATCAAAGATTGTATTTTATTGATATCAACAATCAACACCCATCAAAGAAATCAAATGGCATGCTGTGTTGGACAAGTCCGCTGCAAAAGTGTTGCAGAGCAAAGGTGACACTGTGAAGACTCAGGTGTGCTTGGCCCAGGTGGCCTTGTTGCTCTCCATCTCCTCGCATGCAGGTGAAAGCTAGACCAGGGATAAAGAAGAGCCACAGAGGTACGTGGACCGGACGATGGAGCAGGTGAAGAATAGTGACGGGTAGCGAAACCGAGGAAGGACTTTCCTGAGATGGGTTGCCAAGGTGGCGGCCACAACAGGATCAAACTGAACCATTGTACGGATAGAGTCAGTCTGAGTCAGAACTGGCCAGACGGCACCTATTGACAATAACAACACAAACTCTTCACTGTCTCTAGTTAAAAGTTCAGTGGTGGGGAAAAAGCGTTTTCAAAGTTCTTGTTATTGGGAGTAGTTGACAGATTCGTTTTGGAATAGAAACTAGAGCTATGGAAAGACACCTCTAGCTGTTCTAGGATGGCCACCGTTCCCTGGTACAAGTGACTGCTTATGAAATACAGTATACAGAGCTAGATCATTCGTGGACTTTTTACAAATCGCCTTATGCTTGATAATGTAAAGGAGTTTTAGTCACAAAAACTATGACTAACTACAATATGTATTCTATCCTTGGCATCCACCAATATTTCAGGAACTCCCCTGAAATGAGTTTTTACTTGCTTTTCCCTATCTTTGGCCTCCTATTTCTCTCTGAAGATTAGAATCACAGGATCAAAAGATGAGGGGGTGTATCAGGAGGGCCCTTCATCCTGAAATTAGAATTCCAAACAACAAGAGAACCAGATAACAAATCTTTGAAGCAAAATGTATGCAAGGCAAAGCCAAAACTCCGGAACACTTTCATGCCAGAATATTTTATTGCTTTCCCAATCACATACCCTGATAGCTTTCGATTTCTCAGACACATGTAATCAGGACTTTACTTTTATTTTTTAGGACATCTCCGGCCAGGGTTTATGACTAGTGATAACTGGGCTCATAATGGCACACACATAAATATAAATGGGAGAATGTGCCACTGCATTACGGGAATCTAGGCATTCTGAGATGGCATTTTAAGCCTAGAAGAAAAATAGAAATAAATTTCTTCCCTTTCCTCTCTCATTAAGTGAGGTAATTGAAACCAAGGGCCTCCTTTGGCGTATAGATCTTTTTAACTAAAACTAAATATGTGGCCCATATGGTTTTTATTGGCTCATTTTTAGAAGAAGATTGCCAAGCTTTTTTTCCCCCAAGATGACATAGTTTGGAAACTACTGATACCTGTCCACCTTGAGATACCCCGGTGGTATTTGAAATACTGATTATGTAGCTTCCGGCATCAAAGCAGCACGAAGACCCCACTCTCCCAGGGCAGTGCATGGCTCCTAACCCATCACCACACGCTCCCTTCCTTTCTTCCTTCCATGCACGTCTGAGGGAGCTGTAAACTCTGCCAGCCCTGCCCAGGCCTCCACCACCCTCTCGGGTGACTGCCTTGCCTATTCTTTCTCTTGCCTAGTGACCAGCTGCATGTTCAGGTGTGCCCATGTGTACAGGGCAAGTGGGCTGAGTGAGACACAGGCCTAGGTGGTGGTTCCTCTTTTCAGCCTAGCAGCATCTGAGTGAGTGCTGCCTAAGTCGAGCCTGGGGAGCCTTGCAGCCCTAGATGGGTGTCGGAACCCCCTCTCCAGATGCAGGGCCTGGAGGGCTGGAGAGAGACAGAGCAGATCGAGAGGCTTACAAAATATTTCCCGGAAGCCCCATTCTCCCATCACGATTTTTTAACTCTATTATAACCTTAAGGTACCACAGACCTATATGTGGTCAGGCATTGCACCAATGGGCATTAGGCGATGCATAGCTGCTTCTGAACATACAGAGAAAGATTCCTTTGAAGGAGGTGGCTCACACAGCTGTGGAGGCTGGCAAATACCAAATCTGTGGGTGAGGCATCAGTCTAAAGGCTTCACCTGACACACTTTGTAGCAGGAGCTGATGAACCCCAAATCTGTAGGGCAGGCGGCTGGCTCCTTGCTCCGGTCCCAAGAACTGGAGGTCAGAGTACTAGAGTGAGTTGTAGGATCCAGAACCCTTGAACTTAGCCAGTCGGAAGCAGGTCCCAGGTCACAAAATGGGGGGGGTGCTAGCCAAGTTGATAGGTAATGATCACGCATGAAGCCCCAAGAAACGGCTCCTTTCTGAGCATTCCATCTTGATCGGATGGCTGGTGTGTTCCCTTCTCTTTCCTCACTGGCTTGCCTCCATGGAGCCTAAGGACCACCGTGTGAGGTATGGCCCAGTTATGACACTCCCTCCCACGACATTGTATGGCAGTGCAGAGCCGATTGCGTTTTCATCAGCACGGCAAAACTACTATGAGTGGCTGAGACAAGAGTATTTTCTATTTCATGACTGGCAGTTCATTTCCTTAGGAGTTTAATAAGTCTTTTTGTAGTTACTAGTTGTCAGTGGGAGAATGAGTCAAACTGAATGGTCTCATCTGGCGGAGAGAGAGCACCAGACTCTATCGGAAGACAACAATTAGACTGGATAGTCTTTAGAAAGAGGCCAGAAGAGACCACAGCTCAGCAGCCATTTCATCTTCCCCTGTTCTCCAGTCAAGGACGGTTGACACTTCCTGTGCAGCGGAACACAGAGTAATGCAAACTGATTCTCATAAGGGTGACATTGCTTCAGTTTTGCTAAATATATATATTTAGAGAGAGAGAGAGAGAGAGTTTTGCATATTGAGCAACTTCCTTTAAAATATTGTAAGCTTCATGTGAAGTTTCTGGATAAATTTAGCCAGTTACTAATGCTTACTTGAGAGCTGAGGTAGATAACACTTCAGAAAGAAGCAGAAACAGGAGTAATGGTTCCCTGGGGATTCGGGAGGAAGTGCTGGGAAGGAGGAATAGGGAGTAGATAGCATTGATGGCTGTATAACCCCAATTGATGGGATCGAACAACAGAATTGTATGTGAATGGATATATTGG
>NW_022103900.1:12507723-12520114 GCF_000313985.2 Echinops telfairi
CCCCCGCCCCCCATCATGATCTGAATTCTACCTTACAAGTCTGGCTAGACCAGAGGATGTACACTGGTACAGATGGGAACTAGGGCGGATGATCCCTTCAGGACCAGTGGTGTGAGCAGCAATCCTGGGAGGGTAGAGGGAGGGTGGGTTGGAAAGCAGGAACCGATTACAAGGATCTACATGTGAACTCCTTCCTGGGAGGTGGACAACAGAAGAGTGGATGAAGGGAGACAACAGACAGGGCAAGATATGACAAAATAATAACTTATAAATTATCAAGGGTTTATGAAGGAGGGGGGAGCAGGGAGGGAGGGGGAAATATGAGGAGCTGATGCCAGGGGCTTAAGTGGAGATCAAATGTTTTGAGAATGATGAGGGCAATAAATGTACAAATGCGCTTTGCACAACTGATGTATGTATGGATTGTGATAAGAGTTGTATGAGCCCCTAATAAAATGATTTTTTTTAAAAGAAACCCATAGGGCAGTTTTACTGTGCTATAGGGTCGCTAACTTGAAATCGACCAAATGGCAGTGAGTTTGGTTCTTTTTCGAGTGCCTATAATATAATTCAGATACCATCCGACTAGCACTTGAAGCTCCCTCTTAGCCTTTAGGAGATTTCTTTGGCCGCTTAATGTATGTTTTTCCTCTCGTATGCCCCACTGGGTTAGTTGAATCTGAAGACGTGGACATGGAAGTCTGACAGGGGGCCTGAGCCAGCTCCACAGTTAATGGTATAAAATGAGGTGTCGACACAAATGCACTAAGCATGAATTATGTTTAAAGTACAGCCTTCTTTCCCCGATTGGGAGCATAAACTGAAATGTGTCCATTATGTTTCAAGGTGTTACAGGGGAAACATAAAAAGTGTCCTCAGTCCAGAAGGTTGTCTGTTTGCCCTGCCTCTTTCCTAAGTTATAAGTGTGCTGTCACTAGGGCCGTATCTTTAGTGTTGCCTTGTATTTATATGACTCCAGGGTCTGCTTAAATATGGTCCTTAACCGAGATATCTAGGCAAATGCCTCATGTCATTTTTACAAATAGAGTATAATTATAAATAGTAACAAATTACATTGACAAACCATATGCTTCGGAGAAGAGTACTTTAATTAATGTGAAATATCCAGGATTCAGAAATTGATTTGCAAATGTCAACAAAGTCTTTAGTTATCAGCAAATATTTAAGAGAACAGAGAATCATTAGGCCAAGGATACATTTGAGCTGCTTTATTCAAAAGGTACCTTTTGGGGAAAGGCTATCGTTGCCTCTGCTTTTGTTTCCTGGTTGTGCTGTCACAGAGGAAACCATTGATAGATCAACTGTCATCTGGCACTGATTTTGGAGGGTTTCCTAGAGGGAGGGATGACGGAAAGGGAGTTGGGTTTTAAGAGGAATTGGATCTCCTGGGCCAAAGAGCTAATACTGCTTGTCATTCTATCTTAGAGAGATTCATACAAGGCTTCACTCGTTCTCCTCAAAGAACTCTTCCACATTCTCCTCTGCTGGTCAGGATAGCCCATAGGATCGGACATTCTGATTGTTGTGAACTTGTGCCCAGTCTCTGACTTAACAGCATATTTTAAGGCCTCGTTGGTTGTACAGACATAGCTTGGTAAAATGGAATACAGCATATTTATTAAGGCAGATACATTTTTATTAATTAATAAGGTAATACTATATGATGTATGGCAGAATTGCTCAGCTTACATCTTTATACACGGTTATTGATGAAAAGAAGTGAAGGAATATATAACTGAGTAGTTGTGCATTCAGCAAAAGCTACCCCAAGGTTATAATAAGCTTAAAGGCAGATTTGTTTTTGTTTTGTTTTCATCTCTGTATCCCTAAAAGAGCCTGGGAATAATGGTCTACCCATTCCAGAATGTTAACAAATGTTTGTTAAAAAAATTAATCAGAGCATGCATGAATCAATATGTTTATGAGCCATAGCAACTCAGCATGGTTCATTGTCTCCTAGCTAGCTACTCTCCTCTTTTATGTTTCTGTTAATAAGTTTACAGGATTGTATGATGTAAAACTAGTGGCAGTGTCTCACAGTCCACAGTTCTCTGCACCTGCTCTAGGACACAGAAGAGAATCAGAGATACACAATGTGCTACTTCAGTGAGTTTGGTGGAAGACACAATTGACCCATTAATTGATTATTACCTACAGTCATTTCCCACTTTTCAAAAATCTCAAACAAAACTGAAAATGAACTTTGAAACCAAATATAAAATCGTATGAAATTTAAGTTTGAAAAATTGCAGTTATAGATCTTGGCAAAACAGAATTTTATGAAATATTACATGCAAATAGTACTTGTGAGCTTTTAAAAAACACTAGTAATTGTTTGGCATACCCGCCAATGAAACTTCAGTTTCAGTATGAATGTGTGTGTATATTTGGACGTGACTTCAAAATGCAGATTTCTAAATAACAAGTGTAGTTAATGGTATTGAAGAATTTGTACTGTGAAATTCATGATCAGGGATTAGGAGGACAATTTATGGTTATCATTCCTAGACTCACAATCTCTTAGATACTGATAACCAAATTCTTTTTGGATAATCTCATTAACATATCCACTAACATTGAATACACCCGGAGGCACCTCCGAAGACAGGCCTGGTGATCTGCTTCAGAAAAATCTCAGCCTGGAAAGCCCTAACGAGCAGTTCTGCTTAGCACGTGTGATGTCCCCATGAGTTGGAACTGATTCAAGGACAGCTCACCACAGCAAGAATCATGCTGTCACCTAGAACAGCAAGGCATTTCCCATGTACGAATAAAAGAGGCTTCAGGATAACCCATAAAGAAATGGAGAAAGGGAGTAGATGAAACTTTTCTAGCTATAATGTCCTACAATTTGTGACTTTATGCTCAGTGGACTCAGACATAGGAACAAGTGTGCGCATGGCACAGGACCGGGCATAGAGTAGCTGTGGGTGGGAACCAATTAGAGGACACCTGCCACAAGACTGCTGTGCAGCATGGACTTAAAGATGTGCTCAAGCCCTTTTCTTCTTTCCCTGCTCGTTACAGTAGTGCTCATTTATAACACTTTACTAATGTCAGAAATTCAACTGAGATTACATTTAGATTTGTGATGATCAGAATTAAAAGAATCAAAAATCTTATGTGCTTTGTTCTGTAATCTGTAGAACTAAAGAGAATCAAGAAATTAGAAAAGTATATCCTATGTAGTACATCATTTTAATGCCATAGAAATATTTTTACTGTATTTGATCTTGGATTTTGTAGTAACTTTTATAGGTTACTTTTATATTTCAGATTCCATTTTCAGATTTTTTTGTATACTACTAATCCATTTGACCCATTAGAAATGTGACAGTAATATTGGTTGCCCAGAGATGTTCTGCAAACAGTTGGCGGTCATCTTACTTGAAGCTACCATGGATGCACACAAAAATCCAAAATCCGGCTCAGCTTTCCATGTGTGACTGTGTTTTTCTCAGTACCACAGTTCCTCCAACACCTGACCAAGCTGGGATCTTGGTAGAAACTCATTGATTGTGGTTTTATATAGTTTATTTATTTATTATTATTAAATATTTTTATTGGGGACTCTTACAGCTCTTATCACAATCCATTCATTCATCCAGTGTGTCAAACACATTTGCACATATGCATCATTTTCAAATCATTCTCTTCCCACTTGAGCCCCTGATATCAGCTCCCCATTTCTTCCCCCTCCCTCCCCCACTCACCCTCCCTCACGAACACTTGATACGTTATAGATGATTATTTTCATATGGTTTTATACAGTTTTAAAACCAACTGATAACCTTTGCAAGATATCCTTCTCTGCTGTACTTCTTTCTCACCCCAACTTCTGTCCTCACACTGTTAACTCACATAAGTCCGGAGCTTCCAAATCTTAAACTTAAAATTTCCAGGACTCTGGCATCAACTCAATGGCAGTAAAGTTGATCGTTATGGTTCATGGCATGACGTAATACAGAAGAGCCTGAGAAACAAACGAACAAAGCGGGAGAACACAGCCAGGAGGGCCATGGAGCCGCATGGCTGACAGAGATGGGATTCGTGGGCTTCGCTCTGCACTTCGATACAGACAACTAAGGAGAGCTATGTGGGCGAGGTCACGGAGGACTTCTCTAAGTGGAAATACAGTTTCTTAGGGAAATTAATTTTACAAATACTTTCTATCATTTTACAGTTTCCACATGTTAAGGAGAAACCCCCGGGCCCAGGTAGGCTTCAATGACATTTACAGAGTTTTTATTTCTATGCTATTTCCTAGGAGCTCAGTGCATAGTCGTTACAGATTGGAATGGTAACTGCAAGATCAGCACTTCAAAACCACCAGCCGCTCCCTAGGAGAAAAATGGGGCTTTCTAGTCTTGTAAAGAGTTATAGGACTGGAAATTCACAGGGCAGTTCTAGCCTGCACTATTATGTCTCTGTGAGTCATCATCAACTCAGTGGCAGTGAGAGGTTGGGTTCTATATAGCCCTTCATTTTCATCTTGCTACCAGCCCCGAGTTTCAGGCAGTCCAGGAAAAGCCGGTGAAATAGGACTGAAAGAGGATTGAGACATCATTCAGTCTGACCTGGCACAGTAGTTAAACTGCTGCTCATTGGAAGGTTGTTGGTTCAGAAATCCACTGGTTTCCCATGAAAAGAAGCACAAAAGTTTGCTTCTGTAAAGATTCACAGCCTTGGGCACCCTTTGAGGATCCTAATGGATCACGACGAGTTGGAATCAACTTGATGACTATAGATGTTGCAGTTGAGGAAGCCAAGACCCAGGGAGGTAAGAAGCGATACTGAAGTCCCAGATCTAGTAGAGACGCACAAGGGCAACGGTACATGTTTTCTAAAGTCAGTGTTGCTTCTCTGCGCCACCACAGAGGAGTCATTAAGTGTATTTGTGTGTGTATGTGTGTGGGTGTTGTTTGGTTCTGTTTTAATTTAAAATGTTTGGTTCTCCCAAGTCTTAATTCCTCTCTAAACTCTCAAGTGCCCAGATGAGAAGAGGGCTACGTTATAACTCAACTCAAACAAAGGTCAGCAAAACATAGAGTGGACTTAATATACTACATGAATTTGATGAGCTTGAATTTCACGTTTACCCTGTGGGTCATTGACTGAATTTTAAAAATATAGAGAATAGACAGATGGCGGGGAGGATCCATAGTGTTGGTCCATCCTTGTGATAGCGCGTGTACAACCTTTGACAATGTTTTAAATACCCCTCACTCCCACCCTAGCAATCCTTCACATTAGAAGGTGGTTTAGAAAACCAGTTTTAGAAACTCCTGTCAGAAATTTTGTGTTCTCTCCAAATAATTTTAATGTAGAGTGAAATTTTAAAAATTATTTCTTTAATTATTTGAAAACTATTTACTAAGCAATCCAGGATATATGATGTGCTTTGTTTGCTGGAGTATGGAATACGGGCCATTTGTATGTCGCTGCATGGCCATTCAGAATTATAATTGCATTCATAAACATTCTCGTAGAGATAGGGCTATTTGCCCATCACAGTCTTTTAAAAGGAACCAAAAATACAGTGGGAACAATGGGAAGGTGTCATTAGCTTGTTGCTTTATTAGCTTAACAATAAATAAAAGGGCTCTAAAGCATGCTGACTGAGACAGTGCTCCATAAATGATAAGTAAGTATAATTAAAAGTAACAATAGATGAATAATACTTTCTATGTGCATGGGTTGTAATATGATCCTTAAGGTAAAATTATGGCTTTGCACTGCAACCTAGCATTTGAGAACCTTAATAAATTTTTTAAACCTCCAGAGACTCTGACCAAGAAGAACAAGTCACCCTGACCACTGAGGCAAACCCTAGCTAGTTGGAAGTTGTTAATTGAATCCTTTGAGTGATATATTTTTAATGTCTTTTCCTCTATGTAAACCATTGGCAGATTACAGCAGTTGCCTGTGTATACACGATTAACATGTTTGAAGACAGTGTTTGAAGTGCTGAATAAGAAGATGAAAAGTTTATAGTCATGACGCTTGGTTCACAGTGTGGGACACAAAGCAAATGTCTATGCTTATTAGAAGCTACAAGTAAATTCTCTGCTGGTGAGGGCTTGCCTGCATGCTGGTGCTTGGAAAAGCAATCCCTGTTTTGTGTAAACGTAGGACTGAAAGACAGGAGGATTAAGTGACCCAAAGCCACGGGTGATGCATTTATACTAGCTGGAGAGGTGAAATTTGGTAATAACATCCTACAATTGGAAGGTCTGCAAACAGTGAAAACTAGTTCTTTAAGTATGTTGGCGAATGGCAGGTCTGAACAATGACTGCTGACATTGTAAGCCAATTGCTATAATATTAAGCTCTCAATTGAAATTGTATTTTTTTATGACTGTGTACTTTTTATTTTATCGTGAAATAGTCCAAGCATGCAGGGCTGTAAAGAATATAATGAATGCATTGGAAACTGCTACTTCTTTGAAAGAATGTAACAACACAAAGACAGTTTAAGGACCCTCCCCATTTGTACTGTTTTCTCTTCCCACCACTCGGAGGTGAACACTGTGCAGAATCTGGCATTTCCATTTCGGGAATGCTGACGCCGTGGCGACAACCGTGGGCGCAACCGAGCCATGATCAGGCTGTGCCGGAGCGGGATAATGTTGCTGCCTGGGCCAGAACAACCATGCTGGTTTTTAAACTTGAAAACTAATGTGTGTATTCCCCACCAACTATCGCATCCTTTTTACATAGTTATCTTTATGAAATCGTATTATATGTTATGGAATCTTCTTCAACTTGCTTTTTAGCATTCACTAATCTGTATTTTTAGATTTATTTATTTTGATACAAGTTGTGTAGTTCACTCATTTTCCTCACTGTTATATTTTTAAATATCCTTCCATTTTTAGCTTCCTTCTTTTTTTTCTCTCTTATTCTTTGTTGTTATAATGATTATTTATCATTTTACATTTCTCCCTTTGTCGTAAAAGTAGTGCTACTCAATGTGTTGTTCATGAACCGAGGCAAGTAAGTGAATGATGTGTTATTGCTGCTTGGTGAGGTAAATACCAGCATGCAAAGTAAGCACTTGAAACTGTTCTAGCAAGTGGACATGATTGGACTACCCATTCATGTGATTTTATGTTTTATATCATTGTCTACACTGTTCAGATCTGCCCTTCTCCGACATACTAGAAGTTGTTGGAGTTCTGAAGAGGAGTAGATATCTTTTCAAATGCTATTAGTCCGAGAGAGTGTATGAACTAATACTTTAGTGTATGTCTACCTTGGAACAAATTATTCTGCTATGCAGTACAGTATGCTCAACTTAATTTTTAAGAGCCTGCCAATTCTTCCAAGCAGGATGGAAGACGTCTATTCTGTTCTTTATTTGCATTGTGCATTTCTTATGCTTGTTTATTTCATTTTCTTTTGGGGGAGGGTGCTCCCTTTACATTTTTCTTTTCATCATCACCCTACTGTGGAATGTAAGGGATTGCCTAAGTGGTGCAAGCAGCTAATGCTCGGGAACTGCTACCCAAAGGTTGAAGGTACTCTGAGTTTACCAGCAATGTCTTGGAAGAAAGCGCTGGGTGGTCCGCGTCTAGAAAATCAGCATCATCAGCCTTGTGGAGCACATCCTACTCTGGCACTTTGGGGCGGGGCAGGGGGAAGGGCACTTGAGAACCAGAAAAAGAATATTTAAATTCAAGACCATTTTCTTTCCCTGAGGATTTGTTGATGGCTGATCCCTAGTGCTGTTTTGACTAAGATGCTTTCCCTCCCTTTTCTTGAATAAATTCTGTGTGGCAGTTATTTCCCCTTTGCATATTAAAGACATTGTTCTACTTCCTTCTGATTTCTATCGATGCTATTGAGAGATGTGCGCTCCCTCTAAGTAAGGTTCTCTTGAGAAAATTTGCCCTTCTCTCTGTCTGCCTTAGAAATCTTTTGGTAGATTGTCTTTTACCACTTCACTATGACCTGTTATGTCTTGCGCTGAATTCTTTTTTTATTTATTTGACTGAAGCTTACTGGTCTCCTTGGAGTTGGTGGTTCTTGCTTTTCAATGCTGAGAAATATCTATGGTGATTGCTTCTAATAGCTCTCCCTATCTCCAATCATTTTTAAAATAGCAGTATCCCGATTATAGCCACATTAAAGCTTCTCATTTAGCCCTTCAGTGCCATAAACTCTCTGGCATATTTTTCATCTGTGAGTCGTTGTTAAATGCTGGGTAATGCATTCAGTACAGATTACTTGCTTATTAGTTGTCCCATTGGCAAGTCTGCTATTTAAAATGTCCGCGAACTCTCAAACTTTAATTATCCTTTCTCATTTCTAGAGAATATTTTAAATTCTTGTCTTTGAAAAATATATTGCCCTTTGCTGTGTTTCAGATCTATTTTATGCAAAGTATTTCAAATATCTTCATTGGTATAATATGTTCAATAAGAAAATCATTTCATATTCTTGTGGACCTCATTTTAATTGAGCATTTTGCAGATTCCTCCTCGTGTTTTGGTTTGTACGTGTGGCCTTTGATGCCTAGCAAGGCTGCATCTGTGGAAATCCTCAGATGTCCTTCTGCTTTTTGCCAAATATCGTGGAAGGATATCAATGTGGACCACACACGTGGCCACTAAAGCCATTGTGACTCCTGGAAACCCTGTAGGGCAGAATAGAGCGGGCCCAGAGGGTCTTAAACTCCATTGGCATTAAAGAAACAAACTGCCGCATCCTTCTCCCACTGAGTGGCTGTTGGATTGGAACACTGCTTTATTTTCTTCCCCAAATCTTCTCCTTCACGGGGGTCTAACCTTCATGGGTCCTGATATTGTTTGGTTCTGTCAGTCATAAGCCTGAAGAACCGTTAGTTCCCAGTCCTCTGTGAGTTACCAAGATCCGAAAGGTTGCCAGTGCATCTGTGTCAACCGTCGCCCGGGATGTTAGCATGCTCTCTGAGGTTTTCATTCCTGGTTATTTTCTCTTTTTCTTGCAAGTTCAGTTCCAAGAGCAACAAATGGGTAGTTCCGATATGTTTTGCAGCATTCTCGGAGCTTTGTATTCGTAGGGGTCTTTAACATGCCTGATGTACCATCTGGGAAAATGGAAGTAAGGCTCTATGGTCTCCATTACTCACAACGTGTGCGTTTATCTCCACATGTCTATTGTAAGAACCCGCCTTTCTACAATGCCTTCCTCCACCTGTTTAAAATCTTAAGACTCAGCTCAACTCCTGCCTCCTTTGTGAAGTATTCTTGGATTATCTTACCCCAAAATGGACTGTAAGACAATGAGGAAAGAGCCAGACCTCAGTTCAACAGTGACGTGACACCGTCGAGATTTCTACTCCTGTCGGTGTCCCTGGGCAGACACATATCCCATACTTATTGTGAACAAAAGCTGCAGGCTTCACTCGCACGATGTTTAGATGTGCAAAGAAAACACAACCCTTTTCTCCCATTACAAATGCTTCCTTCTCACGGACTGTGCTGACATGGCTGAGTGATGATGGAACATTCACCTCATGCCTCACACATTCAATTTTTGTTTCAGATCTGCTCGTTTATTTAGTCCCATTCATTTTTATTCACTCTATCTAGGAAGTCACCATGTCTTAAAATATCATTTTCTTAGCTCACCTTCTCAGTTCCTCCCTACAATATCTGGATATTGGGGAGTAGCGTGTTTCTTACTCGATCTTATAGCAGGGAGAAAAAAGTCAATGTCCGGAGTTGTGATATTATGTGACTGCTTATGTCACTGGCAGTATCTCTTGTTCACCATCATCTGCTTTCCTTGCTTTAACTCTTAGATGCCATGTAAGGCCAATGTAATTCAATATCCTGTTTTGACTCTGTCTCTGCGACAATCCCTATTTGTCTCTCTGCCTACTAGTTCTTAGACCAACACAACAGAATCAATTGCTTTCATGTGGACCATTCTAACCAGGCCAGTGAGGTTGGCCATGTTCTTGAAACTCCCACAGAATGACTGTTTGGACCACCATCTTGCAAGGGCTTGCTTTATTTTCTATGCAAATAGTGGTGTGAAAATCCACCTCATTGATCAAAAGATGGAGCACCTTTTGGTCCAGCGAGGGGATTGGTTGGATTTGCCCTCATGCTAGGCTTATTTAAGGGGCAATCCCACAGAGATTCTGAAGAATTTAGGACCATGAAAGGAATCTGAAGAAGATCACGACCTTTAGGGCCTGGGTTCCTATGCTGAGAACCTCCTAGATCCTGAAAATAGATGAATCAAACTGAGAGTGGGAAAGAAGTGGTTTGGTGGAGTTGCTGATGCTGAGTGCCTTCAGGGAGGAGGCTTACCAAAGGTGCTGCCTGCTTCGGAGTCAGCCTGGTAGAGCCGAAAGAGCTACAACACTTACCAGACTAAAGCAGATACCGGAGTTCGAGTTATGCAGAAGTTGTCCATCTCACTTTCTTGGCAGCATGGCAGGAACAGGTAGCTTAGTGGGGACAGAGGCAGCAGTGACATACAGGAAATATATGACATGAACCACGGTACACCAGCCCAGTGAATAAGAATGGACATGGGTACATTTGAGAAAAGCAAATGGCTCCGCTATGAGAATCTATTGTTATTAGTTGCTGTTATTAATAATGGTTTTCACTTTGTCAGTACTGTTTGTCTCCTCTGCGCAGTTTGATCACAGGTGACTATAGCATCTACGAAATGATTAATGTGAAAGGGTCTTTCCTATGAGTCTTGAAGTACAGCCTGGCTGCGTGTCCAATGCAGATAGGGGCAATGAAAATAAAACAAAAAAAGGATACAGCAGGTATAAAAATTAGGCTGCTAACTCTTAAATGAGCACCCATGCCTAGGGTAACTGAATATAGCATGGAAAATGGAACCTCGGGGCCTTCCTCTGCTTGATTTCTCTGTGTTTGAATGTTTACTTGATAATGTGTGCTACACTCTTAATTGGTAAGGGACAATGTGGTTTCCTCTCAGAGGTCTCTAGAGGGATCAGTGTCTGAAGTCCCTCTCGGCCTCGTTGATTGAACATACCTTCCCATTTCCGGGCTGAGGTATGGAGCACTCAATCCAGGAGACATGTCTACTTTGCTCATGTTCCTTCTCCCCTGCCTTTTCATTTCCCTTTTGCCTATGGTGGTGAAACCACAGGTTTGCTGCCTAATGATAGGGAGATAAAGTGTAAAAATAAATAAATAAAACAAAAAAAAAAACCAGTGAAACTAAATGCCCACTTGCTTTGTTACCAATGAAACAGTGAGAATAAAAATGCAGAGAAGAAAGAACATTAGCTACATACAAAGCACCAAGTTCAAAGGCAGAATTCTGATTCTTCCATGCAGGAGGCCCCAATTCAAGTCCAGCCAATGCATCTCCCATTTGCCACCATTTGTCTGTCAGTGGGAGCTTGCACTTTGGTATGATGTAGAACAGGTTTCAGAACAGCTTTCAAACTAAGAAAAGCCTGGGGGTTCACTTTCAAAAATCAGCTGCTGAAAACCCTAACGATTACAAGAATCCTCTTGGCAACTGCTCAAGGTGTTGGTGCAGCACTGTATCCCGTTGTGCATGGGCTCTCCATAATGCAGGAGCAGCCAAATGGTCAGCAACTAACGGCAAGAAAAGAGCATGGCACTCTACCAAACAATTATCCATATTTCCCAGGCAACTGAATGGTGCTCCCAGGAAGTTTCAGGTCACATTAGTATAATATACACTCCAAGAAGGGTTTTTTTTTTTTTAATTAAGTATGAGTATTGCATGGAAAGGTTAATCCAATTTCTATTGACCATATCTTCAAATTTTATGCTGTGCAGTGGCTTCTACTTCCGAGTTCATTCGGGTGCTCAGTTTAGCCCGTCTTTGCTATAGAAGAGTCTGATGAGAGAGGCACACCTTGAGTATAATCTTCTTCAGCTCTCCATTCTTCTAAAGACCATTTAGAATCTGAACTGTGCTAACATAGCCTTCTTTGAACAGAACAAATTACAGTTGGATTCAGGTACCTTTGAGCTATAGCCATTTAACAGTTTTATCTGATACCCAAATTTACCCCAGAGTTTTATAGCCCCTCTTGCCCCCCTTTATAGCCCCTCTTGTCCATCCACAAGTTTGAATTCACCTTCCAAGTCACCATCAGTGTCTGGCTTTTGGAAGTTGCTAACCTACTCCCTAACTTTCCCTGCCGCTTTCCTCGGCTTTCTACCAAATCTCCATTGAAAGTGGAAAAACATCAGTCAAAAGTTTGCCTTAACTTCATTTATGCAGTCTTAGCACTTTTCCCCTTAACTAACTCCTCTTGCCTCTGGGACAAAATACCTAAAATACCTTCACAGTGAAATCCAAAAGAAACATCAATGAAGACGCTGGGCTAAGTGATCGCTAAGGGCCCTTC
>NW_022103900.1:12521161-12523506 GCF_000313985.2 Echinops telfairi
TTACTTCGCTTAGCATGATTTCCTCCAGTTCTTCCCATGAGGCGATGTGCTTCATATGTCCATCACTGCTTTTTAGCGATGTATAGTACTCCATTGTATGTATATACCACAGTTTTTTAATCCAATCATCAGTTGATAGAAATTGGGTTGCTTCCAACTCCTTGCAATTGTGAACTGTGCCGCAATGAACATTGGAGCACAGATGTCTGGCCTTGATTTGTTTCTTGCCTCTTCTGGGTATATACCCAGTAGGGGGATTACTGGGTCATATGGTAACTCGATTTCCATCTCAAACAGAATAATTCAACACTTATTGAGAATTTGTTATATCTGAAGCACTAAATAGTAGCCGACTAAAAAAATGAATAAATAAACTGGATATTCCCTAGACTCTACAACACTGCAATCTCCTTCCATATAAAAGACCAACATGCAAGAAAAGTTAAATATTTGAGAAATCCATTCATTTATTCATAAATGATGGAGCTCAGTCTTGTGGAGGATAGAGATGATGAAGCAGACAATTAAGAGTCCATAAAGGGACAAGTGGAGAACACTTAAAAGAGTACCCAGCTACCTCGCAGAGAAAGGCAAGAGGTCTTCTTGGGAGTGCAGTTTCAGCTGAGAGCTGCAGGTGTGTGTGTGTGCATGTCGTAGGGAAGTCGCTGAATTGGATCAGAGAACACACTGGACTACACAAAAGAAAACTGCACTTGCAAAGGTCCAGAAGGTAGAGGAAGGCATCTCCTTTTCAGGAAACCAAGAGCCGTTCAATCTGGCGTGAAAACAACGTTAAATGATCTTGCTTGTGGCCCTCGAGCCCATTCCAACTTGCTGCAGTCCTACTTGTTTAGAACTGAACCACCCGCCTTTGAACTAGGAATCAACGATTAGCCATTTCTGTCCCAAGTACTTTTCTTCTAGTTTGAACACCACGATGAAAGGCAGAGAAAGAGTGGATGGATGTTTTGGAAGAGTACAGAAGAGTCCATTTGAATAAAGTCAGGATAGGAATAGGGAATCACTGGGTGAAGTTTGCCACTTCCAAATATAACCTCCTTCTAGTGTTGACTGGGAGAAAGAGGAGGTTTGCTGCTCGCTAAAGATTTACAAGCTCAGAACTCCATAGGGGCAGTTCAGTTCTACTCTGTCCTAGAAAGTCACTGTGAATCACAGTGGGCTCGGTGGCAGTGAGTCTGGTTTGGGGATTATTACTAGAAAGAAGAGTTTGATAGCTGCACCAAGAAATTTTCACTTCCCACTTGGAGGGAAAGATATCAAATATGTAGAAGGAAATGATTTCTGGGTACAAAGCTACGGTCCAAGTTATGCCCAGCTAAAATGAATCAGCAATGCCCGGTTTCTTCCCAGTGTTCGCGGCATCCTGTGCCGATTGTCTGACGTTCAATTCCGTTGAAAACAAATGTTATTTGAAGCTGAGTACCTAATTATGCGGGGCTATCGGTTTTTCTTCAGCTACTCATGCCATCAATTTATCACTAGAATACCTATCCGCTACAGTGCAAAGCAATTTCCTATCGCCGAGGTCATTCACTTTAGTGGCTTATGGGTGGTGGCTACACAGGACAAAGTCTTAATGATTGGCTTCTATAACAATTTCAGTCAAGAAAACCCTATGGGAAATTCTTTTCTGTCACAAGGATTGCTCTGAATAAGAATTGATTAGATGACCCACAACAACAATATGCATATATGTCAACACATGGGCTCCAAATACCATATTCACAATACGGCTCCTGTTCAAGCCTGTGAGCCCCAGTACAAACACAAACACTATATTTGGGACCTAACAGAATAGAATTATCTAAGAAAAATAGGTATAGAAGATCTGTTGGCTTTAGAAACAAAGGAATAAATCAGATTTGTAAATTGAGAAATGTCATAAAGCAATGGAATCCATAGTTTTACAATTCTATAATTATATCTATATGTGTTGTGTATATGTATGTATACACAGAAATTCAGTCAGTTGTAATATATATATACTGACTGAATTTCTTATATTTGAGGTCAGTGTTCCTTTTTTTGTATACTGTAATACTTTAAAATCTTACATTTTGATTCAAAAGTATATAAATGTAAAATGATAACTACTGTGCATTAAATAAATAATTATCTAAGCTATAAGGTGCTTAGAATTTATAACGAACTTAAATAAGGTCTAATCAAGGTACTAAAATATAATTTATTAATTAAATTAATTCATACAATTTATGTTATGTTATTATTTATTGTTATGTTATTATTTATTGTTGTCTACTTGGTTCAAATCGTGAATTTGGTAATAAATCACAACTGTTTCTCTTGTTCACGTACATATTTTT
>NW_022103900.1:12524026-12525693 GCF_000313985.2 Echinops telfairi
ACCGTCTAATGTGATCTCCTTTAGAGAAGTTGGTAGTGGTAGCTAGGTACCGCCCAGGTCTTCTGGCCTCAGGGTTGTGAGGACTGGTGGTGTGGGTTCCACAGCCCTTTGAGCTACTTGTTTCCTTGTATCTTCTGTGCTCCTTGCTTGCCCTTCCTCCAGATGCGAGAAACTGGGAGTTGTACCTTAGATGGCCACTCGCTGAGACCAATAGCTGCTGCTTACCAAATTAGGATGTAAAACACTACCTTTGTGGCTTACACAAGACAACATTCCACTAATTGTTAAAACACTTTTCTAATTATAAAATGAATAGATGTTCACTGTAATGTGAAGAGATTAAAAAAAACATTTGTAATCACATCTACAATACTACATGGCAATGATCATAGCCCACAGCTCAATTGTCCGTCAAACAACGGATATGTCTATACGGGGAACAATAACATGTGGGAAGTATACATAATCACTATTAATAGTTTGATCGATTTATTTCTAGCTTCATTATGAATCTATGTATATATTTTTAGTTGGGATTATATATATGTATATATATGATTATTATATAACTTTCCTGTTTACCTCAAATAGTACATAAATAAATGCAAATCTAGCGTGGACATAACCTTTCAAGCTATGACCGCATTATAACTTTTTATCCATTTTTTATTGACATACACAGGCTTTTTTCACCATTTTTTCTATTACCAATAGTATTGCACTGAGGATCTTTGTTTGGGGATTTTATTTAAAGTTTTTATTATTAAAAAAAGGTTTCTAGAAGGAAAATTACTAAATTAAAATCTAAAAGCTTAAAAATATTTTGAAAGATTTCTCCTCATAAAGGATAAAAAAAGTATGTTCAAATATTCAAGACTTAAATTCTAAATAATACATATAATAATCTGGTTGTCATAACCGGGAGAAAAAGGTTATCTTATTAAATTCTACATTCATATGATTAATAATGAGGTAGAACATTTTTAAGTTTCTAAGCTGCTTGCACTTCTTGTACTAACTATTCATGTCCTCCACTAAATCTTAGTCTTTTTCTGATCAAGTAATAGAACTCAGTGTTTAAAAAATACACCTGTAAATTTATTAAATGAAATTTACATTGATAGTTGTCAATGTCATTTGTAACTAGATTAATACTTAAGAAATTAATCAAATTTTAATTTACTGTCAGTTAACTCAATGAGGATTTATTTTAATTAAATTACCACTTTAAAATCCAATTCTGTGATGTTTTGTTTTTTAATTTGACTTTACTTTCGTAGCCCGATATCAGACATGTCATTGAAATCTTGTACATCAACAGTTTTCTTTACATACTATAAGCCCTGTCTCTTCGGTCACATATCCCATGAGGTATGACAAAACATATTACCCAGTAGTCTCTAAAAGGATTAATAATATTAATAATATTCATAGATTAAATTCATAGGTAATTAAATTGTAAGAATAGAATTTCAACCTAGTGAATGAGAATTTTTTTGAAAGGAAAGGTAGACCATTCCACTTGTTTTTAAAATCTGTCCTAAACAAAATGACAATTTTTCTAGCACAAATAAAATAGGAAAAATACTTTATCTAGAATTTATTAAGAATCAGGTAGCATGCTAACAAAGAAGTTTATGAGTTTTGGGAAAATGGAAAAAACTTTA
>NW_022103900.1:12526826-12531951 GCF_000313985.2 Echinops telfairi
AAAAAAAAAAAAAAGAATCTACTTCAATACCAAAGAGAACCAGTTATCTGGCTCGGTTACAGGCATAGCGCAAACTTCCAAGGGGGAAAGAGCAACACTGAAAACTAAAGCTTGAAGCAACCAGAATGTCTTTGTATATTTAGAAGGTTTTCCATCAGAGAAATGATAGTTGTGGAATTTGCATTAAATCAGAATTGTAGTGCTCACTTCTATAACCTGTAAGGCAGTTAGTAATCAAAAGAACAGAGAAAGCTTTCAGAAGAGTGTAGGTTTTTCTTTCTTTCCTGGTGATTTGAAAGAGAAACATGCATCTGTATTCTTTTCCCCAAGTAGTCATAGTTGTAACTTTGTAGTTGTCTGTGCGTTGCTTGTCACGGATCCATTACAGGCCTGATAGAGATTGGCATGTTTGCACACTTTCCATCTCTCCCCAAAAAGCTTCTGAGAGAAATTTGCTCATTCCAATTCTCATTTCAGTTTCATGTAAGATTAGATACTTTGCTGTTTCCTTGTGGGAACAAAAGAGTTGGTCATGAATAAATGATCGTATTTTTTAAAAATATTGATAAAATGAATTGAGGCTACG
This sequence comes from Echinops telfairi, assembly GCF_000313985.2. Classification (NCBI taxonomy): domain Eukaryota; kingdom Metazoa; phylum Chordata; class Mammalia; order Afrosoricida; family Tenrecidae; genus Echinops; species Echinops telfairi. Next base: position 12,527,413 of record NW_022103900.1, read on the forward strand.
TTAGGTTGAGTGCATAGAAATAATTCATGGTAAAATGGATGCTATTTCCCTCTATGCATCACCTTTGCTGACTACAGAGAGAAAGAAGAAGAACTATATTTTTAGCTCAGCAAAAATATGACACACTATTCCTGAGACCCCCCCTCTTTTGAATATCAAAAATTTTAGTAAGGTTTCCTTTTTTCTTGTGAACATGTATTTTTCTTATTTCTCAAGTAAAGGTGATGGGCATTGTTTTGTTTTTTCCAAAGGCAAGAAAAATCTCAACTAAGGTCACATGTGAAGAAAGGGGCTGGTATGCTCTAGGTCTGAGAGATTTTTAAGAATAAGGTCAAAGATCAAAAAGATTTGAAGTGAGGTGAAATCACAGCATGAGGTGAGATGTACCTGTAATTTTCTCTAAGTCAATGTTCATTCTTAAAGTTTCCTTAAATTAAGGACAATTTGACAATCCATATTGAACCAAATACTAGATTTACTAGAATGTTCATATCTACTCCTTACAGTTTGTTTTCTTTTATAGATATATATCAACCATAGCTGTGCATGAGAAACATACATTTCATTTGAAAACGTGTTGAAATGAGAATATGAGTTTGTAATCATCATGTCTCAGCAGGGACTGACCTCGCGTCACTTCACAAGAAGGAAAGAGTCACACTCAACACTAGCTCCATCTGTGAGGTGCAGGTCAGCCATGCTTCTGCCCGCCAACCCGCTTCATCAATTCAGGCACCACCTGCACCTCCCACAGCATACTCGACTTCTCTACCGAATTCAGCAATTCTTTGAAATAGCCAAACAGAACTGACGGAGCATGCTCATGATTATTGTGGTTATTAGGAGATTTAATCAGAAATAATTCAGAATCAAGATGTGCAGGAGACTGTTCTTTCAGTTAGGAGCATCCACGCATGACTCTCTCTGGCCCTGACTCTGGCCTATCAGCCACTCAGCCCCTTGGCCTCTGTCCTGCTTGGCCAATGTTATAAAGCTGTCCTAGTGCTTCTGATAAATGTCCAAAAATATACACTATTCCATCATAAGTCTCAGCTTGAAGGCCCGGCTTGAAGGTCCTCATATCTAACTCTGTATGTCTGCACAGCTAACTTCCTCACTGCACAAGCCAGTCTCCTATCTGAAGGGACTCAGCTTCCCCTGCACGGTGGCTAAAGAAGCCCACCATCTGTCTTGTGCTCTGGGCGCTGCTACTGCTCCTCTTCCATTCATGTAGGGTCAGAACTTTGCCTTTTTTGAACAAGAGAGTTCAGTCCACATATGTCTCAGGGTCCAGAGGACACACTCCACTTCTGGCTCTTCTTTCTTGACAGTAGTGAAGCAGACCCTTACTTCTACTTCTGAGATGCCTCATTTTTAATCCAGTTGGATGGAAAAATGACCGACCCCCTTATTAGATTTCCATATATCTTATTTGCATGATCCCATCCAGCTGTTAGACTTACAAAGATTATGACAGAAGTGACATCAAGTAATTCCAGTGGAATCCAACAGCAAATAGCTAGTGGGGAATGCTTGTTTCCTTCCTGGAATGATCTGATTCGGGAAGTACTCCCTGCTGAGAACAGAACTTTCTTTAGCTCCTGTCTTCAGTGAATTATTTTTGTGAATGTGTTTGTCACACACATAGTTTCAGGCCAATGAGCCAACTATTTGGATGGTAGCTTTTTTTATGGTAAATTTTTTTTCATTCTTTGGTTAAATGTGAGATCTTGGATAGCACGATAGTTTCTAGGTACAAACAAGAGGTATGGCAATATTTTTAAGTGACCAGCAAGTATCTTGGTAAAAGATGGGATTTAAGCAGAGCTCTGGGACAAAGTGAAGGGATGCAAATCAATATCTGCACAAATAGAAACTACGCAAGTGTAGAGGTCCTGAGTTGGAAGTAATGAGCACATTGAAAGAGAAGCATGGGTTTCAGTTACTGAGCAGGAAAGAGCAACAATAAGGTGTAAGAGACAGCAAGAGAGGCAAGGTCATTTCCGGTTCTGTAAACCATGGTTAGGACTTGATACTTAGAATCTTCATCATATTTCGAACCTTGGCACTTTTAAACATGGTTTGATTTTCCCACCAGCTCTTCTGCTTCAGGCCGCCCTGGGGTGTAGAAGTAGAAAATGCTCCTTCAAGCTGGGCCTTTCTGTCTGCTCACCCGTCAAAGTTTGACTCTCCCTCGGGAGACTTCCTTTATCAGTTTATTTCTAAGTTTACGACTGATTACCCTAAATCCATGTTACTGGACTTGTTATTTACCAGGAAATAAACAGAACAAAATCTCATTTGATTCCAAAATGTTGGCAAATGTGTTCCTTCTTCCCACCTGAGCAAATGAGGTGAGGGACCCCAGTGTGACCTCCTTTGGCCTCAGGAGGGCGGAGAATCCAATGCCACATGATTGAAGGCCGTTTGCCACAAAACAAAGGTGGCATTCTTCTTTACCCAGTTCTGATACCAACTCTTCCTCCCATATCGCTCGACTTCTCTGCTGGTTTCAATAATTCATTGTAATTTCCACACAGAACTCACAGACAACACTCAACGATTATGAGGGGTTATTAGGGAAGCTAACCGTTTACAAAATGAGAGGGATACAGGATCTTTGTTTCCAGTGCCTCTTTTCAATCGTGCTGGACGTCATAACTCTCTTATCCTCAGCATCTCAGCCACATGGCCCCTGGGCCTCTGCCTCTGTGAGTCAAGAAGTTCTACCCCTATGCCTCGTGGTCTTGGCACTGCCCCTCTCCGCAGTCTCCTGAACTCAGTGCCATGATCTCTGTGCCTCCACCATTTCAGCCACTGCTCTCAGTAGTGCTCCCAGTGGCTCTTCATTCGTGATCGTCACGGGATGCCTGTTCCTTCTTCTGAGATGAATCACTTATACCAGAAGAGTGGCAGAATGGATCAGTCTTCCCTATGAATACCCTATTTGCATGAGTCTACCCAAGCACGTTTGGGTGTTACAAAGACATGGATGTTGTTATTGTTGGGTGCCATCGGCTCTACTCATCGGTTGTACTCTCTGTACAACAATCTGAAACACTGTCAATCTAGAGCCATATTTCATCAATTTCATGCTACCACACTGCCCACTGCCCTCTCCTGTCTAACAAACCTTTGCACCACAAGAACACTTTTCGTTCATTTACAAGTTTGTCTCAGTAGCACTTTTTTCATGTCTAGTTTATAGCACTCTGTAATGAAATGTCCTTGATAACTCATAACTATGCAGTTGTCATTTTTTCTTAAATTTTACATTAATCCATTTGTCAAAGATCAGGAATTCAAAACTGCTCAAAAATGCTCATTCCTTGGGTAGGCCATATGGTGAAGGTAAAAGGGAGTGCTTGTCTTAAAGGTGTTGCTAGGTAAAAAAATAGCATATCCCACATTTCACATTGGAAAGGAAGAACCGCAGTCATGCATTTACAATAGTTGGTATGACGCCATAGAATAAAATGTTTCATAACCCTATCACTTGAACAAAAATGACTGTTTAAATTATTAGTCTTCATAGATGAAAGATAACTATAATTGGAAGAAAAATAAACTACTACTACTGCAAACAAAAGCATTTGTGAAGGAAGACATTAATGGCAACATCACTAAAGGTTCATTTTTGCCCTGATTTAGAATTTCAGCCTGAGAAATGTTTAGACTTGCAAAGTAAGGGTAAATTTTTTTAAATGTTTGTGTATTGCATAATATATATATATCTATACACATGGCTATGGATTTTTGAATTGTGAGGGGCAAAATATTCCATTGATTGTTGGAAAAGAATGAGAGATAGTCAACCTGATGACTAACTCCAGTCCATCAAATAATACTGAGTAATGCAATCAATTAACGCACTTGCATGGGAGTCAAAAGTTTGGAGGGAGGGAACAACAAGTGATCTAAAATTGTTGGTAAGGGAGGCATTGTATGCCTGGTGGGGCTTGACCAAGTGTAGTGTAGCAGAGAGGAATTAATGAAGGCAGAATGAAGGTCGAACATGATAGTGGGACAAGAGAAAAGTGAAAGGAAATAGAGGAAATAACTAGGAGGCAAAGGACATTTATAGAGATATAAATACGCATGTATATATGTAAGTATATTTATCTATAGCAATAGGGACATAGATCTATGTACATACATTCTATGTTAAATTTTAAGGTAGCAGGCAGACACCAGGCGTCTACTCAAGTACTTCCTCAATGCAAGAATACTTTGTTCTAAGAACCTGGCATTCTATGACGCTCACCTTCCCAACATAATCACTGGAGACAATGGGTGCCTAACCAAATATGGTGAAGAAAGCTGATGGTGCCAGGCTCTTAAAAGATCTAGCAGGTCTGGGGTCTTAAAGTCTTGAATATAAACAAGTGGCCATCTAGCTGGGAAGAAACAAATCCAACATGACAAAAGCACACCAGCCTGTGTGATCAGTTGCTGTTGAGGGGATCAAGTATCAGACATCAGAAGACCCAGAACAAACAATCATATTGATGAGAATGAGGGAGAGGGGGTCAGAGTGGA
>NW_022103900.1:12535400-12548249 GCF_000313985.2 Echinops telfairi
TCACACAGGCTGGTGTGCTTCTTCCATGTGGGCTTTGTTGCTCTGAGCTAGATGGCCACCTGTTTTTAAAAAAATCAAATACCACTTCTTGTTTTGTCCATTTTACAGACAGGGAGTGAGAGACAAAGAACGCATGTGCTTTGGAGCTAGAGAGTCTTCAAATGGAGCATTTCTCTATTGAAAGTAAATTATGACTTATATGAGAATAAAATTTAATTGCCTTTAGCCTGTATAGTATGTTTTGGAACCACAGCACTGCCTTAGAACTGAGAATATAGATCTGACACTTAAACATTGTAGGCTTCTTTGTCATGTCTACTGAACACAGAATTCATACAGCATTTCAAGAGTTGTCAAAGGTTCTTTGCATATAGGAAAAACAAAATATTCCTAAACACTAGGCAATGTGGTGATGTCATGCATTCCAAAAGACAGTAAAATGGGTAGAGACAAAATCTTCCACCCCCAAATTATCTGCTTTGTCTATGTCTGGATGCAAGGCCGAGTGCAATCGTTTGTTAATTGCCCAACACCAGGCTTAGGATAATCACTTTTCTGTAGCTGCTTGATCATATTTAATTCAATGGACATTCTATTTTTCTTTCTCTGAGATCTAGTGTGGACAAGAAACAATCACCAGACGAAAAATAACATCGTGTAAGTCCATTGCCCCTGTGTCTGTTGCAGGCGATTCTCCGCAGAGCCCAGTCCTGGGTGCATTTAGCAGCTCTGTGTGTGATTGATGATGAGTGCGCAGGAGCAGAGCAGTCATTAGGTTTGCCAAGTAGCCCACATCATCAGTGTGGGTGAGCACCTTGGAAGACAGGAGGGGAATTAAAAATGACCTTGACAATTTGAAAAATGATTAGAAGCAAATGAAATTGAGCCCCCTAGAATCAGCTGGTGTAGCAACACACCTTGTAAAAAGACCTCAGACTGCACACATTCGAGTTTCAAATGGCTCAAACACTGCACTCCTTCTTAACTAGTGAATCATAAGCTACACTTTGGTCAATGTTACCATAATTTTGGATTGTGCCACTAAGAAAGCAGAACAATATGCACTTCATGAAAGATATACTTTTGCATTAAGTGTAGTCTATAAATTCATTCATAAACAAATGAAAATGTAGAGCAATCATTAAGTAACATTTCCAAATTACTTAACAAGTTTTGTAAATTAAAGAGGCTTAAGAAACCTGGAAATGAATCAGAGACCCAGGATGGCAATAATCACAATGTAGAAAGTAGAAAATTCTGGGAGAAGCTAATTGAAAACAATTTGGAAATATGCAAAGCTGGTCACAATTTAAAGAGAAATGAAGAGAAAATGCATTAAATTGCTGCGTCTGGGTCAGAAATAAAGGACATTTATATCTTTTTAATATCTGGAAGACTATGAACCCTAACTTAATTTCAAGACTTTATTTCTTACAGAAGGCATCAATCTTGGCTAGTTAAATTTACGTCTTAGCTTAAGTCCAACCATGCGAGAGAACTAAAATTCTGTGATCTCAGGAGTGTGAATTACAAGGGTGCTTCAAAAAGTTCATGGGAAATTTTCATTAACTTTTAATTACATTTTCCTAGAACTTTTTGAAGCCCCCTTATATTTGTGTGGAGTTTTCGTCTTCTATGAAACAAAAAAATGTTATTTAAAAGAATAATTTCAATGATATAAACTTAGAACATAAATGATGACAGAGTTATTATGGCTACTTCAAAATTATAAAAGTGTCTTTGAGCTCATCACACAGCCTAGAAACTATCCTATTCATGGAGATCATTACCAAGAACATGCAACAGTGCTCAGCCAGGCCAATGCCAAACTAAATCCTTATTCTGAAAAGCAGGAAAAACCAGTACAGTCTTTTATATGACCCAGGAAATGTGAATGCTAGAAAGACATTTTTACTTAATTTGATTGAACCATTTCTTTGACACACTACATGTAACCATCTCATTAACGATTATAACTATTTGGAATGACGGCCACCTAGTGGGCGTTAGTGTGCCATAAAATAAATAAATTAAATAGATAACCGACTCACTGAGGAGCGTGCAGGGCAAGACCCACAGCCAGCAGATCAATTCTGACGCTCGACAGCCCATGCACTGCAGAGACTACAAATCTTCACAGAAGCAGACAGTCTCCTCTTTCTTCCGTCATTCAGGAAAGGAGATTTTTTTATTTTGCTTAAATGTACATAAAATACGTAGCCTAAATGTTATATATAACTGCTACTGTGATTTGTAAATACTGCATTTCTTAAATGCCTAAAGATATAGTTTGCCATTCTTAAAGAATTCTTTGTAACACTTAAGGAATTTCAGAATTAAAAGATATATATCTGTACCTTTGGGCATCTGTAGCTGATAATCACACATTACCTCCTTTACACGAGTCTTCATATAATTAAAGGGATTTTGTTATCATCTGTGTTCCTAATTTCTTGCAAATAACACTTTTTGGTATGTGCAAGATTCCACCCCCGCTATTAAATCCTCAGTTTATGAACAAAAGAAGAAGGAGATGGTGACTTCTAAATTAACCTCAAAGTATGTTTGATGTTCCAACCAATATTTAAATGTCTCCCCAATTAGATTCCGAACACTTCACCTTTTGTTCACTGGTGTTGGTTTTAGACGCTTTCCCTTCACCATGCGAGGAATGTTGGCATTTTTATAAATGACTGTATCAATACTAGAACAAAAAAGCCAACGTTGGGGCTGGTTGTACTGGGACTTGGTGGTCAAGTGGCGGACTCTCTACGAAGTAGTGCACACACAGGGATATTGACATACTGATTCAATGATTATTGGAATACACACCCAGGTTTCTGAGAATTAAGGAAAAGGTACTCTAAGAGGTTCGTTTAACTTGGTTCATTGAACATTCCCCTTTCCTTTCCCACATGTCTATAACGTACATGATCAAATAGCCTTGCTTTGGGTTTGCCCTTGATAAGTGGGACTATGAAACAGAGAGAGAGATTGATTGATGATCAATCAGACGGCTGAAGCATTGCACAAATCCAGTGAGCGCCGGAAAGGTGCTCACTGATTTTAATGTGGTGGCAAGTAAACTAGCGTGTTCTTTTGAAAGACAGTGATAGGATTGTATCAGCACCCTTAAACTTCTAAAGGGCTTCAAAAATTATAAATCTAATTTAGTATATGATGAATTAGCATATATACTATGCATCCAACGACAGTTGCTATATGAGGGGAGATTTAGTTCCCAAATGTCATAAGAGAGAGGATTCTTTGCACTAAATAATGCTATTTAGGCCATAGTCCTTCCTTCATTTGCTCATATGTGGGATTAGCGAGCAAATGCTAGATGAGAAATATAATGCTAAAATGAGCATATGATTGAATTAACAAACAAACAATCAAACTCAAGCTCACGACCATTGAATTGATTCTGACACAGGGTGACCTTATAGGACAGAGTAGACTGCCCCTGCAGATTTGGAGACAGAAGTGTTTCACAGGACTAGAAAGCCTCCTCTTTCTCTTGCACAGCATCTAGTGGTTTTGAACTACTGCTGTCACAGTAAGCAACCCAACACATAACCACTATTCCAGCAGGGCTCCTTAAGGTTTGAATGAAAGTATATAATAGCCAACTTCTTGTTCCTGTATATTTTGAGTCAGTAAATATATTAACTGATTTATTCAAAGAAAATTTGATTCAAAGATCTCTCCTTGGCTCTAAGATTGGATCTTTGACAAGTATTATTATAAACAAAGACAGTAGATAAATTATCCTCATTTTCCATTAGAAATGAGAGCTTTGCAGAACTGAAAAAACTGTCAAATGAGCACATGGCTCTATTTTTGTCGTTCTCAATGATCAAGACTGACGTTTTGGCCAGAAGGCAGGAGGAAAAAAGATGGAAGACTACAGTACCACATATGAGAAGTGGCAATTCTGATGGCTGCCCCGCCTACACCAGCTCAAATAATCAAAGGACAATATTGAAGATGGCATTTCAGAATTACATTGGGTGCCTTTTCTGGAAGCAAAAGAAACTTCTACCAATGTTAAATTAGGTCACTCCCCCCCCCTCCCCCAACATTGGCTACACTTCACTGCAGGCATCTGGAAATGCTTCACATGTGGTTCTTAAGTGTCAGGTCTTCTCTTTCCCATTAGACAGAATTCCTGTCAATTCTGTCTGCTGGAATTATTATTCTTTTATATAGATGAGGATAAGTGGAACTATTTGATTAAAGCAGAGCAAATTTTAAAATACGATTTCCATTACTTAGGCCAAAGGTCAAAAGAGGTAGGCTCCTGTACTGTTTGGTCCCCCTGTGTTTTGTTTTTGTTTTTTTTGAATGGCCCTGAAACTAAGAATGGATTCCACACTTTTAAAGGGTTGTTATTTATTTTTTTATGCAGTAACAGAGACCGTATGTTTCCCATAAAATCTAAAACATTTATTATCTGTTCTCTTACAGAGACAATTAATGACATTATCTATTTTGATGTAATTTAGTAATTTAAATGCTATGATTTTAGTTGGACAAAAGTTAGAGGTATCTATCTAAGCCCAGGAGATAGGAAATAGGATGCCGACACTCATTTCATTTATGAATCTCTGTAATTTGTTTCTGATGCAGTGTTAGTGGATGAGAAATTCAAAACAATCATAATTTGAAATCAAGATGAAAGGAGCATTTCTATTTGTCAACTTGCACAACTCAACAGGAACTAGATAAATGGGTAATGCAAACGTTTTCAGCATAGTGAATAAATTGGAGCCATGAAACGAAACATTGTCGTTTTTTTCAACATTGATATACAAGTAGAGCAGTATTACATTCTCCACTTGATCTTCAAAGAACTCAAGGGCACTAGAGGGAGAAACAGATAATAGCAGGAGCTGTAGTTCTTTTTTTTTTTTTTGCAGTTTCCACTGCCTCAATTGAAACAGATCACATCACCTAAGTCCTTACACCTGCCCTGGTTGTGAAATGTCTAAGCCTCACCATTGCCCTGAGCCAAGAGTCTATTTTCCAAAAGCACTCCAGATTTTTGTAGGAAGAAGCATCATGGAGAAACCCCGATCAAACTAGTGTGCTCAGTGTTTTTTCATCCTCCTACACACATGTCTGGGGACTAAATTTACTAGGCCGGACCCTCCGGTTCTTAACAATGTCTTCCTGGGCTTGGATGGCTTCCACCCCTTTTCTTGCCAATGTGCTTACAAACTCACCAGCCTCCTCGCCTTAATATAACTCTAGTGCTGATTGCAGATTGTGGGTGAAACCTTTGTCTATCAGAGACTAGGAATAGATGGGGAAACTCAGCACAACTCTGAATTAAGAACCTTCCAGCTGTGGGAGACTTGAATCACCTCACCACCCTAGCACACTATTCTTAACTGTTTCTTTGTGGGTTTTTGTTAAATGGAAAAGGATAAGACTGCTTTTCTTCAGCGCGCTTTTTCTCTTTCTTTCCTCTTCTTGTTTTGGCTAATTTAATATGGGGAAAAAAAACTCAAAGTAGACTGAAATGCACCCGTTCAACATGAGATTTTAGCCTTTACTTTGGTATGCATAGTTCTTTGAACAAGTGTCTCAGGAATCATTAATTAGCTAGGAAAAACTGACTGCATTGAGTCATTGCAACTGGCGTGTAATGGACGATAGGAAGAGACATGAACGCTAACAGGAAGAACAGGTGTGTCACTCTTCATTGAGTAGAAAAAATCATCTACATCGTAGGTTTAATTCTTTGTCCCTTTCTCTCGCTGTTTTATATTTTACAACCAATGCCATTTTATTTATTTATTTGCCTACCTAGTTATTTATCCATATATCATTTGTCTACTCATTCTGGGATAATACCTGTTTACCTACTAGTTACTAATTTACCCTCACTTGCCCTCCCACTACTGGTAAAGCATCAAAGAATGCTCTTCTTAGTGTAAAAACCTTTTCTTGACTTTTTTAATCATAGTGGTTTCATAGTATATTTGCTCACTTGTGCTTGACTAATTACATTTAGCACAATATTCTGAGGTTCATTCATGTTATACCATGTTTTGCAGATTTATCACTATTCTTTAAAGTTTGCTTAGTATACCATCATGTATATGTATATATACCACAGTTCATTCGGTCGTTCATTCATTCAGTCATTGATGGACACATCGGTTGTTTCCATCTTTTAGCTAGTCTAAATCACGCTACCGTTAAGACAAGTGTGCATATATCTCTTTGTGTCCTTTCTCTTATTTCTCTAGGATAGTTACCAAGCATTGGGATTGCTAGATCATTTTTATCTCTATTTCCAACTTTTTAAGAAAGTGCTCTCCTATTTTCCATGGTGGTTGTACCATTTTACAAGTGGGTTTAAATTTCAAAAAGGAAATGATTCTTCACTACTTCTATAATAAGGAAAAGTGGTTGTCAAAGATACATATCCTGTAGCTGTTATGTGATGATCAAGGATCAGTAGCTATTCATTTCTGACATAGTAACATGACGGAACTGTGTGCCCTAAGATTTAAATCTTGATAGCTCATTAAGAGTGAGTTGTTCAGCCATTTCCTGGCAACTATATATTAGTGTCTTACAGCATTCTGAAGAAACTTGATATTTATTTGTTACCTTGAGTAGTTTGCTTTGAATTTTATATCTTCCACGACATGTGTAGCTGTTTACTTCTACGGGAATATTTTTTAATTTTCCTTGTAAAAAGGGATGGGCTTTTGAAATAAGAACACTTAGAACTTACTGGAGGTTGTTGAGATTTTCTTTAAAAAATTATTGAACTCTTGTTATAACCCTGTTATGTGCTGGGCACAGTTATAAGCTCTGGAGATGCAAATGTGAAGGAGGGCTTCTTCTCTCTGGAACTAATATTCTATGGTGAGAAAGCAACCCAAACTAAACAAATAGAGAAAATGAACACAATTTCAGGAAATGCAGCATAGGTAATGTAAATATATTTATAAAATGATCTTACGGGGGCGGGGGAGTCCTGAGTGTCAAAGAAAAGTGTTTCCATGATGTTCCCCAGCCATTGATGAGCTAGAGCAGTGGCTCTCAACTTGTGGGGTTGCCCGATTCAGAACAGCAGCAAAATTAGGTATGAAGTAGCAACAAAAGTAATTTGATGGTTGGGGGGGTCAGCACAACATGAGGAACTATATTAAAGGGGCGTGGCATTAGGAAGGCTGAGCTAGAGAAGTGCTGTCAAGGAGAGGGCCGTGCACATGTGCACGGTCAGGAGGTGGGCTGGGCATGTTCAAGGAGCGGAAAAGCTATTGGGCTTAGAGCATAATGAGTGGGAATAGGTGTGGAATCAAACCACAGTCAATGGCCACAGCATGACCTTCATATGCTATAATTATGAGCTTCACTTTTTCCTGGATTAATTGGAAAGCCATGGGGAGACCTGACAAGTCCTCTGAGCCCCATGTGGAGATCTCTGTGGCTGATATGCGTGAGAAATGGTGCAGAGGAAGGCGAGAGTAAAAGTGAGGCGATGAAGGAGACGGGATTGCAGTTACCCAGGCTGCAGCGTGCAGTCATAAGGCAGTGCAGTGTAAATGAGGACCAGTGGATATGTTTGCTTGGGGGCCGGGAGACCTAGATGACTTACTTGCTGCTGATGGAATGGATAAAGGTCTTTGTGTTGATAGATTGGATGCTGTAAGAAAGCAATAATCTGACTCTAAGATATTTGGCTTGAGCAATTAAGTGAATGGTGTCCATGGGAAGACTAATAAAGATGGTGTTACGATTATTCTAGATCTCAGGCCTTGGCAATGTGTGTCTGCGTTTTCTACAAGTCCACATCAGTGTAGCCATTGATTCATCAAGATCCTAAGCAGTCTATTCACTTTGCTTCATTAGAGCTAAAATGTAAAAGCCCTTTCTGTCTTTAAAATATTTGTTCTGGCTCTATTCTACATGCAGTCATTGCAATTGCCAAAACCTGAGGAGGCACCCTCTCCTCCCGCCCAGAAACACTCGGTGTTTCTACCACTACACGATGTCTTCTGCTGCCAGGCTGTGAGGGAGAATGTTCTAAACGCCGCTGATGTGGGTGGTATAAAACTATCTTCAAGTGTCTTACCCCATAAATGACTCCCACAGCCCTTTATCTCCGATTGCTTCCGTGTACTGTGATCAAATGTCTCCGTTCCTGTTCACAGCTATTTGAGGGTTTGATGAAGCTAATGCTGGTGACCATGAATTAAGCTAATTTAGCTTTCCACATCTACAATTTATGTAAGGTTCTCACCTTCCTTTTGAGTTTTCTTCAATCAGTTTCTCAATGTACCCAGCCTTACCTTAATAAACATAGACTACAATAACAATGTGCAAATAAGTTATCATCAAATAAATTCATGACTGTCAAGAGGGCTTTAAGAAGTAATGGAAAAATTCCATGATCTTAATTCCATTTTTCCATGAACTTTTTGAAGCCTCCTCAGGTATGCATGGGCACATATGTTCCCCTAAATGTCATTGTTCAGAGTCTCTTGCACAGCCCTCTCGTGCTTGCTCTTCAGGATATATTCTTTACAGGAGGATGTGATTTCATATGTACATGGTACAGGCACAATCTTATAAGCTGGCAGTCCCCAGCTTATGCCCATATCCCCTCCCCAGTCTGTCTTTTAGTCAACGATGCACTCAAATTGGAAAAGTTGGGTGTTGTTATTATCGAACATCAATCAGTCAAACCTTTGGCTTAGAATGTAGTGTGCCTTTTCATGAATAAAATTATTAAAGAAACACTGCCTGATATTCTTAATGGTCTCCTGTTTTTAGGGTGTGAAAAAATAGCCTAAGAGAGAACTAAGTGAGATTTGGCATCTTCTATCTACAAAGACGGATAAAAGGTGGTACCTGTTATGTGAATGTTTGACTATGGAGAAATGACCAGTTGCTGCACCACAAGACAGGGAATATTCTTTTTGTTTGCTATTCCTCATCACACATGCAAATATCTTTTCTGGATAAATCTAAAGAAAGGAAACTATAGAAACCAAAATAGGTGTACAAAAATACGGAAGGAACATGGTTGACAGCATATGTGAATATGCACGCCTAAAAATAAAAGAGATTCTGTTGCTGCTGTTGCAGACCTATATTTTAGAAAACTTTAAATGCAAAAGGTTCACAATAAAACTGATGTTAAAAATAATCTCAGGATATTTTTTCACATACATAGAGGATAACTTATGCTTCTGTTTAAGTTCTTTCTCGGCAAATTAGTGATAGAACTGGCAATTTATTAGAAGTGCGTGCCATGTAGGCTGAGGAGAAAACATGTATATTCTAATGGAAACCTTAATATGCTGTCTTCTAAAAGTCTTGTTTGGATCTAGATTCCCAGGAGATTTTCCCAGGATCAAAAATGATACTTGGGTTTTAAAATACATACCCAATTCTAAACAGATGTAGTTAAAGTATTTGATGAAGCCCATACAAGTTTGCCTGTTGGGAATCACAGATCACTCATAAATATGAAGTACATAGTATAAAACACAAGTAGATAACTAAATACATAGATTATAGGCAAAATGTATGATTACATCAAGTCAATTCTCATATATATGAAGTTGTTTCATGCCAACTAAAATCTTTGCTTAACAAACAACATTTATGCTGCAGAATTACAATCTGATAGACATGAAGCTATGCCTTCTATAGGAAAATTATGTATGTATGTTGTAGAAATCCAGGCTTAATTTGGGCAAGGAGTCTTCACTAAGTTTTGCCATGATGATGATGATGATGATGATGATGATGTATTTAAAAAATAAAGGCATATACAGATAACTTTGCATTTAAGATTGATATATTCTTATAAACATTTTAAAAATTGAGTTGGTTTTGTCAGTGAGATAGTAATTCCTTGTACTATATAAGAAATGCACATATCTTCCACTCTTTCCAATTGCAAATGAGACCTACAGCTTCTGTTTTCATATTGACTCCAAACCCAACTTGGCATTCCTACAGAAAAATGAAGCAAAAAAAAAAAATCCCAAACTATTCACTATGGGGTTAAAGCCATGTCAGATTTATAGGCTTTAACCAGAAATCACTTATTTTTTTCCCTTATGATTCTGCAAATTGGTCCCAGCTAAGATGGATGGTTTCCTTTGGAACACTCACAAAACTGCAGTCATCAGACCGACTGGTGATGGAAGGTCAGTGGATAATTCCACTCATGCAAGGGTTCTCAACCTTCCTAATGCCGCGACCCTTTCACACAGTTCCTCAGGTGGTCGTGACCCCCAACCATAAAATTATTTTCATTGCTACTTCATCACTGTAATTTTGCTACTGTTATGAATTGTAATGTAAATATCTGATATGCAGGATGTATTTTCATTGTTACAAATTGAACATAATGAAAGCATAGTGATTAATCACAAAAACAGTATGTAATTGTATATTGTGAAATATTTATTTCTAATGACAAATACATGAAATTTTGTCTTGAAGCATGGTGTAGCATGGTAACAGTCTTCACAATGGGTACTCTATGTGGGCATATCTGCATGTGGGCAGACAGGAGCGGTGTCTCAGTTCCTAAGACCATTGGCAATATGTGTTTGCCAATGGTCTGAGGCGGCCCCTGTGAAAGGGTTGTTTGACCCCCAAAGGGGTGGTGACCCACAGGTTGAGAACCGCTGCACTAATGGGTCTGAAGCCTTATTTGGACTGACCGGAGTAGTTAGCTCTTCCTTCCACCTGGTTTTATCCTGAGCTTCTTCATTTTATGGTGGTCTGGGAGATCCAGGAGATAAATTTTCAGCTGCTGCTTCATAGAAATAAATGTGCAAATAGTAGGATGACAATAAATGAGACTTTGTTATTAGAATGAACGAGAGAAATGTTGTTATTAGCTGCCCCACAAGCACGCCCAACTTGTAGCAATCATATGTACTTGCCAGTCTCGCCCCCATCCTCATGATCGCTGTATTTGAGCTCATAGTAGAGGACACATCAATCCGTCTGTGGAAAGTCCTCTCTGGGCTGGCTCTCCACTTCCCGAAGCAGGGTGTCCTTTTCCAGGGAACTGGTCTCTCCTGATGAGCTATCCAAAGTAGGTGAAACAAATTCTTGCAATTCCAACTTCTTAGCAGCATTCTGGCTGTACTTATTCCAAGACGGATTTACTTGTTCTCCTGGTAGTCCGTGATATAGTCAATACTCTTCACCAGTACTGGAGTTCAAATATATTAACTCTTCACTGCTCCTACATAGTCATTGTCCAGTTTGCACATGCATGAAGCAATTGAAAATATCGTGGCTTAGGCCAGAAGCACTGTAGTTCTCAAAGCGACACCTTTGCTCTTTAACACTTCAAAGGGAAAAGGTCCACATCTGAGGGTTTAGCTGTTGAAACACTACGCGATAGCCTTGATTAGAAGAGAGAGTGATAGAGTGTACAATCTCCAAGCAAAACATAAAAGCACACAAAGAATACAAGCATGTTAAGAAAAATAGAAGCAAGGGAACTTTGAACTAGGCATATTTGTGTTTCCAAATTGGTCTTTTTTAAATTGCCTGGTTGGGCTTGGCATATTTAAGAATATCAAGGTCAGAGGAAACATGAGTAATTAAAAGGCCAATTCAAATCCCAAACCCTCCAAATTGATTCCAACTCATAACAACCTGAAGTAGGACTGTCCAACTCGGTTTCCAAGACTGAATTCTTGAAGGCAGACAACTGCTCTTTTTTTCTCCCACTGGGCTGCCGGGGGCTTCAGACCTTGAAGCTTCCGGGTCGCAGCTGAGCAGTTAACCACTGTGCCAACAGCGTTCCAATGCCGGGTGACATCGTGGTCACGTGGTGACCCCCATCCGTGTGAGCTGCAGGCACAGCTCTGCTCTGTTCCTGCCAGAGGTGTGATCATGGGTGACGATTCTCTCAGCACCTGACAGCACTTGTGTTTACCAAGTATTTTTATAAACATTAGATTTTCAGTCCCACAAGGCTTGTTGAGATTGGTAAAACACCTCTTTTGCCACGGGTGAATTCAGAAAAGTTATTTTCCCAGAATTAAACACAAAATTATCATGACAGAATTCTGGCAAAAACCTAAGCTTCTTGCTCATATCATTACCTTTCTCTTTATACATGGGACAAGTATGAAGCACAATTGGTCAGTTAAAAGCCTAATGTTCAAATAGGATATTGATGGTATTAATTCATACAGGCTGCAAAGTAGAGTGACTCCGGTCTTAAAGTCCTTATTCCTTGGCTATAGCAGGTTTTCTAAGAGGATTAGATGAGACCATGCATGTAAAGACCGAAGGATGGATTCCAGCATGTCGCTAGAAAGATGGTAGCTTCTTCCATCGCTCCTTCACTGCTGTAGTGATGCCGGCTTTTTTGTTATGAGACCCATCCTACTGCTTTGTGATGGGTGTTACTGGTATTTCAACAGCTAACTTACTTTAAGTGGTATCTATAGTTCATCTTCCTGACACTCAAGTCTACTAGCTCTTCTTTCATTTTTCAGAGTAGGGTGTGAGGCTCTTGAAAGTTTAAGGACCTATTCTGAGGACTAAGAGAATACCGTATAAGATTTATTTTACTTTATTAGAACTGCTAATAAAATGCAATGGAGATAGACTTAGTACATATGTGATGCTGCCATCCATGAAGACCCAAAGATTTCATGTTTGCTGAAAAGGAAGATTTTGTGGAATCTTAAATTAAATTTTCATGCAGATACTGGAGTACAAGCCCATAGATCCGTTGCCATAATTTTAAATCCAAAATGCTCAGAGAATAAAAGAAAATTAAATGTAAACTTTTTTATTCACTTGGTAATAGTACTGGACCTGTGTAGA
>NW_022103900.1:12548349-12552181 GCF_000313985.2 Echinops telfairi
ATAACTTTTCCAAAGTCTAAAATACTCTGAAGTGTGAAACAAGATTTTATCATAGCACCAGTACCCTACATTTTTGTTATTTTAATTATTTGCTTAATGACCACTTTCTTGTGATATTGGTACCAATATATCTATCATTGGTGTTTATTCTAGCAGGGCAATAGCAGTGATCACAGTAATTGGCTATTTTTATGGTGCGTATCGTTGCTTGGTTCATGTGCAATTTATAACTGCATTTTGGTTGTAAATGTGTTAAGAACGGCATACATTTCAAATTCCTAAATGCTTTCCCTGTGGCCCTGTCAGATGAGTATTGGATGGCTAATTGCTGAGTCAGCATTTCACACCCACCAGCTGCTTCGAGGGAGAAAAATGAGGCTGTTGGACCCTGGGAAGAGTTACAGAGTCTCATATTGCCTTATAGGTCACTATCCATTGAAGTACATTAAACATCGTTCAAAAAAACCCAAAACTTTGACATTATACTTAGTAGTTAGAACATAGTTAACAAGGTAATAATTTAGAGTGGATTTTAATCTTGGAGGAAATGTATTCATGGCTTCAAATCTTAGTGTGATATTTTGCTCTGCAAGAGGAAAAAAAATTTCCTTTTATATCCTCATGTAAATATACTTCAAATCCCCCCCACTTGCAGAAAACTTGATGTGAATCCCAGTCTCTTTACTTCAATCTGTATCATCTTTGTGTAACAAATATTCATCCTATCTTTTCTACCAAATGTCTGGTCTCCTATCTGAATCATCTCTAGACTCAGGGAAACAAAAATATCCCTAAATATATAGTGATCAATAACAAACCACTTTGAGCTATTCATCAAGCAGCCTTGTTGAAATTGCTAGGGTGTTATGAAACTTCAAAATAAAAGTGGGGATGCACAATTCACATTTAACACAGAAAATGTCTCCATTGTTTTTTGCCAAAAATAGGTCATAAATATCTCACTCTTACAAAGCAACTAAAATGTAACATTAAAAATGCTACCCGGTATGGGAAGGTTTACGAACAAGTCATTCTATCAAACTCATGTTGAGTCTTTGCTGGTTTGACCTTCTAGATAGCAGCGTCACCTAGTATCTGAGTGGATGATCATAGAACCATCTCCCATCCCCCCAGCTGAGGAGGAGGAAAGTGAGATTTGGGGGGAGGATTCACTAGGTTGTGCAGGATCCTAGAGCTAATTTATGTCAGACTCAAAACCCACATTAGGTTCCTCAACTTGAGTACAGTTTTATGAACAGGTTTGTTTTCATTTGCTATACTGTGCTCTAAATCTAAGGAGGAGGAAGTGTCCTTATCTGCCCCAAAGTTTTCCAATCAATTGTCTCGTGGCGCCAAAGCCCATAGTCAAGCCGATGAACAAATGCGTGTGACTCAGCCAGACCCCCTTCAGGAGGGCTGGCTTCAGAGCTGAGTCACGGACAAGCTGGATGGCAAAGCAAGGGTGCTGTTTGTTCCTGGCCGCATACCCCACGGAAAAAGACAGAAGGCTTCAACAGATTTATGAAAATAGGCAGTAGCTGATAAGGATTCTTCCAGTCATTTTTGTTTGTTCCCTCATGCCCTTATCAGAGAGAGCATTTTGTATTTTATTCTTGTTAATCCTTACTAATTGAGGCAGTGGTGTTTTAAAGGTAGAAGACTCCCCATCCATGTGGGTGGGAGACCAAGGTTTGAGGCCCTGTCGATGCACTTCATGTGGACTTGGGTGTTGCTGTGATGCTGAAGAAACTTCAGGAGAACGTCCCGACTAACACGGAGTTGGAAGATAGCCAGGCAACCAATTTCTGGAAACCAGCCAATGAAAACCCGGTGGAACACAGTGGCCATGCCCCTGACTCATGGAGGGATGGCACCGGGCCACACAGCCTCTCCTTACCTGGTGCTTGGGTGGCCATGTGTTCCAACTGACTCATCAGCCACTTATAATAGCAATCTTGACAAAAAGGTTGGAGGTTAAAATATCACCCTGTAAGAGAATCAAGGTTAATGCTGCTCGGGTTTATTGTTATTTTAATTAGGGACAACAGAAAACCTTTTTCAATCCTAAAAAGGAGAATGGTCGGTTGGTGGTGAATGTTTCGGATCAGCAAGTCTCCACCAAACTGTCCCCAAGTGAAGCCATGTGAGCAGCTAACTACCTGAAAGACAAAAAGGCGCCTTACAACCCTGACCTTTTAGAATCACCTTTCTCATAAATCTCAAGATGCAAAGTGAAGTCCAAGTGCAGCCATGCTCACGCAGCCTTGTCTAACTTGCCCTTCAGTTGAAACCGCCGGTTTTGCTTTGCAGGCTGGTTTGTTCTGGGAGCTTTCCCAGTTCTACCCTCAGACACGGTGTGTATCATTTTCAAATGAAAAGCCAGAGGGGGAAAGAAAAAGGATCTACCTTAGGACCTGCTATTTTGACAGAACATCTCATTGACATCTCTTGTTGGCTTCCTGTCTTTTCCTTTGGACTTGAGACTACAAATCCTCGCAGACTACAAACCCTGGTGTGCTTGTTTTCTAAATTGTAAATCAAGGCAACTTCCAATCGATTCAAACCTGTGACCTTATATTGTCATTTGAATCCTGCAACAGTGGCATTGTATTATTCTCAATAACTGTAAATTTCACCCAATGAAATAAGTACTAATTTCCAATCATTCTGGTGAATTAATGAGATGTCATTTTGAAAAAGGGATTTTTCATCTTGGAAAAACATCTGTATTAAAATATACTTTTGGAAAGAACCCCAAAAGGGTTGCAATAAAACAAAAGGTAATTTTACATGGCTAAAAAGGAGAAGCAAAGGGCTATGACCTGCGTTGCCTCTGCCTTTAATAAGGTAAAGAGTAACTTTCACCTCCAAAAGAATGTGTCCCGAATACCTTGGGAATGGATGTAACAGAACAATGATTCTATTTTTTGCTACACTGTTCAGTAATGATTGTCGTATTGTTCAGTCATTCATATATTTCATACAGTTCTGAAAAGAACTATCCATTATTGTTTGGTTTAGTGCAGTCTCATCCATCACATATGGATACGAAGGTACAGTTATTAGCAAAGTGAGTGGTGCCCTCTGCCCTACTTGGATAGGAATAAAAAGACGGCTTTAAAGCTTGAGGATATTTTTGCCTAATGATTTTCATCTGTCAAAAATAAGGACCAAATTCACTAGTTGGAAATCAATAGAAATTGAGATACTTCTGCTTGGAAATCAGGAATATCTCCCAAGTTTTCACAAAATTCCTTTATTTAAAGCCTGCCATCATTATCCATCCTGAGCAACCTCCTCCCCCTCCACCACCCCACAATTCAACATTTGGGGGGAAAAGTATATTCTTTCTCTCCCTGATATTTAATTATAATGAAGTAATACCAACAAATATGCTATGGCTCTCATTATGCATAGCTAATGTTAAAATTTCCCACCATTTTTCAGAAAATTACAATTTGTCTCACTATTTTCTCCATAAGAACTATCATTCAGGAATTTTAATGTCCTGAGAATATTTCTATATGTAAATTGTACAGGTTTCTGCCTATATCCTCTGTTGGAAAGTCTGCCACTTGCCCTGTCAACCAAGCTCCTTACTCACACTCATTCTGAACTGCGAGAAGAGGCTCTTCGATGACATCTGATGATGGGATTGCTGGGTCTCTTCTCCTAGCCTGCCCCCTCTCCCTTAGCCTGCTCTCCTTCCCTTAGCCAGCCCTCCCTCCCTCAGCCTGCCCTCCCTCTCTTAGCCTGCCCTCCCTCCCTCAGCCTGCCCTCCCTCTCTTAGCCTGCCCTCCCTCCCTCAGCTTGCCCTCCCTCCCTCAGCCTG
>NW_022103900.1:12552347-12556744 GCF_000313985.2 Echinops telfairi
CTTAGCCTGCCCTCCCTCCCTTAGCCTGCCCCCTCTCTCTTAGCCCAATCATTCACTGCCCTTCTAGAAAATGTATAATGCTCATAAAGTGACTCTCCTATTGCAACATATACAGCACTATTGTAATTAAAATTTGTTCAGTTGAGCTACGTAAAATAACCGTGAAGTGGACATGAATGCAGTAGAATTGACTGGATCATGGCAGCATGGGGTGTGATAGGGTTCCTTAGTGTGGGCCCCATCCTCTAAGAAGCTTGCCCTGTTTATACTCTTGTGGTTATCCCAAGGTTAACTTCTGAAGGTGCCATGTCTTTCCATGCCTTGACTTCTTTTATGTAGACAGTGGTATATATAAATCACACTAATAAAATGCACTGTTTCTTATTGAAGATGTCCACTGGGTCTTACTCATTCCTGTGATTTGATAGGCAGTTGGTAATTAAAATTTTTTTTTCTGAGAACAATTTTATTCTATTTCTAACTGATAGACAAGGACTGTCAACCATAAGTAATGTAAACAAGTTAACACTGCCAGAGGACAAGAGTTCGGTGTGGCTTTGAGCTATGATGCCTATAAATACAAGCCAGGAAAGGTAATAGAGTTACATTATCTGAATATTTCCCACAGAATAGTCTGAAGTACATGTGACTTGATCTTTGGTCATGCTTGCTTTGAATGAAGGTGGAGAGCTAGTCGATGAATAGCAACAGCTTTTCATGAGGTGCTATTATTATTATTATTACTTCAATCCACAGAAGGCTAGTCTTTCTTTTACACAGAGGACCACTTACAAACCATTCACAGAATATTCAACACTAAGGAATTGTTTCTACATAAAACAGGTCCCTATAGTTCCTGTTGGCTACTTTTATAAAGAAAAGGTATGTTTCAACTATGATTAATTTCTACATCTAATATCTCTCTTTTGATTCATGTTCCTTATTAAACCAACTACTTCTATTTCCTTTATAAGACACATAGACCTTTATATACATATTCCAGCTATGAACTTTATGAGGGGTGAACTGAGCAGGGGCAGTTTATTTGCCAACAATCCTGACATCCCCTACCTGTTTCACTGCACTAGGGCAAGAAGGTATCTGCTCTATAAATGATAGGTCTGAGACGAGGAAGAATCAAGAGTCTCTATGCAGCTCACTGAAACTGGGGAAAACAGAACTTTCATGTTGGTGTAGCAGAGAAACAGGAAGGATATCACCTCCTTGGAAATGTGATTAGAGTAGTTCGTTCCCTGAGCTCCCTCAGGCAGGAAGCACAGTGTCTCCCTCTACAGGAGCTAATGGTGACTAAACCACCTTTGAACTGATGTTCTCCTGCTGTTTTCCAGAAGGAAAGGAACGGGGGTTCTATCCCACAAAGAGGGCCAAGAAAAGAGTTTAGTGTGCTTCTGATTCCTGGGTAGGAATACGATAGACACTTCTTAGAAACTATAGCATCCCTGCCCTTCTTAGCCCCTCTTCAGCTTGCACAAAGTTAAAAAGCCACGATTCTCTGTGCAAACTATAAGATTCTTAAGGGTTCGCACAGCCCCCATCTGACTCATAAATGAGGCCCCACACCAAAATAAACCTGACATAAAGGTGGATTCATGCTAGACCTGGATTTCACTAGTAAACAGAATTATTTTCCTACCCAGTCAATTCAAGGGTAAATATTTCAGTAGATTGGCAGACATCAGATAAAATTGACTACATAACCATGAATCAAATATCACAAAGCTTTATGAACACAAATATTTGTTTCTCGATATATTTGAAAATAATAATTCGGCAGAACTTTGTACATAGGAGGTTTGTTTGTTTTCCCAACGAGAGTAAAAGACGCTTACAAAAAAAAAGGGGGGTTCAAGGCCAACCCCAAGGGGTTCCGGTTCCAGGCTCCCTTTCTAAACATGTATACTTTGACTTTAAAGTTGCTGATGCAGAGGGAGACAGCATGATCTCTCCTGGTTCTTCCTACAGATTCATCCTAAGGCAAAGTGCTAAAATGGCCAAATTACATATTCTTTTTTTTTGTCATTGAATTAAGCTGCTCCCTAGGAACATTGTTAAGTTCCTAGACCCAGTGTGCAACTTACCTGCTGTTCCCGAGCACTGAACTGACCCTCTGATCCCAACGAGAGCCCAGACCTGAGAATCAGGAGACCAGGTTGAGTCACTAGCAGGTTTGCAGTTTATTAGGGATGTCATTGACCAGGTCTGGGCAATGGACTCGTATTTCACAAGGATACAAAGACTGAAATAGGGAGGGGGAAAAATGAGGAGCTGACACCAAGGGCTCAAGTGGAAAGCAGGTGTTGTGAGAATGATGAAGTCAACATATGTGCTAATGTGCTGGACACAAATGATGTATGTACGGACTGTGATGAGTTGTATGAGCCCCTAATAAAATGATTATTTAATTTTAAAAAAGACTGAAATATACATGTGAAACTACAATTAGAAATAAGAAACAGAAAGCAAATACAAACACTTAGAATTCTGAATTACTTTTGTTAAATCCTTGGCTCCTTAGAAATTCAATTACTGAAAAAAGTTATTGTTCAGTAAATGTTACTTTCATCTTTCCCTCATTATTCCCTGGGCTAATGTTGATCTTTTTCCAAAATATCATTCACAGCACACACACACATACACACACAATTTCCAAGGTTCGACTTTCCTCCTAGGATTCCTTACATTCAGTTTGTAATTACTTTTTCATTGCTTTCCTTGACTCACTTTACACTCTGTGAGAGTAAGGACTGCGTCTGTTTTGATCATATTTTTTTCTTGGACCTGGTGTATAGAAGATACTCATTGAATGACTGAAAACACACACACACACACACAAGCATCCTGCCCCACTCCCTTTATTCAGGACATTTTCTATCAAAAAATATTCACTTCAAATTACACATAATGAATATTTCCAGTACAGGGGAAGAGCTTACCAATTTCATTTCACACTAACATATAAATAATTAAAAACAGATGGCTAGATGTGCCTCCGTTCTTACAAAGAGAGATAAGCAGAGGGAAAGACCTGAAGGAAGAAAGGGTTCCCGGAGCCCTGGGTAAGGAAGTAACAGCAATTCCACTTCTTGACAATTTTCTCAAAAATCTGTCCAACCAGTTTTTAATATTCCTCCGCCTTTTGTTCTGTCTCCCCTCATTCGTGAGCCGCATAGTGCTAGCAAAGATCCCAGTCTGCGTCACATAAATCAACGCAAAGAATGGGAGAAGAGATTATCCAATGAGTGTCATTCTTTGGGAGTGCTTTCTATAGAAAACGTCCTAAAACTCTGAAGACATTTTTGGTTTGTATATGTATTCTACCACTAGTGTTTTTATGTTTGTTTTTCATAATACTCCTTGGACCCCAAAGCATTACATCCTAGTGGAAGAGACATGGATTTTGGAATTAGGCATAGAATCAGAGCTCAGTGTAAAGATTAAGGAGCTTTATGACCTTGGGCCCCGCAGGGCCCACAATATTTTAATACTCACTGCCATTGAGTCCATTCTAATTCGTCCATTCTAATTTGGGGCAGAGTAAAGCTGTCTTTGTGGGTTTCCAAGTCGGGAAAAATTTGCAGGTTTAGAAATTCTCGTCTTTGTCCCTTGGTGGTTTTGAACTGCTGACCTTGTAGTTAGTGGCCTAACGCTTAACCCACTACACTGCCTGTAAAATGAAGATGGTAATGTCTACATGGAAAAAATCTGACACTTGGATATGAACATAAGTGATTTCTGGTTTTTTTATTTATTTAGTATGAAACTTAGGGAGAAATTAGAACTGTTCTATGCCAGTGAGGATTTGACAAATTCACTACATGGAGAATAGTAAATGCAGAATTGTATCTTGACGTAGTTTATTGCACCTTATACAGTGCTTTCCGTGGACATCTTTCTCTTCTAGGTTGACTTAGGTCTTTAAGGAAAGAACAAGTCACATGGCTTTGATTTATAAAGCTGGCTAAAATTAACTTCCTCGAGTGCAGGAAAATCCAGGAAAACTTGTAAGGATGGGGAAGCTGATTCCAGAACCTGGAGTACAGGACTAATGGCCCAAGACCCATCATCATTCTCCCACATGAAACCAATTTCCTAATTTACAAGGTGTTAAGCATCATGCTGCCAACCACAAGGTGGTGGTTCAAATCCACCAGCCACTCCATAGGAGAGTAGCGAAGCGGGCCCCATAAGCATTTACAGCCTCAGCAGCTTTATGGCACAGTACTACTCTGCCCTATAGGGTCATAAGGATTCATGGTCAACTCAATAGCAGGAAGTTACGCTCCTTTCCAGAGTAGCACACTTTGTAACCTCTCTAGGTTTCTCCTGATTCCTCTGCTTATTGAAATACAGATGTGTGAAGCATTGTGCATGCGTGC
>NW_022103900.1:12556897-12570218 GCF_000313985.2 Echinops telfairi
ATGGGACTTGTCGTTGGACTTAGGTTCGGATCCCTTGCTTTGAGGGTGCCCTGTGAGTGGTGCCCCAAGACTACCAAATTTTCACTCTTTATATGCTCTCTTCAATGGTTTTATTCAGCCTTTCTTAATGAGTATTACTGAAAGCTTTTCACTATCCCCAGTCATCATTGTTTATTTTAATAGTGCCCAGTAACTTAAACGTTTAGTGTATACAAGTCAACAATTCACATATTGCAGTATGAAAAGCCAGCCTATAAATGAATAATTTCCTTTTATCTTTTTTTAAAAATTTCCTTTTATCAACTATGTTTTGAATTCTATACCTTTGGCTAAATTAAGTATACAATTGATAGAGTTACCTTTGGCCCCAAAGGGATAACTTGCAATGTTCTTTATTATAAAATAATGATGATGTCTCTAAATTGAATCAGAGACATGTATAAACCATAGATATATGAATAGATTTGGGGCTCACACTTAATCATAGCCCTAACCTAAAAGCAATTAGTTTTTAGGACATGGCCCTACTCAGTACTTGCCCTCATTAAGAGATCACTGAAGATCTGGGTGATGAACAGATTGTAAATCTTATCATCCAAATCTGGAGGAGGGAAGAGTCAGCACTTAAATTCAGAACACCAGGTTTGCAGAAGGCTATGGATGGCAGTAGAAGCCCAAAATTCATTTGAAGGGTTCCCCTCTATATAAGGGTTCCCCTCTAGTGAATCCCCTCTAGTGAATCCCCTCTGACCATAGTGCAGAGATGTGAATAGCCTTGCTATCAGACAGAGAGCATTGTAAGTGGATTATTTTAAAATGTAACACCTTCTCATTTGTTCTTCCTTTTGGCCTATTTTAAAATTGTTTCACATTTTAATATTCTCTACTTTTCATTGACTGTTGTTTATTCTCTATTTTGTTTTGACATTGTTGTTGGGTTTATTACTTGTTTGTTTTTGGTATGGTTTTCTGTATATGAAATTCAGAATAAGTAAGTCTATAGAGATAGTAACTGGATTAATAATTACCTATGGGCAGGGCAGGGCAGGGCAGGATGGGAGGAATGGGATGCTAGCATACATAATCAAGGCTCATGGACGCAGCAGTCAAGAGATCAAAGGACACGTGGCATTGAGTATACCGGCTGCATGAGACCTCTTTAAAATCTTGCAAAGCAAAGGTGTTACTTTGAGGACTAAGGTGTTCCTTATTCAAGCCATGGGATTTTCTACTGCCTACTAGGCATACGAAAGTTGAACATTGAATAAGAAAGCCTGAAGAAGAATCGATGCATTTAAATTATGGTGCTGACAAAGAATATCAAAAGTACCATGGTCTTCCAAAAGAACACACAAATCTAACTTTGGAGAGGTACAGCCCGAATGCTCCTTATGTAGACGGATGGCGAGATTTCATCTCACGTACTTTGGACATGTTGTCATGAGAGACCAGTCCCTGGAGAAGGACCTCATGCTTGGTAAAGTAGCGGGGCAGCATGAAAGAGGAAGACCTTGGACAAGATGGATTGACACAGAGGCTGCATTGATGGGCTCAAAGATAAGAACAAGTTCAAGGATGACTCAGGATGGGACAGTCCAGTGGGTTACTATGTGAGGGATCTGACTTGACGGCACCTAATAGCAATGATAAAAATGGGTACGAGAAAGAAAATTCTTGAAATTGATTATGGTGAGGATTGAACAATTCTTCTTAATATGGTTAAACTATTAAGTTGTATGATATGTGAATTATATACCAATAAGATTATTTTTTAGGAAGGTTAAGGCTAAATAAAAGGAAGAAGGGAATAATTCCAGTAATTGCCCCAGTTCTTCTTGTTTCCAGCCGTAATAGGACCATTTCCAATCATCAACAGGTGCTGTTCCAAGGACGTCTCTGAGTACTACATCTGGCATTTAGATTTAGAAGATATTTCATCCTTTTCCTTCTCCATCCTCTAAACCTTTAATTTTATAGATGAGAAAATAAAGAGCAGCGAGTTTATATGACTTGAGCAAAGTCAGAGAGAGGACAAGGGACAGTATTTTTCCCTTTGTCAATATTCCCTGATCCTTAACTTCAAATAATATTAAAGAAGAAATCTTAAGCATATCATCAACTAGTAAATCCAGAAGGAAAAATTCATATGAGAATTTGAATTATTATTATTAAAAAAACTAATTATTAGGTGTGTAGCAATGATCTCTCTTTAGCAAAGAATAGATGTTACAATTAGAAAAAAAGGTCCTATTGCCAAATTCTGACTTCCTCTGAAATTGATGGATTCAATTTTAAATCACACCCGAATTATGTCGCTCTCCAAGTTGTTTACTCGTGGTAAAACCCCGTTTCCTGCAAGTGAGTCAGCTGTCTGCAAGATCATGCATAATGCTTCAGGCAGTGCAAAAATAATTGTTTGGTTTAAATTAACTTTATAGTCCCATGGCTAACTTAGAAAGTAAATTGTAAAATGCCTCCATGAATAAGCTGTGAATTTTTTAAAACTGAAGTTGTGATCTAATTTATGCTGTCTTTTTTCTTTTTGAGCATCGTTATTTCTCCCGATTGAATTCCCATATGCATATGCTTTGTTCTTCCACTTCTGGCTGATTCATAAATAAATTGCAGTGTTTTTAAGTATGACATAAGAAAATATTTGGAACTGCCAATGAGAATTGTCAAGTCGTGTGGTTATATCCATAAGGAAAGTTCAGGCAGTAGCGTTCAGGATTGAGGTGTCTACCTATTCAATGCAAAAGTCAGTCTCTAGGATGTGAAATGCATCTGCTGGTGCTCTGAGAAAGTCTATCCCAACCTGAATATCACATGCCCAAAATATGGCTATCGGGAAGATAAGCAAGAGCTGATTATTGAGGATAGTATTTGTCATCAGGAGATCCAAGAGATGCCCACAGGGTGACTACTGAGAGCACAGCAAAATTTCAAACTTTCAGGGAAGCAGATGGACAGTTATCTCCAAACAAATCTGTCTGACATAGCAAAAGTCCCCCAGAGGAAATTCTTCTAGATGGTTAGAGACCAAAACAAGGTACAAAGAGTGTTTCAGACAAAGATGCAGGAGTAGAGTAAATCTGAGTAGGGACCTAGGGTAAAGAAGAGGAACATAGGCTGGTTGTTCTTGATTTGCAATGCCAGCAGCCAACTAAAGACATGTGGAGCTTGATCTAGTGTTTTCACGTAGAAGGCTTTACAAGCTCTGAACCCTCCCACACAAGGTCAGATTCCAAGATCTGGATCACAGCCTTCACCTGCTTGCCAGTGACTTAGTTAGAGAGGAGGAGGCTACACAGAAGCAAAGCCTAGTAAAAATAATGCTATTTTGTTGTTGTTCAGAATTAACTAAACATTGAAGAAGTAAAAGCATCAAGTACCCACAACTTTCACTAGCATTTCATATCTGCTAGGAAAGATAATAAATTATACTATTTTTATCTACCTGAGCATTTAGCGCTTATGCCACCTGAAAAGTATTTCTTCATAAAATGTTTTTTCATGAAGTTTGTTGTTGTTGTTACCTTTATAAAGTTAGTTTAATGTATAGGAGCCCTGGGGTAAACTTTGGACTGATAACCACAATGTTCAAACCCATCAGCTGCTCCCTATGGGGAAGAAGAGGATGTCTGTTCCTGTGAAGATTTGTAGCCTCAGAAACCTACAGGGTCACTGAGAATCAGAGTGGACGCTAGAGAGAACTATAATGCATGTAGAGGGGAGAATATAGAACTGAGTTTCTAAAGTGGGTTTCTAGGATGTCCCAGCTGGGACTGGCTTCAGTACCATGGAGTGGACACCACATCCATCTCTGCTTTTCTCATGCACATAAGCGCAGGATGGGCTCTTTCAGCTCCAACTTCCCACATTCTTATTCCAAACTTGAAAGGATTACCCTAAAAAAGTATACAGAGATTTTTCTCCTAGACAGTGTGTATGAGACCCATAGCATTGAATGTGTAAACAAACAAAATAATTAAGCCCCTTTCTCTCAGTAGCTTAAGAAAATCATTACAATCTCTAAATAACTTACATGTCAAGTGCTTTTATGCGATTGTATTAAATGGCAAGAAATGAAGAAGATAAATTTCCTATAGGTCAACCAAGGATCCATATTTGTGCACATTAGAAGGAAAAGTGATCCAGTAGAATGTGGAAATTATTGAAAAATATCATTAATGTTATTCACAAGTAAAATTTGCTAGAGATAATTCAAAACAAATTACAAGTTTATTGACAGAGAACTGCCAAAAATTCAAGCCATCTACAGAAGAGGATATATCATTGCAAATGTCAGATGGATCTTGTTTGAAAGTGGAGAGCATCAGAGAGATGTTCACCTGGGCCTTATTGACAGTTAAAAGATATTTGACTATGTAATTCATACCAAACTGTAAGTCGCATTACAAATAACAGGAATTCTGGAAGATGTCATTGTACTCATGTGGAATCTTTTCATAGACTACTAGAGAAGTATTCAAATAGTATGAGTGGACATTGTGTGACTTATAACCAGGAAAGGTATACATCAGTGTTATGTGATTTCACCAAACTTATTCATTATATCTGGTGAAGAAATAATATGAGAAACTGGATTATAGGAAGAAAACCGTGGCAACAGTTGTGAAGCCTTCTTACTACCCTGTAATAAGGAGAAGACAGACACTGCAGAAAGCAAAGAGGCCTGGAAGTCCTCGCTTGAAGTACTCAGTAGATTAAAGACTACACTTTTCAGTATAAAGTACATCTCAACACCAAAAACATCCTGCCAACTGCACCAATAAGCAACATCATAATAAATGGAGAAAATTGAAACTCCTGAGGATTTAGTGTTACGTAGACCCACTATCAATGTCCGTGGACACAGCAGTAGGGAAGTCAAACAATGCATCCCATCAAGCAGAATGCTATGTAAGGACTCCCAACTGTTACAAAGAGGTCACTTTGAGGATAAGGGTGTAGCTGGCCCATGCAAGGTGGGTGTCAATGACCTCTTATGCATGTGAAAGCAGGATAAGGGGTAAGGAAAACTGAAGAAATGATGCTTTTGAATTACTGCATTTGGTGAAAACTTTTGAATATATATGCCATAATACACACTCAAGGCTATATAGTTGACTCTAACTTGCAGTGACTCTATGGGGTTTCTGATATAGTAAATACATATATATGTATATACTTGTATATGTGCTTACTATTTTTGGGTGGACAAGGATAATAGCACCATCTTGTATTCTCTCACTCACCCTCTCTCTTTTATTACTTTTCGATGTAAATTAGATGAAACTTCACAGAACATCAATTTTATATTAAATAACTCATACACATATTGCTTCAACTGATCCATTGCAACCCCCTCAGTGTGCCATCTGCTATTTCATTTTCTCCAAGTTTCCTGTGTCCAGTTCTCCTTCTTTCCTAACCTTTTGATCTTAATCATTGGGTAAATATTTCCCTTTTCATATTAAATGGTTGGTTATTCAAACATGAGGGCAACTTCAATATTTGAAGGGGGACTAAGGACCATCGTCTAGGCCATTGTTTCCCCAAGGGGACAACATCACACCTTGGGGGTGTTGGAATGATCCACAGGAGCTACACAAGCACCTAACTGTACTTTTTCCTGAATTATGAGCTATAATACAAATATTTTTAATTACCAGGACCATACTGAGTTTGTTTGTTTTCTGAAATGGTGGCAGTAGACCAAATAAGTTTGGGAACCTATGGTCAAGGGAGCTCTACCACTAATTATGTTGTGTTCTGTTGCACATTTTCCTCCCACTCTATCCAAGAGCTTCTACAATGATCCTTTTAAGTGCAATTGGTGCTGGTAGTCAGGAATCATATAGTTCTGGTCTCAAGGTTATGGAAACTGATGTTTGCCTGATCCATTAATCCCCTGTATTAATTGCTTCCATATCTATTTTGATGTGTATTACTCCTCCTTCCTCTGGACTGGAATAGAGCAGTGGTTGTAACGCAGACATCTGCTCACAAGCTTTGAAGACCTCAGGTGCTACTCACCTAAGCAAGATGTAGACCATTGTCTTTATGGAAACAGACAGCCTCATCTTTCTCCTTCAGAGAGGCTGATGGATCTGAAACACTGACCTTGAGGTTGAAACCCAAAACCTAAACTACCATGGGCTGCCAAAAGGATGAACAGTTCTCTTGGAAAAATCTACATCAGCAATGTTATTGAGAAAGAAGGATGGTGACCCTTTGTCTTGATGACTTTTTGCATGTTATATCATGCTTGGTAAAGGAGATCAAAGAAAAGGAGGAAGACACTCAACAAAATTAATTGACACAGTGGCTACAGCAATATGCTTACACATAGCAATAATCATGAAAGTGGCACAAGACTGGGCTATGATGCTTATTCATACATACAGAATTGATTCAATGGCACCTAAAATAGCAATAATAACTCGGTAAGGAATTCTTTACTGGTCCAGGGAGCTGGCTCCCTTACAGGTGTATGATTGAGATTTTGCTCCTCTTTTTAAAATTATTATTGCAAAGAAGTAATTAAGACTTTAAAATGCTAAAATAAAAAGAGGCCATTAAAGTTCTGAAATAATGGATTGAGACAGGCTCTCTGTCAACTTGAAGAATGGTTAATGAAGAAACAACACACAGCCCAAACTCATTCAGTCACATTTGTATTGTATTAAGTCTTCATGTTTATTAATCCTCTATAGTTTGTTGCCTCTGATGGAAAACTTAATTATGCAGGCTTTAGAGATATGAAATATACCTATATTTTGTAAACGTGCTCAATGGATATTAAATGAATTATATTCCTGACTATAATTAAATATTGATATGTCATTACAATTTCAAATTGTTTTTAAGTCACCCACCTTAAAAGTAAGGGGTTTGGTGATAATGTCTCTCTTTTTGAGACATAGTCATCATTTATATGAAAACCAGCCCTCACAGGCATATGTTTTTCCCAGTGAACATATGTAACAATTTACTTGCAAATGTATTAAATGGTGATTGTGAGGATGGCACAGCACCGGGCAACGTTTGGCTCTGTTATGCATAGGATGGATCATGATGAGTCAAAGGTAATTTGACAGCGCCTACCAAGAACAGCAACAGTAACCCACATGGATCTTTCCACTTTTCTTTATAAAGTAGAAATAAAGGTTCACTGTTGATTTAGTACATAACAATACTTTTTTCAAAGATTCCACTTATTGAACATAATAGCATACAGGATAATTCCTCCAAAATAGGACCTAGAATTAACATCTTGATCATCTAAATTTTTATCTATACAAAGTAAGCATAAATAAGTTATCATAATGTTACCTACCTAGAGTATTAAAGAAAATAAAAACCTCTGCAGCTATGTTAAAATGATAAATATTGTCTTAACAACTCTGTGAATGTATAATTAGTAAATAGAAACTTTGTAAGTCCCCTGCAGTGCAGTTTTATAGCTTGTTGCTATCCTAGGGTAAGGAGCCCTGGTGGTGTAGTGGTTACCATTTTGGCTGCCATGGCTGGCATTTTGAAACCACGAACCACCCTGAGGAAGAAAGACTGAGCTCTCTCCCCTCATAAACAGTTACAGTCTCGGAAACTCACGGGGGGGTGGGGTGGGGGGGTGCTATGAGTCAGTTAGGCTTTTTGGTTTGATCCTAAGGTATTTAACTATAAATCTCTACACTTGGTTTTTATTGCTGTTAACCGTCCTCAGGCCACTTCTGACTGTATAACAGAATGAAACCTCACAATCGTTGCTGTGTTTGAACCGATTATTGTAGGACTGTGTCCATCCATTTCACAGAGGATCCTCTCCTTCACTGGCCGGCTACCCTACCAAGCACGCTGTCCATTTTTAGGGCCTGCACTCTCCAACGTACGTCCATGGAAGTGATGCCATCCTTCATTCCAAGGAACATGCTGATTGCACTTCTTCCCAAACAGACCTGTGTGCCCTGCGGGCAGTCCATGGAACTTTCAGTAATCTTTGCCTTCACCACAATTCAAGTGCATCCATTCTTCTCCTGTCTTCCTTCTTCATTGTCGAGCTTTTACACATAGATGAGGCGCCTGAAAATACCATGACTCGGTTGCTTAACTCAGTTGCACCCTAGTCATCAAAGTGACGCCATTACTCTTTACCACTTTAAAGAGGTCATTTACAGCTGATTTCCCCAATGTACTGGGTTATTGGACTTCTTCACTGCCGCTTCCATGAACATATTGGGCTATCTCCAAAAGCAACTTCATCCTGACATTTTCCTTTCCACTTTACCATTCAACAAAATTGTCAAAATTTTGTGACTTTTTATCAATGACAAAAAAATGTGGAGATATTTTTGTACATTGTTAATTTGTCAACACTTAACTGTAAAATATTGCATTATGTTACAGTGAGGAGATATAGTAAATAATTAAAATCTATTTAAAGAGTCTTTGTTATCTAATTTATGTAAATGCTATGTGAGATGTTTCCTAGAGCTAATTAGTTTGTTTTGTTTTATTTTTTATGGTAAACATTCATTCACACATATTGCACACTTGATTATAAAGATTTTTAAAATGTTTACATTATTCTAATCTAAGCAGCATCTAGAAAGGAGCTAATATAGAAAAAGCACATCCCTGCAGTTGAAGAAGACTGAAAAGCATTATTCCTTTCTCGGGGCAATATTCAGATACAGGTGGCAGGCTTTCTGCCAGCCAGGCAGATGGACATATTGAAGCCCCTCCTTGTTGATATGAAATATTAATAGTGAGGGCATGATTCCAAGCTGGAAACATAAAAACAAATTACTTTGGAGGTTAAGGGGATATGCCATCACTAATCCATTGCTGAGCTGAATTAGCTTACAGAAATAAAAATGGCTCCTTATAATATGCCTAGCCTAAAATTAAACTCATTTTAACAAAGTGAGGTTTAGGAGGCACTGTAGAAACCTGTTAGGGAATTTTCCAAGAACTTGATATGCCAAATAGGCAATTTGATGCAGGAGATCTGGGAAGGCTAAAATTGAACAGGTCAGGGCTCTAACCTTTAATGACTGCAGAATCACGTAGTAATGATTTTACAGATGCAGAAATATTATGTTGTACTTCCTTAATCCTAAACCAATAATCTGCCTCATCCTTAATGTTACGAAGAATTAGTGGTCAAGGTCATGCTTAAAATATTCTCTCACATGTAATGAAAGAAAATACCCTGTGCAAATGTGTTTAAATGTGTCACAAAGGGCCTTCCTTCCCAGGGTTTTCCAAGAAAAAAAAGATCAATTGTATAAGCAATTTTAGGGGTTAGTGAATTTTCTTTCACCTCCATGGACCTCAATTTCCTTAGGAGTCCGTGGTTGGCTTCAGGTTGGCACAGCCTAGGAAGTACATTGAGGAGAATTCTGTAAATGACACATTCTCTTTCAAGGTCTGTGCTATTGCTTTTAACTGAGAGTCGGTACCATGAATTATTCCTTGTTCCTTAGCCTGCATCCCCTTATTTAATCTCCTCAGGTTATATCAGCAAATCAGGGAGAAAAAAACACAAATCCTAACAGTGTATGCAGGAATTCTGCAAAGAGAGATTTTTTAAATAATTAAATGGCTGAAGGCAAAGTGGAAATGGAGTTAGAAAAGTAGTGTTGAGGCAGCAATAATCTCAGTGACATTTTTCTAAGGAATTATATGGAGTAATAATTGTTTAAAAATATGATACATCTATTTGAGGAAAACCTAATACATACATATTAACGTTTGAAAAAGTTTCTCTTTTATTTCTATCCAATTTAGAACTATGAGAGGATGCTTATTTAATGAAAGCAGGCTGTTCTACCTAATAAAAATGTTAAGCCTTTGATTTTTAAAAAGTTGTAAGTTTTATTGGAGAAATACTTATTGAGGAAATGGTTCTTAAGTAATTCCACAGTAAACCATTGCAGTAAACACCAGCTCTAAGAGACTATTAAGTGAGAAAAGGAGGATCTAGGAAATAATTTTTCAGAAAGTTAAGATACTTAGATTCTGTGGTGTCTAACCATGAGAAGGCAAGGTCCTGACGCCGTCTCTCGTTCTCTGATAGGCTCTCATTTACAGATCTCTATTCGTGTGCTTAAGGATCACTGATGGCATTGCCCGCTCCATGTCGAGCTGCCAACTGAAAGCTGAATGGTCCAAGCCCAGCAGCAATTCAAAGGGCAAAAGATGAAGCTATCTGATCCCAATAGGTTCTATAGAGTCTAAGACATTGAAATTGGGGGGTTAGTAAAATACATATAAAAATAATGTTTAGATATTTCTCTCATGCCTTAATATACATACTGAAGAGTCCTGGCATGTTTGTTTGCTAAGCAAATGTATTAGTCTAAGTACTTTAGAGAAACAAATTCACAGAAACTCATTATAAGAGAGAGTTTCATATAAACATTAAGTGTGCATCAAGAAAACATCCCAACCCAGTGCTGCCCACGCCCACAAGTCCAATATGTCCAACACCAATCCACAAAGTCCTCCTCCACCTCACAAAGCAGACATAAAGATGCTGACTGCAGGAGGAAAGCAAAGTCAGTGGACGTGTAAGCATCTCAGCGCTGGCAGGGGTCTCCACACGGGTGCTCCAGCACCCAGGGGTGCATTGGGGTAAGTCCATGTGGCTTCTCCTCAGGGATGTCTTGCAGGAAGTGAGCCTTGCCAGCTGAAGCAGGGAACTGCTAAGGCAGCTGCACCCTGGTGCGACCATCACAAACAAGAGACCCGAGAACTAGAAAGGTGAGTCTCACTGAGCCATTTAATCCCTCTTCCCTTCAATTAATCCCACAAGCGTTTATCTCGGCCAGGTTAGCACAATAAACTAACTCAGCAAGGTTCCATAGTTCAAGCCTGCCAGAAGCTCCCTGGGTGAAAAACCAGGCAAGAACTCTCCTGAAGAGGAGAGCGCAGGAAGCCTCTGCCCCCGTGAGCCATCATGATTGAAATCAACTTGAGAGCACACAACAGCAGTCCTATGCTTTCCTCCAGTGACCAAAATGCTCGGTTCATTATTGGAACTTGACACTTTAAAAATTATACTTGTAGCTTTTATTTGTTTGTTTTTCTAGGTGGGGGTATTTTTCTAAAAGTAGTTTTGGTGAGAAGTCAGATCTGGCAATTGAAGGTCACAACCTAAGTCGTGTTGTCAAAAGCATTCTTTCTCTTAATCTGAACCTAGATTCGTGGTTAGCTTTCAAAAAGCCTAATTGCCTTGTGCTCTAAACCATGCGAACAAAACCACCACTGAGAATGGAAATGGAAGTTTCCACATTGTGGTAACCAGGAGACACAGGTAGAATCATTTACACGTCCAGGACTTTTCTATAAATCATTCTGATTTCATATTGAAAACAGTCCATTGGGGATATTAGTATCAGCTGAGTTCTTAGACGAGGACGAGCGTGAGATGCCCTTTTTCAAAAGCTGGGTCCAAACTCAAACCCTTAGTAATTGTCTTCAGGTGAAAGTGCTTATCACTGCACATTTACCCTTGGGGTAAAAGCCATCTTTCCCTTCGTGGCAGCTGCTTAAAATACAATATAGGCATAGGAACAGATGCTCCCCCTCAGAAAGGTGACCTTGGGTTTCAGAGTCAGGTGATGGACAGTTAAAAGGGAAAACCAGATCCTTCCTTATCAAACCTTGGCCCTCCCAGGAAGGATCTCCACCTGGGCATGCATTCTTGTCCGCTGCCACTGCCAAGATGCCTTTCCAGAGGTGCGTTCCCTAAAACGGCAGTGACAAGTCACTGCGCCAGACTCCGAGGGGGCCTCGACCTGAGTGTAGCTCAGCATGTTTAAACAAGGCGTTGCTAGTGGCCCAGGAACAGCAACAGAAGTGAGGCAAAGAAAGGCAGATGGACATCGGAGAGCTATTTACAAGAGCCAGTGGGGGTCTTTGGAGGCCGGGTGCATCCTGCGTTATGTGATGGGCGGCTAATTGCAAGGTCAGTGGTTTGAGTACAGCAGCCCTTCTTCAGAAAAATGAGATTTTTCTACTCCTGTAGAGACTTACAACCTCAGAAACCCAGAGTTACAGTTCTAGTTTGCCTTAGAGTTTCGCTGAGTTGGAATCAAGTTGATGGCAATAGGTTTTTATTTTAATGAGCTGCTTTTCTTTAGCAAATCCCACATTTTCCGTACTCCCTGGCAACACCTTCAGCTTCCCCAAAGGCCCTTCCTTAGTGAACAGGGTTTAGAAGTAAAGTCCAAGACAGTTTGCTAACATTTCAGCTAAGGCTCATCCTCTTGTTCCTGAACGGCTCAAAACATACAGCCAAGGAGTCAATTCTGACTCATGGTGACCCTATAGGACAGGATAAGGCTGCCCCTGTGAGTTTCTGAGTCTGTAATTCTTCATGGGATTAGGAAGTCTCATCTTTCTTACATGAAGTGCCTGGTGGTTTGGAATTGCTTACCTTGATTGTAGCAGCCCAATGCATAGCCAGTATGCCAATAAGGTTCCATTCCTGAACTGCTAGCCTGGAATATCCACTCCCCTATCTTTTGCTACTACAGCCCTCAGAACTGTCTAATGTAAAATAGCTTGGCGAATCAGAACACCAGTGTTGAGATGAATAGTAGGTAATGGGAGCAGTTGGATTAGTAGGTATTTTAAGTAGTTTGGGGCACAATTCAACAAATTTTAGTCACTAATCCTGCTGTTATGCTTCATAGCCTACTCTTACCTTGCATTTCACTGCATGAGTCATTCTTAATGTAAGTTCTTTAAACATGGACTTGTAATTAAAAATTATTTGGGGAATTAACAGTTACTCCTGAGTTTCGTTTGATAAACATTCTGATTCTTGGATTTCACATTTGTAAATTGAGGAGTGTATTTATGATGAATTCTAAATTCTTTAGTTCTCTGATTTTGAAGCCATTTGATGTTAAGAACCTCTAAAGCCTTTCTATATGTAGAACCTCTACTAATTCTTCTAGATGGGCATGATTTTACAGAAAATTAGTTATGAATAATCAGTTTGGTGGCCATTTCTAGCATCTTCTGGCTACACAATTCCTCACCAGCCAAAGCCTATTGCCTGGAGGCAGAGGTCAGACATGCCTTTACCCTTGGTCGTTCTTGACCATGTTCTGACACCGACATTCCTCCCACAGCACGCAACAATTCTACTGGGTTCAACAACCTATTGTAGTACACACAATTATGGGGGTTATTAGGGAAGTTAACAGGTTACCAGGAACAGAGCACATTAAAGAGACAGTCAATGGTCCACAGAAACACTTCTCTATCAGCAGCTGAGTTAGTTAATTGTGCCAGCCTGGCC
>NW_022103900.1:12570555-12576359 GCF_000313985.2 Echinops telfairi
TCTGTTTTGTGAGGTGGAAGACCTTGTGGACTGGTGTTGGGTTAATGGGTTAATGTTGGACTTGTGGGCTTGGGCAGCATTGGGTTGGGATGTTTTCTGGATGCATATTTTCTTTACATAAAACTCTCTCTTATACATGAGTTGCTGTGTATTTGTTTCTCTAAAGTACCTAGACTAATATAGCAGCTGTCTCGCTGGTTCTCAGCCTCTCAACCACATGATCCCTTGGATTTTGCCTCGTCGTCTCATTTTCATGGTCTCTTTGCCTGTCTCTGGACTCTGCCCGTAATCTCTTTGCTCCTTTGCTCTGCCCCGTAGTATCCAGGCCACAGACTCTGATGCCTCAGGTTGCACCTTCTGCAACTTCACAGAGTGATCCCAGATATGTTCCACTAATGGCTCTTCTTCCTTCCCACGGTCCTGGCATGGGCTCTCTGTGTTCCTGCTTTTAAGATAGCTCATCCTTATAGCCAGGGGGGTGGCAACTGAAACTGGCCAATCCCCACAATTAGCATCATACATGCCCTATTCACATAGCCTCATGCAATCATTTGGTGGTAGCTCCAGAGACATGGATTGAAGAGACATGTTCAGAAATTTCACTTCACTATACTTTATTTTGCATTTTAGTTTCCACATCAGATCTTTATGCAGTTTATTATGGTTCCCTTACACCCATTTTATTATAAGAAGAAATTAAAAATTCAGACTTCGATATGAACCCCCCCAAAAAAGAAAATGTATATAACTGCATGATTATTTTTGGTCCACTTGTCAATTTTCTCTCTCAATGCAATCTACACCCTTAATATATTTATTTCTGGCTGCAGTATGGACTAAAATTTATCTAGCTACTTGAAAGGTCTCACAATTTCTATTTCAAAAGGTTCCTTTATGGATCTGTAAAGCTATAAGAATATTTATGCAAAACTTTATTTAAAAACAAACAAATTTGATTCAGAAAAGCAATGGGGATCTTTTCAAAGATGTTTGATTTTCTAATTGCACCTGTCTATTGCTGTTAGAATCACTATACATTTGTATTAACTTGATGGGAGTTTTTTCTGTTTCTTGTTTTTTATTATTGCTATATTATACATTTTAAGAACATGAAATTGTTTAGTTGATATAAGTTTACTGCATTACATAGCCAAGATACATTGACGTTCTTTTGCATATGCCCAATGAAGCATTTCCTAGCAAACAGCCTTATCCCGTTGACTGCTGCCAAGACAAGAGATGTAGTCATATTATTGTGATTAGTTAACTCATTGATTGACATAGCTTTACATATATTTTTAATTGGATTTGAATCATAAGTTAATAATCATGGATAATATTGAATACTTTATTCAGCAATGGGTAATTTAAACATGAGTACTGTACACCATAACCCACCCCACCCCCATTTTTGTAACATGTTCATTAGGAAGAGATTTTGGAAACTTTAATTTTATTTATTGTTATTGAATGTTTGACTAATGCTGAAAATTAGGTTTGGAAATATTTCTTTTGTTTTCACCAACATTTGCCATACAACTTATTAGTCTCTAGCTATAGCTTGGGTATGCAGAAGAAAATGCCCATTAAAGGATTCTTTCTACATACACATATATGCCTTATCAAAGGAACTTATCTTTTGAAGCCTATACCTGACATTATGTAAGGATTCAAAATGGCACTCTTTGTGTAGAATAAATGCTTGAATGGTTGCTTTTCATGATATATGAGGATAATTTTTTTCATAATTTATTTGCCACTCAACTCACGGTATCTTAGCATGCCTTGCTATTCTTGTTTTAAAGTCATGACCAAAAATTTCACTACACACAGTCAAGAATCTTTGCTACAAAATCACAGCACTCTTAAATAGACAAGAATATAAATGCATGGAGTCATTGCTCTTGAGATAATCTCCATTTAGGTTGTTCACTTCTGAAAGCGGTGTTTCTCTTTCTCTAAGTCTCCCACCAAGAATCCCCTGCTCTTCCATTTACACCATATTCAAATGTGGTTTGGTATACTCCCCTGGCTCACACATACTCCTCTGAAATGTTTTCTGAGCTTTGGGAACAAAACGAAATCTGAATAGGGCAAGATTAGGGGTGGAGGGTAATGTGGGTGAGGTTTCTCAATGCAATTTCCTAGGAGAAATCTTGCTGCCCTGAAAAAAATTAGCAGGTGCCTTGTTGTGATGGGAAAGGCTTCCTTTATGTAATCTTTCTGGCTTTGTCACCAATGCAGTTTTCCATTTTCTTAAAACTTCTTCCCAATATGCCTCTGTGATCATCCTCTAGCCTTCAGGAAATCTTTCAAGATTACCCCTTAGAAATCCCCCCAAATAATTACAAAACCTTGATGGACTGATTTATTTGCCTTGAGTTAACTAACTCAGTAGATCCCCGAAGAACCAGTGTCTTCATAGAGCTTTTGAAAGATACCCTAAGGAGCCTAACACAGATGTGTTTCTGAGAAGACCTACCTTCAGTCATCCACCAGTCACAGAGACGGGTTTAAACATATTTTGTTTGGAATAGGCCCTTGCATCTATGAACTGAATGTGCATGTATGAACTCTTTGACTTACCCTTGTATTGTTGCACTTTATGATCCTTTCAAAAGTAGTAGTTTTACTAAAATAATTATATGTCCCCACAAAGACATACTTCTCCTTTTAATTTGGAATCTTAAAATCATAACAACATAAGACATAGAGCCTTTCATTATAAAACTTACTAAGGACTCAATTAATTGTTACTCCACCTTCTGAAGGACAAAGATTGGAACTGTGTGTTATTCACCTTTAAATGCTTTGTTCAGTGCCAGACAATTAGAAAGTTGTCATAGCCTGTTTGTTGATTGAATAAATTAACTACTTTAATTTGACCTAACTGATTCTGATAGCTTGCCCTCCTCTATTATGATTTCAACCATACAAAGGTCAGCTTTTTCATTTTTAAAGGAGCCCCAGGGGAGCAATGGTTAAAATCCTCAGCTGCTAACCCAGAGGTCAGTGGTTGTAGTACTGCAGCTGCTCCAAAGGAAGAAAGACCGGAAGCTTTGCTCTGGTGACGCTCACAGCCCCAGCAGCCCAATGGGGCGGTTTGGTTCTGTCACTCAGGGTCGTTAAGCATCAGATTCAAATCTATTTGATGGCACCCCAAATTAATGTAATTTTAGAGTACATTTAAATACACATTTAGTTTGACAATCAAAAGGTTCCTTTTAGCCATCACTACTTAGAAACGGAGCTTGAGGACATAAAAGGGCACAGTGCAAAGGAGGGTCTACACAGAGCCGTCTCGGCTCAGATCATGAATTCCCCAATAAATATTGAAGAGCACCTGTCAGTATAAGAAGTGTGTCCCCCCACTGAGAAACAAATATTTAAATACATTTGAGATTTTACCTTGTCTACAGGAACGCTTAGTCTAATGGCGATGTGTTTCATACCCTGATATGAAATAGACTTGGATTAGGCTGGGTTACCTAGAGAAGCAAAACCAATGAATATAGAATCCATATACTGACCAATGAATATAGAATCCATATACTGATATCAAGAAATTTACATAGGGTGGCTCACACAGTCGTGGAAGGTTATCAATCCAGTCTAGTTCAAGTTCATGGATCAGATCTTAAACTGGAGGCATTTCTTGACTCCCATAGTTGCTGGGGCTGATGAACCAGGAAGCAGGAAGCAGGAAGCTCAGAGGCAGGTGGAAGTAGAGTGAAAGGAATCCAAGGTCAGCAGGCAAAATGGCACTGAGAGCTCCCACGGTCGGCAACATGTCAGGCCATTGACTCGAGTCCAAAAAGCCAGAGGTTAATGCGACAAAAGCAGGATCCATAGCAGCAAAAAGAGATGCAAGCCTTCTGGTGCAGGAGGCCACATCCACAAGGAAACTTCCTTTCCGTCATAGCAAGGCAGTAGCCTAAGGAAGGAAGGTAAACAACTCCCTAATCCTCTGACAAACTCTTTGCTGCTCATAGCAGATTCCATCATGGAGTGGTTTACATGATATTAGGTCATATAATGGGGGAGACCTCAACTGCCAAACTACACAAATCCTAGCTCGGCCACACTGACCCAAAACCCAACCAGCACAATTGTTTTCTTCTTTCTACTTATGACAATCCCACACCTGGACCCCACTGACGTTGCTCTTAATTGTGCAACACACTTTGGCTCATGAAATATGAATGTGATCTATTCCACATTTGAAAGGTTTAGCAGGCATTGCTCCCTTCCCCCCCCCCCTTCTTCTTTTCTTGGGAGCAGCATATCCAAACTAGTGAGTGTTCCCTGTCTTTGAATTCTGGAATAAAGGTCACAGGAGCAAGCCACAGATGATCCACACTTGCTTGGTTGTTGCTTTTGTTATTTGCCATCTACTTCATTTCAACTCATAGCGACTCCATGTGTGCAGAACAGAACTGATCCACACTCTTCAGGGTTGTGATCTTTCAGAAGCTAATCTCTCAGCCTATCCTTCTAGGTCCCTCTGGAAACCCATCAACCGTTCCACGAGTAGTCAAATATACCTCCCAATGACGCCTTAATCTTTACTTACCATAAACGAAAACAAAGCCAGTGTTGTAGTAGGCTATTGAGAAGTGCTGTTGTTGTCAGGAGCCACCGAGTCAGTCCGGACCCATAGCAACCTCAAGCACAACAGAGTAAGAGAGCTCCCAGTCCTGTGCCAGCCTCACAGTTGTTTACAGCTTGAGCCCATGTTGCGGCCATAGTGTCAATGCATCTCCTTGAAGGTTTTCTTGCTTCTTTATTTTTGACTTCCCACCAACTTAACCAAGCATGATGGCCTTCTCCAGGGACTGGTCTCTCAGGAGACAACATATCCAAAGTATGTCAGACACACTCTCACCCTCCTTGCCTCGTAAGAGCATTCTGGCCATCCTTCTTCAAGTGCCGATTGCTTTGTCCTTCTCACAGCTCATGACACTTTGACTGTGTTTCTCGAGTGCCACAGTTCACGTGCAACGATCCTTCTTACGTCTTCGTTATTGCAGGCCTAACGTTCACGTGCACATGAGGCAATG
The DNA here is from genome assembly GCF_000313985.2 of Echinops telfairi. NCBI lineage: Eukaryota > Metazoa > Chordata > Mammalia > Afrosoricida > Tenrecidae > Echinops > Echinops telfairi. The sequence goes on from NW_022103900.1 coordinate 12,575,616, forward strand.
GAAAATACCATGGCTCGGATCAGGTGCACCTCAGTCTTCAAAGTAACATTCTTACTTTTCAACCCTTTAAAGAGGTCTTGCAGCAGATTTATCTAATGTAGCTAGTCTTTTATCTCTTGACTGCTGCTTATAGAATCATTGATTGTGGATCCAAGCAAGACACATTAGAAAATAGGTAGTTAGTTACTTGCCCATAACATAGCTTTCCCAAAGGAATGAACATATGGATCAACAATTTCTCTGGGCACTTTTTGTGTCCAGAACACATTCTCATCAAGTTTCATGATCTTGTGTCATGAAACTTTAACTTGTAATTATAAAAATTGTTACAATAATAGTACAAGATAGCATTTACCAAGCATTCCCTTTGCCTTCATTTCACTTTCGCAAGTAGTAGACACTGTTGTTATCCTCACAGAGTTCTAGCAGTGCAGTGGTTAAGCAGTGGCCTGCCAACCTGAAGAATGGTACTTCATGGTCATGAACAGCTCAATAAGAGTGAGACATGTCAATTTGCTTCTGTAAAGATTACAACCTTGGAAACCGTATGGGGTAGGTCTATCCTGTCCTATGGGATCATTATTAGTCGGAATTGACTGGAGAGAAATAGGTTTGTTTTTGCTTTTTAGATTTATATTCTCCGTGCTTTCATGTTAGAAAAGCCAAGTATCTTGTCTAAGCTCACCTAGCTGGTTTTTAATGTTTCTCATTGCTCTTTAAACAGTCTTGGTCAATAGCCCTCAC
>NW_022103900.1:12576459-12583105 GCF_000313985.2 Echinops telfairi
GGTTAGACCAAAAATTTCTCTCTGTGTGCCATTATCCCTGCTTTACTATCAACTTTAATACTGACTTCACATGCTTCTATCCCAAAGCACCAAATTTCAAAACTTTACAGAAGCAGAAGCTAAGAAAGAAAACCACATGAGCAGAAATGTACAGTGACACATTGCACATTCCATGTAATAATCAGTACCAGTTAAAAGTTAGTCTGTGGTAACCAAGATAACATCTTTAGGAACTTATCCTTCCATGTCAATAACATCACTAACTTTTAAAATTAAATATATTTTGTGAAAACTAGATAAAGCTTGAATTTTAAACAACTGGGACAGATTACAGGAAGACCTGTTGACAAGTGGCTACACACTGGGCCACGAACCACAGAGCAGCAGTTCAGAAATACCAGCTGCTCTTCAGGAAAGAAAGAGAAAATACAGTCCCTGCGCTGACAGAAAGACTTACAGTCCTGGAAACCCACAGGGACAGTTGTCCCTGTCCTATGGAGTCACTATTAGTCGGACTTCATTCTATGGCTGAGAATTTTGTTTTGGTTTTGGTGATGTATTGCATATTCCACAGATAGCAGTAACCATATCGCCTGTATTTTGCACATAATTGGCAACTGTCCCATCAGTGTATTTTCCTACCAAACTGGACAATATGCTATGCTAGTTGTCTATTTGGCTCTTAAAGGAGCCGGCTGCTTCTACTTCTGGCTTATTGTAAGCACGCTCTCTTGGCATACTCATTCCAGAAATCGCGGCACCGTACTCTGACAAGAACAAGACACTAGGAGAATGTGCGTGCAGACATTCTAATCTACGGCTTAGTTGAACTGCTGATTACTAACTAGCTGCAAATGCCAACCGTGTGAATTAGCCATCTTAGATGCCCAGGCCAGCCTATACTTCAAATGATTGCCCTGTAGCCCAAATCTAACTGTACCAGCATGCAGATCACTGGTAAGTCAATATCCCTAATACACTATGAAGAAGTGCACAAGGGATGTACAGACAAATTCTGCCAACAGTGTAACTTCACACCTGACCCCAGAAAGTCATTGGCCCATTGTTTCTAGTAGGACTGACTAAGAGAGGTTTTTTGTTGTTGTTTTTTCAAAATTGAATTAAAATCTCTTATGTGTAGATATATAATATGGTCTTAATAAATATAGGCAAAGTATTGGCATAGCTCTAATTTATATTTGAGGAGTTAACTGATGTACAGATAGCCCAATAGATCCATATGGATTAGATAGTTAATAAAGTAAAATGATAAAATAAGCAGTCAGTGATTTTTCAGTTATGGATTAGGTGGGAGTTTACTTTTCGATAATCAATTTCGTATTCAACAACTTCAACTATTTATCAAACCTCCCATTTTCAAAGTGCTGAAAAGATCCAGGTGAAGGTACAATTTGAATAGCTTGGAATTACCCAATTAACTCCTTAAGTGCCTGCAAAGAGAAAAGAAAAAAGCTGTTTTTTACCTTGTATTTTGTTAAGAAAAACAAAGAGGGTGCAATTTATTTATTTCTCATTCTGGAGTAACTATGAGAATAGTATGTTTTATCTGGCTAATTAATCTGGGTCTTTATTTTAGGCCTCTTTTGTCATCTTTTTAGGAAGACTTATGTTAAAAGGTTAATGATGCTGTACCATACTTTTCTGTTGGTTAAAGTATGCATGAACCTCTTAGAAAGCAAAAGTATTGTAAAACTCACGTACTGCATCAAGAATTTAGTGTTAAAGTCTTAAGTTACAGCATCCCCCAAACAAATCCATTACCATCAAGTTGATTTGTCTTCATACCATCGCCAAAAGACAGAAGAGAACTATCCCATAGAGTTTTAAAAGGTTGCAATCTTTACAGAAGTAAAAAACTTCAGAAACCTATACCTGTAGATGTAATCCCATTTGGGATTAGGATTTTTATATGCTAATGAAGCCATGTCAATATATGACATGTCTTAAATCTAATGACCTTTGAGATATAAAAAGAGAATTACTCACAAATGGAGGAAAAATAGATATGGTGAGTAATAGAAAATGGAGGAATGTGATATGGTGATGGCCAAGAAACAGAGGAACAAAGATTGCACTCTCTCCACCGCTGAGAACATCGCTCTGAGCTGGTATTCTGAATGCAAACTTCAAGCCACTTATAGGAGAGCAAAATAAGCCAAAGTCTGTTCTGTAGTGCTGCCCAACTGGGATACATCTGTCACAGCCACACTATAAGGGTTAGACACAAACCATTGTTCTCTAGTTAGTTTCCAACCCCCTTCCTGAGTTTGCTCAGAAGTTTTATTGGTCTTTTCAACAGTAGTATGTTGACCCAATGTCTATAGAGAACAATGAAAATGTTCGCTGTAGCTCAATATGAGTCAAAACTGCCAGGTGAGATCCATTCAAAATCTTGTAAATATTAACTAGATAAATGTTTCCTAAATGTCTTGCCTTCTGCCCATACTAAGACTTACTCAGCCAGTTCACACATTCTACACCACTAAATCTCTGAGCAGTCTGTTCCTCATAGACCAAAACTTTACTGTATGCACAATCTTAGTCTCATTTTAAAACTTGGCGATTTTATTCTTCAAGCACCTGAATTCTTACAAAAATGTCAGATAACACAAACCACAGAAGTTCTTGCTGTGTATTAGTTTCTTATGCTGAATACTGAAGTATCACACATTGGCAATTTATAATTAGCACAGAGTTTTATAGATCAGAAACCTACACACCCTGCTACTGAATGCCCTGCTCAGGGTCATAGCAAGATGTCAGTCCAGCCTGCGGGTCTCATCCACTTCCAAGCTCCTTGGTTGTTGGTACAATTCATTTCCTTGCAAAGCTAAGAATGAGGTCCTATTTTTTTTTTTGTTTGCTGTCAGCTCGACACCTTGTTCAGCTCCTAAAGGCAGTACCTCTTATTCAGCAGTGCAGACAGGAATGTTTGCTTGGCTCTAGATCTGCAGGGGCACAGTTCTCTCCAAGTCAGAGAAAACCAGTGCTTTCAAAGAGGGCACACAGTTAGACTCGTCACCCTTGAAAAGTCTCCCTTTCTTAAAGTCAGCTGTACCACATTGTATAAATTTTGAGATCAAAAACCAAATACTCAGCAGCTGAAATTAAACAAACAACTATTGCAAACCTGTGGAGCTACTCAGACACACTTGGGGGCTCCTTGAGTGAACATGGACTAGACAAGAACAAGTATTGGTATGTCAGTACCACTCTGGGGTTGGCAATCTTAAGATCCATCTTAGAATTCTGCCAATCACACATTGTTAGCAATTTCCACGAAGAGAAATTCCTGATTGTCCCCACTTTTCTCCCCCTTATTTTAAATTAGCCTCTGTCCTTGCAAAATAGTATCTAAAGCCGACTGTGGTTCCTTATGCTTCTGATAAAAAGTACCTTAAAAGTTTCAAAAAATATAAATGAATTCATGAAATAAGCAGGTTATTTAGAACCAGATAGACCAGGGTAGGAATCTGGATAATCTATCTTAATACTGCTGCAACATTAACCAGAGTTGCTAAGTAGTTTTGGAACCCATTGAATCTGCTTCCACTATAAAATGGAGACAATAATTTCTTCCTGCAGAATACTGACAGTATTTAATGAGTTTGTTAAAATTCTTCCCATAATGTTAGGCCCTTAGTGACCAACTAACAATCTATCTTCTGGTCCTGTGTGTTCTTTCTCTCCCCTCCTCTCTTCTCCTCTCCTGTCTATTCCACTCCCCTCCCCCTTCCCTTCCCCTCGCCTTCCTTCCCCTCCCCTCTCTTCTTCTCCCATACCCTCTTCTTCCCTTCTCTCCTCCCCACTCCTTTCAAAAAGCCCCGGTAGATGAAACACCAGATTTTGCCTTACAGAAAAACATGTTATCTTTCCTCCAAAACACTTCTCAATTGAGTCATAGTGCACACCAATTTATATCCAGAACCAGCAGCTTGCCTGGTGTAGAAATGTTGCCCTAATATGTTGTTCCTTCTTAAATGCTTATTTGGAAATTGCATTGAGCAGAATATTGATCATTAAAATTAAAAATTACATAGTTGGAATCCCAACACAACATCTTAAAAATGTTAAAAAGTCATTCTAAGCATCGTTTATTTTATATCCATTACATGCATTCCACTTACCTTCAGCGACACATTTTTTTAAGTGCTCAGAAACTGTTCTCATGTGCCCCTGGAGCTGCTCGTCGTGTTACTTTCTGGTTTAGTCTTGACCTTTGACTCTTCAGTTATCTGAGTCGTTTTCACAGTTTTTGTTGTTGTTTTCATTTTAAGAAAAAAATACTTTTTCTCGATTTTGTTTGGACTTTTTTTTCATACACCTGAACAGTCATACAAGATTTGTGGTCAATTATTTTTTCTTGAAATCAATTGTGTTTTTTAACAACGTTGAGGTTTCTCTGGAACATAAGTTATTTGTAATTTTTAAGATCTTTTATTTTGCTCTTTCTTTTTTCACTTCTATGTCTTTAAACAATAACTATCTAATAAATAGCCTGCCGCACAGATATGCATGTCACCACGTCATTGATTGTGATCGTGCTGATTTTGTTTTTGTAACTAGATTGTACTGCATCAGTTTTGATTCACTGCAACCCTTGGTCGGACAGAACAGAATGTTGTGTGATTAGGTGCTGTCGTCACCATTGTTGCTGCTTTTTAGCCCTTGCGCTCCTAACTGTGCCAGCCAATCACATTGCCATCTTGTGGAGCGTCTTCCCCTTTTTCATGGACCACCTACATTGTCAGGCATAATGTCCTTCTCCAGGACTGATCACATGCCAAACGTCTATGAGACAGAGTTCTGACATCCTCACTTCTAAGGAACAAGCTGGCTGTACTTCCCATGACAGAGATGTGTTCATCCTTTTGGCATTTCATATTATATTTAATATTCTTTGTCAACACCACGATTCAAAAGCATGAGTTCTGCTTCAGTCTTCTTATTTCTTGTCCAGCTTTCACCAACATTCGTAATAGCTATTAAGAAGTACGTGGCTTGGGCTAGGTGCACATTAGTCCTCAAGGCAGCATCTTAGCTGGGAACACTTTAAAGAAGGCTTTTGGAGCAGAGTCACCCAATGCAATGTGTTATTTGATTTCTTGATGCTGCTTCCATGGACATTAATTGTGAATATGAAGGGTACCCTCCCTCAAAAAAAAAAAAAAAACATTAAAAAAACGCTGCTGGGTATAGCTTATGTAATGTACATTTTTTTCTGTTAGGTGAGCATCCAGCAGCTCACTCTGAGCTTGTGCACCTGGGAAGGTTCTTTCTGGTCACAGGGAATTTTTTCATAAAGGTAGTTTCCCTCAAACTTCATTTTTTGTGGTGGCTGATTTAAGAGAACAACATGCAGCTGGGAAATTTTGTTTCCTGCTGGGGAAAAATGCTGCAGAAACTAGTTGTGATGTTGAACACAGCTACAATAACAGTACTATGGGGAAAATTCAGGTGTAAGAGTGGCTTTCTCATTTCAAAATAGGAGAAATATCAATGGATGACAAACCTCACTCTGGATGTCCATCAACTTCCTGAATGGACAAAAATGTCAACAAAATTCATGTCGTTGTACTTGAAGACTGACAACAGACCATAGAAGGAAGGGGGAAGTTCTCTGGGCACTCTTGGAGCTCGGTCAGTAAATGTTAATGGAAGATTTGCAAAGGAGAAGGCTTGCTGCAAAATTTCTGGCTGGAGTTCTCACTGACCAGCAAGAAAAAACATGAACTGAAAACATGCAGTGATTTGAAAGAACAGCTCCAAAGTGACCCAGACTGTCCACCCTGCCCCCAAGTTCATTACTAGTGATGAGACATGGTGCTATTCTTATGTCCCTGAAAGCAAACATCAAGCAAACCAGTGGAAGAAGCCATCATCACCTCACCCCAAAAAAGCTCATGAAGTGAACTTAAAGATCAAGATGATGCTCATTTGCTTTTTTATGTGAGGGGAATAGGGCATTTGGAGTTCATTCCACCAGGCCAGACTGTTAATCAAGCTTTCTATTTAGAGGTTTTGAAAAGATTGCATAATAATGTGCGACAAAAAAGGCCTGGTTTGTGGCAGATGGGGGACTGGTTTTGCCATCATGACTGGATTTTCCCATAGGTGTCTAAATAGTGTGTTGGATTTATTTCCTGTTCACACAGCCATCACAATATGCCAGTTTTTGGCAAAAACAAAACAAAAGAAAAGCGTGCTTCTCTTGCCCTATGCACATTACCCACCTGACCTTGCTCCAAAGGACTTCTTTTTTCCCCCTGCAAATAAAGAGGGACATGAAAGGACAGTGATTTAACAACATAGGAGAGATGAAGAAAAAAAATGAGGGAGGTGCTGTCAGCCATCCAAACAGATGAAAAATGATTCCAAGAATGGAATTGCAGATTTGACAAGTGTGTTAAGTGTAATGGAGAATCCGTTGAAGATAATAAGGTTGTTTTGTTTTTAAAAATTTTTTTTAATGCATCTTGCTTCCCAACACTGAAAGAATTCACACAGCAAACATATTTTGTATATCCAACTAACTTTTATGAGGGAAAGGGAAGTTTCAGGTATTACAGCCTCAGACAGTACATGCTATCTCAGGAAAGTGTGCAAGGCTGCATGGCAGGGGCGT
>NW_022103900.1:12583368-12600880 GCF_000313985.2 Echinops telfairi
AGAGAAGAGAGAGACGGCCCTGCCCCCAGCCTGTGTTATGTATCCCCTCCTATCCCCACTGGCTGGGGAGGCACTGTTGAGGGTATTAACTGGTCTTATTGGCTGAGTGTAGGCGCACCTTTGTGATTTCATGTTGCTGGTGCCTACTCTGTGCAACCAGGTGGACGTCCTTCCTGGGCCTAGGTGACTTGAGTCTGAGCATGCTCAGTTCTGGATTTTCCCATAGGTGTCTAAATAGTGTGTCGGATTTCTTTCCAACCCCTTTACTGTGGCAAGGACAGCTACTTTTCATTTAACATAGGCATTCAGGAAGACAACCCCCCTTTATCCCTAATCTAGCGACCTGTCAGATCCAAGTAAAATTGTATCCTTGACAGCTTCAATCTTTTCTCCATATATCCATTATGTCTATTGGTTTAGTTTTGAGGATTTTTGTTTTATGTTTACATGTAACTCATACTGAAGATTATATTATTTTATTTTCATCTGTATGTGCTTCAAGTCCTCTTCACGTTCAGCAAGGAAAGTTGTTAACAAATTGCCCTACACTCCCGATGCCACATTCTGCACATTGTTACCATTTAGAAAATCACCATTTTCCTTTCCACTGTTCAGAACTAAATATATTTCATTCAACGCAAATTCCTAAAAAATTTTATCTTAGAAAGGCATTTATCTTATCCAAATACCTGACACCCAAATTTGGTCCCAATTAAGATTTCTGTCAATCTATATGGAGACAAATGAGGTGCCACATTAATATTATCTGGCCTAATTTTGTAAATGTGTTTTGTCTTATTAAGCACAAACAACAGGTTTGCATGATCCTAGACGGGTTCCCTATTGTCTTTTTCTTTCTCTTTATTCTTTAAATGTGAAATGTCTACTTACCAAGATTCTACTTCCTTTCCTTGCCTGGTAATATTTTTATCTTCTATCCAGCACAAAGCTTTAAAACATTCAAGTAATTAATCCTGTAGACTAGTTTCTTCTTTGAGTATTTAATTTAAATCTTTCTCTTTTGCTCCAAGAGAGTAGAGAAGAGTAGCTGTCTTTTAGATGGCTCCTTACAAACGTTGAAGACCCCAAATGCTACTTATTATACCGGCATATACAAGTAGACCATAAATTTCATCTACTATGTTGTGCTGATGGACCAAGTTTTCCCAGAAGACGATGGCCCTAAACCTTCAAATTCTCTAACAAATTATGTGAAGTCTGCATTTGGTTATGTCTGGGAAGTATCTGTAACTGTGTCCTATATGCTTTATTACATATTGAATATATATGTTCAATAACACAATCATGTATGTATTCATGCCTACACACACATATATACCTTGCTATACACGTTATATGCAGATGTGTAACCTTTAGTTGTTTCTTCTGTTGATGCCAACTTGTAGATATTATAGCATTTATCAATAAGGTCCTTTAATCTTATGTGTTTCTTAGTGTCGCCATTTGTCTTGGTCAAGTTGTGCACACTTCAGCCACTTTAGGTATGGTCATTCCCATTACCAAAAAGAACAAGTCACTCGAGAACGATTCCCTCCTCCTCACCCTCCCATGACTGATAACAACCAAGAGCTCTTGATTTTTGTATGCATACTAATTTTGCCTTTTTATAATAGCAGGATTATCCAATATTTGTCCTTTTGTGTTTGATTTATTTCACACAGCATAAGGTACTCTTAGACTTATTCATGTTACAAGATGTTTCATAGACTCATTTTTCTTTATAGCTGGTAGTACTCCATTATATGTATATCCCATATTTGTTTATCCAATTATCTATTTATGGAAACTTAGATTTCTTTAATATTTTTGTTATTATAAATGATGTCACAGTGAGATAGGTGTACATATGTCTAGTTGTGACACAGTTCTTAGATCTCGAAGTCATACACCTAAGAGGAAGACTGCTGGACTAGGAGGTATTTCTATTTACATTGTGGAGGAAGACCCGCATCATTTCCCATAGTGATTGTACCATTTTACACCAGCACTAGCAATGGTAGGAGTCCACATTTCCCCATACTGTTCTCTCTCTCTCTTACTACTGCTAATTTTGCAATTGTATGGCTTTGATTCACATCTCTTTGATGCGTATAACTGCACACATCTTTGTTAACTGCTTGTTTGTCCTCTTGGATGAAGTGTTTATTCATATCCTTTGCTGAATTTTTGACTAGAATTAATTTAATGGCTAGTATTTCTGTTGTTGAATTCATTGAAGTTTTCTAGGTGTTTTATAGATTGGACTATTATCAGATATATTATTTGCACATATTTTTTCCTATCTAAATTCTTTTTTAACTCTTTTGATAATGTCTTCTAATAAGCATAAGTATTTAATCCTTAGGAAGCTCTAGGTATCTAATTTGTCTTCCATTGCTTGTGCATTTGCTGTTGTGTTTTATATTGCAGTAGAAAATTCAGTCTTGTAGTTTTATCTCTATACAGTAGAATCCCAGACCTCAATGCTAATCGGTTCTAGAAGGAGTGTCGAGATGTGATGCAGTCTAGTTCCAAATCAATTTTTCCCATAAGAAATAACTGAAAATGGATTAATCCATTCTCGACCACAAAATTTTTACCCTAATGTTGTCTTTTTATACAAAACATTACACAGAAATGTCAAAGTCAATAAGTTGAGTTAAATAATATAATTTAAATAAGAAACAACATTAAAAAAGGTTTTTAACAAGTACAGTATGGCCCGTACCTTGAGATTGATGAGGATCTGGATCTGTGGACACGGATGTGGAGAGGAGGGATGGAGAGAGAGTCAGTGTTCGAAGGGGAATCCCCTCCCATAAAATCAACTGGTAGCTGCTTTTCAGGAGTTTTTGTTTTCCCCTTCTTTGCCTTTTTTCACTAGGACCTGGCTAGCTTTCTTTAAAAAAAAAATTATATATATATATATAATCTGTCTAATGTGGTCTGCTGTTGGCATTTCGTTGGCTGTTTTCTAAAAGGGTTTACTAATTATCATCAACAATATCGATAACACGGTTAACCAGTTCCTTTTCATGATGATTATTTTCAAATAACTCTTTTCTAGAACCCATGTTTTTATCTAAAAGTAGTACAAAATCCACAAAAACTAAGAAAATTACTTTATAGCACAACGCTTGGAACACAGCTGCAAAGGGTTTAAACAACGTGTACTACAAATGCCAACTAACGCCCAGTGACCGAAATACACACTGCTCTTGTTTACAAAAATCACGTGCCTTCAGTCGGAATCCGATGTTTTGTTCCAGCTCCGATGCAACATTTTCTCGACTTTCACGTCGAAATCCAATTATGTCGAGTACTGATGCTGTCGAGTACTGGGCTTATACTGTATTATTTTGTGCAGAAACCTCCTAGTTTCAGCTTTAGCGTTAAGGCCTTTGATCCAGTTTGAGTTAGTTTGATGTATACTGTTAGGTATGAATCCTGTTTCATTTTTCTACAAATGGATATCCAGTCTCACCAGTCCTCTTGGTTAGAGACTGCTTTCTCCCCCACTGAGTGCGCTTAGGCCCCTTTGTCAGGAAGAGAACAATGATCTACTTCTGGGTCCTCCAGTCTGTTCTGTCATCTGTGTATCTGCCATTAAACAAGTATCAAGTTGTTTGGATTACTCTGGCTGTATAATATATTTGAGAATAAGGGTGCCATCCAAAATGTTTTTAAATTCTTTCTTCTCCATATAATACATTAGAGGCTAATCTTACTGGTGGTTTTATGGTCTCTAGTGAAGTCTCCCCATTGTGTCCCTTCAATCCCCCCCCCCAAGAGTGTCTTTACCGTTGGATGGTGAAAAAGCTGGCCAGTGACACCAAAAGGCTTCTCCCTTTGAGTCATCAGAGTGACTGAAACGCTTCCCATCAGAAAGAGTCCTCTGACATGGGACTTTACATCCAGGTGGCTACCGGTTACTTAGAAGAGGTAGCACGTTAGCACGGAGTCAATAATCAGCTTCACAGTCATCAGGCAAAAATGACAGCCATTGGCTTCTAGATAGAAGCTCCTGTTTAGAGAAGCTAAAGGCTTAACCTTCAGCTGATGGAGTGAACTCCAACTTTCATCCCTCATGGATAAAACCAGAGGAGCACAGGGCTTATCTGACATAAATTCTCAGACTCAGACTCCAGCGCTAAGATTTATTTCCTTATCTAAAAATTAAGCTCCATGTAGCGCAGCATGTGCTTAAGTAAAACTCTTTGATATATATATAGAGGCAGGTGAATTTCCATAAGGAATAAAACCTTGGAGTTCAGAATTAGAGACAAGATCTGAAGAGGCAACTGTGTCACCAGAGGCTAATAGGATGTAGGTAACAGGTGTTCCGTTAGAGACCCACAAGGAAAACGGGTATACCACACGCACATTTCACCTTCTCAGTTTAAAAGCTTGGTCTTATCTTTTTCAACCTATAGTTTATTGGATACAGAACTCAATTATCTTTGATATTCCTCTGTGATAATAATAGCCAACCCTTCTCTGAAGTACAAGGGGAAATGTTAAACGTTGTGCAGCTATCAGCTCATTTCATCCTAGTGATGTAACCACAGAGTCGCTAACATCATCAGCCCAGTTTGCAAATGAGGAAACTGCTCTGGGAGCAGTGAAGTACCATCCCAGCACGCACAGGCGGAGACTGCTGCATGCACAAATGAGATCCTCTCCATCACGCCTCTTTCCCTGGGCCTCGGTGTACAGTTGAGCTACAGTGAGCGCGACTCTATTACTTTGAGAAGACAACAGACTCGATCATGTGTCCTGGTATGGGTCAAATACTATGGTAAAGGTAGTCGGAGTGAATTTGAAATGAAACGTCTCTTTCTTGCTGAGCAATTGTGCACATATTGCGAAATATATTCAGGGCAAGAGGAGCCATTGCAAAGCAATCCTCACCATCCGCTCCATGCCTGTGCTCCAGCGGCACTCGGGAGCAAGGAACATCTCGAGCAGCCACATGCCCCAAGCTTGTGAGAGGGGGTTCCCCACTAAAGCTGGTCAAGCCAAACACTGCCAAGAGCAAGAAATGAAATGCCCTGCTATCATTAATTTTCCTGGGTAGATCATTCCTGTTCCTTTGCTAGTCTGTGAAAATATTCCAGACATCAGGAACACACAAATAAAAATATCAAGGTACAGAGGTCAAATAAGATATTATTTTGGGGAGAGGGAAAGAAGGCTAGATTAAATAGATAAATACCATTGATTGCACCTCCCCCACTCCCACCACACATTTTCTTTTACTTTTGTCCCTGACATGTGCACATGGCCTAATTTTTACCCATACAGATCTATGCCCTTTACAGAGGGTTCTCAGAAGAGACCTGAGCCATTTGCAATGATTCACTTGTTTCAAAACTTGCCTTTTTCTGGGTTGGATGCATAGTTGTTGTTATTGTTGATATTTGCTGAAGGCCAACCCTGGATGGATATAGAGCCCTGTGCGGCTAAGGTCATGCCCACCACCTGTAATTAGGTGAAAGGAAAGCTTCACTGTGTGCGGGCAGATCCTGCATTAGTTCAACAATCTAAACTGGGTTCCTAACACTACAACTGCATGGCTTGGTTGTCCTTTCTCTTGGCCTTCTCATCTATAAAATGGGGTCATTGCTGTTTGCATCATTAAGGTTCTTTTGGAGATTAAAGAAGAAAAAGTATACTAAAGATTCAGCATAATGACTGGCATATAGCAATGCCTGGTAGCCTGACCTGCCTCTCCTTCCAATGTCTACCCCTCATAATCAGTTAAGACGCAGCTTAAATTATACTTCTTATGATTGAAGATGTGTCCCCTGCTTGGGCACTTTAGCACACTACTAGTGAAGTGAATTCTGCTTTTGAAAAATGATCCCTTTTATACTTAGGTGTCCAGCTCCTACCATTTCTGACACCTTATACACAATAGGTACTCATTATATACCAGCTAACTGTACTTATTTGAAATATGTTTTACTCATTCTGAGGTATGAAATATAATCACATTATTTATGTTTGTATTACTCCAAACTTGCAAGCATTGTGAGAACACAATAGATGTTTCCTTTCAGCAAGCGCACATACACCATGAACAGAGTATATGTGGCCTTGTCTAGTCTCAGCACTGCCGTCTACGCAGTGAGGAGCTGACCCCAGGAGTCTGCTATTTACTTTAACAGTGGGGTACACGTGACCATGGCTATGGCTGATTTGTTCATTTTCAGAGTCAGCTCAGGAAGTTCAATGTTAATGCAATTTGGACAAATGAAAATTTTGTTATGCTAGCTTGCTTTAGTTATATTTGAGGGTTGGTACCAGGAATAGGTGCTGGGACTAAATAAATAAGTATACAGATCAGCGGTTCTCAACTTGTGGGTCGCGACCCCTTTGGGGTTTGAACGACCCTTTCACAGGGGTCACCTTGTTCCTAACAGTAGCAAAATTACAGTGATGAAGCAGCAATGAAAATAATGTTATGGTTGGGGGGGTAACTACAATATGAGGAATTGTACTAAAGGGTCAGGGCATTAGAAAGGTTGAGAACCACTGATACAGATAAATAAAGTTGAACCAAAGTATTTACATGAGTGTAAAAACCACAAAATATTAAAAGTTATGACAGATGTTCCCAACAGTCCTAAGTCATAAACATAGACTTGGTTTATTGGAAGTCCAAGTGCAGCAGCACTGTAAATGAGCCTCATCTTCTATGAATACCTATTTTCTAATAAACTAATCCACACTAAAGTCAAACAGGAACTAGGACTGGGAAACAGGTAATCAAAATAGTACAGCTTATAGGATTAGGGGTAAGGTTAGGAGAAGAAAAGAATAGTACAGCTAAAGAGAATATCTGATTTGTGAGTCAAGGAAGTCTACATTTTTTTCTCTCTAGTTTCAATCTTCTCATAATTGGTCAGTGGTTTATCTAATAGAGAAAAGCCATCTATAATTACAGGGATCCCATTTTGGAAATGCCACGTGTAAAGGCACTTGAATGAAATGGAAAGTTTTGCAATTTTCCCACAGACTTTTTGCAGTTCCCTTAAATTGCACACCCCATTTCCCCTTGCCCCGCGTCACTCTCTTATTTTGAAAGGTCACGGCTTTGAAAGCACTAGGGATCATGGGCCTATGATGCTTTAGGTCTAAACTTGCTTTTATCAATACTCTAGTTCATAAGTCTCAAAAGAACATCTGAACATATAAAATCCAGCAAAAAAAGATTTTAATAAAAAAGATTGGAACTCAACAAATAATTATAAGCTCACAGACACATTTTGAAAATGAGGGGGCATGATTCCTAAAGAACAGTAGAAAATATTGTCTTATATATGTCAGCTTATTTCATAGAGTTTCTGGTGCAAAATTTCAATGGGTTATTGAATTATGAATCTTATGTTTTAAAATTTGATATGCTAATACTATGAACTGCTACTATAATAGAAACAAAAAAATTTGATCAATATCCATTCAATTGAGAGCAAGCTAAGGAAATCACTAATGCAAGCTATGTCATCAAATATGACAATGCTATTTTGGTTGAGTTCTTGGGCTCAACCTGAACTAATATCATGTAAACTGTTGGTATCAAGTTCTGGGAATCACCTGCGGCATTTTCTTTCCTCTCCTACCCCATCCCATGGTTGCCTTCTGTTCCTACCCCTCAGTGACCTATGGGATTTACTTTCCTCTGCTCCGAGTGTGCCTTTAAAAGAGAGAGAGATTGATACAATCCAGGGCTTTGCAAATGGCATTCCAAGGGCCAAGATCTTATTACAAGTTTCTCTAAAATAATATATTATTATTAAATCCAGGAAATGCTATATTAAACCAAAGAAATATGCTTGTTTAGTTGAAGCTTTCAGAACTCCTCATACAGTCCTGTACTGATATCAATCAAAGGGCAAACAAACAGAACTAGTTTACGCCAACTCCACTTCGACTGATGGTGACGCCAGGTGAGCGAGCAGCATAGGCCCATGATCCCTAGTGCTTTCAAAGCCGTGACCTTTCAGAATAAGAGAGTGACACGGGGCAAGGGGAAATGGGGTGTGCAATTTAAGGGAACTACAAAAAGTCTGTGGGAAAATTGCAAAACTTTCCATTTCATTCAAGTGCCTTTACACGTGGCATTTCCAAAATGGGATCCCTGTAATTATAGAACGTCTTCTCCTATAATAGCTACTAACTTCTCACTCCTTGGGGAACATGGATGTAGGAAATACACTAAAAGTTACTTCAAGGCTAAAACCTCCATTTTACCACATTTGTGAATAAGACCTTTATCTTCTCTGACATAAAATGTCCTCATGATAAATTGTGACACAGAGGCGATATTAATAAAATAACCACTAGTTACTGTCGAGTCAACCCTGTATGTATCAGAGTAGAATTGCGCCCCGTGTGGCTTCTCATTTTATTGTTGCCACCGAGTCAGTTCCAATCCATGGGCACCCTACGCACCAGAGAACGAACTAACACCACCGGCCATAGCCCTTTTTGCCATGGTCCCTATGCTTGAGTCCGTTGTGGCAGCCACTATGTCAGTCCGTCCTGCTGCTGGCCTTCCTTTTTCTTCACAGCTCCTCCCCTCTGCCAAGCATGCTGTCCTTCTCCAAGGACTGGTCTCCCCTGACATGTCCAAAGTACGTGGTTTTCCATAGTGGAACTAAATCTGCAGTGCTTCAACTTCCAGGTTTCCAGCTACCAAGTTAACCTTTTGCAACACCCAGAGTTCCCATTCAGAAAAGTGTGACCAATGTTTGATTGTTTAATTGTTAATAGGAGCAGTAATAAGTTGCAAGGAGAACACCCCTGGGTTTTGCACTCCTGAATTTTGCTACTTTAGAAGTTACCTTAAAAAAAAAAAAAAGAAGAAATTACCTGACAGAGTCTTATAATCCATAGGGACAGAAGAAATACAGGAAATAAACCAATGGCCTTGTCATTGAGAAGTTAGGATATACGTGTGTTTAGACATTAGATGCTAAATAGAAATGTGGTGAAGGGAGACGATGGACAGTATAAGACGAGAAATAATAACAACAATCATAAATAATTGTTCAAGGATTCATGCGGGTGAGAGGGTGGGGGAGGGGAAGAGAGCTGACACCAAGGGCTCAAGTAGAAAGAAAATATTTTGGAAATGTTGATGGCAACATATGTACAAGTGTGCTTAATACAATTAAATGATGGATTGTTATAAGATTTTTAAGAGCTCCCTCCCAATAAAATGATTTTTTTTAAAAAAGGATTTCCTTACTCAGACCCACTCGCTGTCATTCAAGTTGATGTTAAATACACCTTTTTAATCCGAAGACTTTGGAATTAACCTGATTAGTTCACCTTTGGGTCAGTCTGGGTAGACTAGAGAAACAAATCCATGGACACACATATGTGTATAAGAAAGAGATTTATATACAAGAGCAACTGAACATTGAGAAAACATCCCAGCCCAGTCCTGATCAAGTCCATAAGTCCGATATTAGCCCATATGTCTGATATCAATCTGTAAAGTCCTCTTCAGACTCACGAAACACATGCAATGACGCTGAATGCAGAAGATCACAGGCCAGTGGGTAGAAAGTCTTTGGATCCAATGTCATTGTAAGCATCTCAGCGCTGGCAGGGGTCTCTCTGTGGTTTCTCTGGCTTCCAAGGTCTTGGAAGCCACATTGCGTCCATGTGGCTTGTCTTCCGCAATGTCTCCCAGGGTGTAGCAGAGAAAGAGTGTGTCTTCCACCTCCAAGGAGGAAGTACCAGATTTCCCAGAATTCTCAGGAGAAGGCAATTCCTACACAGGAGTCTCATTGGCTCTCTCCAGATTGACAGCCTAGACTCCATCCCTACACTCTTAATCCTTAAATTGACACCAGATTTGGTGACTGCCACAACCTCCAAAGCTCCTTAAAGGTTGAATGACTCAGTTCCTCTACCAAACCTTTGGGAGAACTTTAACCAGTATTTAAAGTTGAGAAACAGATTTCTCCCACCCTAGTTAATAATGAGGGAGGAAGACTTGTATTTCTACTGCCATAGAGAGCTAGAGTCTTGGAAATGCACAGAAGCAGCTATACTCCATCCTATAGGGTCTCTGTGAGTAGAATTGCCTAGATGGCAGTGAGTTTGAGTGAGTTCATATTGTAAAACACCCTAGTAAAACCCATAGCCATCAGTCAGCGCTGATTGCTGTCTGCCCCATGGGTTACAAAAAAGAATGGAACATAAGGAGGTTTTCTTCGAGGTAACCTTTATGGAAGCAAGTAACGGGATCTCTCTTCCATAACACCAGTGGGTGGGTTTGACTCATAACCTTTCACTTGGTAGCTAAATGCTAGCTAGTTCTGTGACTCAGCGACTGTTATAATAATAATAACAGCCAAAACATTATCACCTGCTTTCCAGGTTCCACATTAACCTCTTCACATGTATTCTTTCTTTTCACATTCCTGAGAACACAATGAGGGAGAGTGCGCTCTCTCTTTCCTATATTACAGACAATGTCCTGGAGGCTGGAGGAGATCTGAAATCCTTCCCCAAGCTCACTCAGCTAATAATAGTGGATCCAGGTCGGCCCAACTTCTAAAGCCAGGGGCTTACCCATCAGGCTATATGGAACCACGTATTTAACCTTTCCTGTTTCTGGCACTGCTTCAATGCTTTCTTAATATTCAAGTCAGTTCAGATCAGAAGTAATTCAAAATAAACCATTCATGCTGTGCACACTTCAGACAATGCTAATATGAACACATGACAACCAAGATGGTGTAAATCAGCCAAGTTCCTCATTTTTCCAAATAAATATCCCCTCCAGACTCTGAAAGTTTAATTCTAGTCCCATGATATCCATAAACTAAATAAGTAGACAATGTCTGTGATTTAATTGTCACCAATTAGTACATTATATCTATAAATGTTAGTGATTATTATGTTAAGCGTGTTTCTGTAGTCCATGTATTATCAGATGTTCTGCCAATGTTTTGCAAGTGAAGACCTTTGTTTATAATACTTCTTCAATAAAAAGCTTATTAGTTAACTTTTACTTGGCTCTTTAGGGATTAAGTAGGAAAGTGTGAAATAAGAAATGTGGGTTACCTACATGCCTCCCATAAGCAGACATCTTCTTAAGCCTACTGGCTACTGCCCTCCATAATCATAAATGCTGCTTTGGCTCATGTCCTCTGGACAATTTTTCATGAATTGTTTCACTCAAAATGATGTTGGGAAGAAGCCAACATCCCACCAAGGCCATGGCTCCTTATATTAGACACTTAGTAAACATTTGTTCATTTCGGGACATAGGCTAACCCTGGGAACACACACTATGTAGGTAGATAAAACGTCATTTAAATCAGTTCAAAAGAGTTCTGGCCTTTTGTTTTCCAACGCAGCGAGGTGTATGCCATTGATTTATTAATAAAGCGATAACTTTCCTAATTATTCAGATTATGTTAAATATGCTTGGTGTTTCCACAGTAAAAGTTACTCATTGTACAAATGTGATAAATGAGCACTCTTCCTCCTGAGCAGCCTTTCCCACTTTGAGAATGTTTTCGCTCAAGGTAGAAAGCACAGAAATGAACCTACATCTATCTGAAATTTGAATCATTGTCTACAAAATGTATGAGCATAGGATGATGCTATTGTCAAAAAGCATTATTTACCAAACACTGTTAATCTCATTTGAATACCAGATTCATTTTATACTGCCCAAACTTGTCCCCCCGCCCCCTCAAGTTTTTGAGTTCTCTTAGTTACTCATCATTGAATGTGAGTGTCTTTTTGATTACTGCATGACTGTGTTTCTTCCTCTGGCTTCTCGAGATGACTTAGAGATAGATTTACTGTCACAGAGTCATGGCTTCTTAGGATAATATAAATTTATAAACATGATTTCTTGACAGAACTTCTGTGTGTTTTAGAATTATGCAAACTATTATATCTTGGTCTATAAAAATATATTTGATTTCCGCTTCATCTAAATTCTATGCATGTCCTTTCAGTGTTTTCATTCCACAAAAGTGCAAAGCAACTGAAAAAATGTAAATGAGAGTCTTCAGTGGACTTTAGAGGAGTGATCTCAGGTTTAACAGATACCTGCAGGAAGCAATGATAGTGGGTAATAAACCCCAGATCAGTTACACTTTTTCCATGTGCTATGGAGTCTATGCACAAGAATTTTTATCTAATACTATATTATATGCTTTTATTTCTAGCTAGTACATTTATAAGAGTTTTTATATTGAAAAACATGATTTTGTTCCTTATCTCCAAAAGCAAAATGACTCTGCTCTATTACAAACCTATTAGACCATTATCTCCACATATTTAACTTTTTGATTTTTCAATAATGTTTTGTTATACAATCAGCAACTATACTACTACAAATGCCAAAAGATTCAAAACTGCTAAGTAGCAAATCTGTGAATTCACAATGATATTCTAAATGATCCAAGAAATGTCATTTTAAGTGGTAAAGTCAATATGTATTTTGGTTCGTTAACCAAGTACACAGTGGCTATTTCTATCATCTCTGTTTAACCAAGTGTGTATTGCGATGCTTGGCTTAAAACACTTCTATTTTTAGTTCTAATGGAACAGTCTTAAATTGCTTATGTTCTGTTTACTAAAGTCATCCCACTTGTTTCCATGGAAACTATGACAAGTGCTCCCGCTAACTATTTTATTGAAGATAAAGCTGAAGATTAGGAAGGTGCAGCATGTCATATTATAACTTATTTTTTTCAATATGTGCAAAAACACATGGCTACATTTATATTAAATATGAAATATAATATAAATTAACTTCAAATCAGTGAAGTTACCAGCCCCTGACCATCCGAGTCATAATTAGCACACAGACAACTCTAACTTTAATCTATCTTATAAAAGTTGATTTTTAAATCAGATTTGGGGAAATTAGAACACACTTCCCAAAAGAAAGAATTTTATAAATAACGAGATCTTCAGGCCTACCCTCAAGGTCCATTGAACCTGCGCTGCCCTCAAAACTATAACAATATTAGCAATAACCTTTGTTTCTAGCTCTGGCAGCACAAGCCATGTTTCAAGAAAGATAAGGAAATAAAGTTTTCACATACTTTTTTTTTAATAGTCAAAGCATGCATAGGACCAACGTTCAAAAGGGTTTTGCATACCTTTGGACCCTGCCTGTCTTCATCTGTGATTGGCCGGTACTTCCGTTACGAGTGTCCAGGTACTTCCACTTCCCCTCATTTCCCGGTGCCTGCTCCGCTCCCTGCAGTCTAGACTGCTCCTTCCTTTACACTGAACGTCTTTTCACTCGAGCCAAGATTATCTCAGTTGGGAGTAATGAAAGGATTCAAAATTGCACACTATTACCCGAATGATGGAGAACCCTTCGTGAAATTTTCACACTTTAAAAATACAATGATGTTTAACTCAAATGAACCCTTCCCCTGAGAAATTACTGTCCCAGTCACTATAACATATGGAACCATGGGGTAACAATGTGAGGGGTCTGCTGCGAGGGAATACCCATCGCTAGAAGTCAGGTTCAAGGAGTCAGTCTTTCAGTGGAACCATTTTCAGAGTTTCTGCAGCCTCTCAACTCCCGAATCTTCTGCATCATGTATCTTGAAGTTTCTTTTAGAGAATGTTGAGTGGTAGTGGATTTTAAACATAAGTATTTCCTTTAATTCATTTTATTCCCAGGTGATTCTGACAAAATATATCTTGCTATCTTTTAAATTTTTCTTTGGAAGAATATCCTTTTAGTTGACTGGATCAAATGTAAACAATAATATGGATGAAATTGTGTTCTTAACAAGAAGCAAATCTTAGAAAACCATTTTAATATGGGTATGGTAAAACTTTTATTTTCACAATTTTTTAAAATGGAACTTAAGAGAGTCAATAATGTACTGTTTTATGTTCAAGAAATTAAAGAAGAAAATGGGATATAATTTGTTTAACAAGAAAATCAAGATGGTACAAATGGATTATATTACCTTATCAAAATACAACTGTTTTTAAACTGATTAATATTTAAACAAAATACATAAAGAAGAGCCAACTTCCTGAAAGAAAGAATTTTATAAATAACAATGAACTCGTCAGGCTTGCCCTCAAGGTCCTTTTTCATGAAAGTTAAGAAATTTTAGTTATGTGGAATTTTTGGCCCCTCTACTAGTTAGTACAGGTGTTGAATATGAAAGCAAATAGGATTCGATACTCTGTTCTCTGTTTATCCACACAACAGTACCTGGGGTTGACAACAATTTATTTTTTTCTGGCCATATTTGTGCAAATTTTAAAGAAATATGTATATATATATTACAACATTAAATAAAGTCTCTTTTTTTCAGTGTTCATGACGATTTATTGGAGAAAACTCTGTAGAACTTTATAATTACAAAACTACTCAAACAGTAGTTTATTTCTGAGCAAACTCTCATTTTCCTTCTCCCAGGTTCTACTTTCATTTGTAACACTCACATCATTCCAGTGAAAAACCAAGAGGGTGTGGCCATGATGTTCATCATTAACTTTGAATATGTAACAGATGAAGAAAATGCTGCCTCCCCAGAGAGGGTAAACCCAATATTACCAGTCAGAACAGTAAACCGTAAGTAAAATGCAATTTATACTTTTGATAGACTGCTACAGTAATCACCTTACTTTATTTGTCATATCACTTTGGCTTTCAAAATATATTTTCACACATTACAATAATGAAATATTGATACCAAAAGAGCAACATTGACCAAGGGACAAAATACAAAAGAGTTAGGAAAAAAGGGGAATGGAAATAGGAAACAGAAATTTAGATGTGGTGCTTCCTTGTGGAGATCACACTTTAGTGAAATGAAACAAATGTGCATGTATTGTCGAAAGAGAAGTCATCTGCCTTGAAATCTCCCACCAATTCACAATCAAAAGATAAGAAAAGAATGGACCACTAAAAACCTTATGAATTTTAAGTAAAATAACTTTATCTAATGATCCATAGATGTTGTTACTCATCTCCTCCTTAATTTAACAGAGAATTTATCAACTGCCTCCAAAGAAGGCTATTTGATTTGGAAAAAACTGTAGTTTATTCAACCAACCATTGGACATGTGCCCACCTTCAAAGTTTAGCTATTATAAATAATACCAGAGTGGATCTTGCACATGCATTTTTATTCCCATGCAGACAACTTTTCAGGGTAGAGTCCTAGTAGTGGAATAACAGGGCTAAAGGGTATTAGCATAAGCAATCTTTTTAAGTACCGTCCAAGGTCCTTCTGTATGATTTGAACCATTTTATACTATACACAGCAATGTCTTAGCCATGTCAACAAAAAAAGTCAATCTTCTTGATTTTTGTCATTCTGATGGCTGTGAAGTAGTTCCTCAGTTAGTTGGGGTTTACATTTTTTTCTTATTATGAATGGCATTAGTAAATTTAAGCACTTTACACATTTTCTACCACTGTCTATCAGTTAATCATACTGGGTTGGCTTGCATAGTCTATGATGCTAAGAGCTATGACTCTATTATTTCAACTATCAGGAGGGTCACCCCTGGTGGGCAGATTCAGCATAGCTTTAAGACTAAGACAGAATGGAAAGAAAGATGTGATCATCTACGTGCCTCACAAAAACATAGACCATCAAAGCACATTAAGCAAGAGAGAGACCATTTCTTTGACAAATGGTGCTGGCAAAATTGAATATCCGTCTGCAGAAAAATGGAAGAGGACCAATATTGCCCACCACAGGCAAAAGCAAACTCAAGATGGATCAATGACTGAAGTGTAAAGATCATAACTGATAAAACTGGAACAAATTCAGGGGCCCTAATACTTGGCACACATATGCTATCAAACATAAGCTACTAATGCACAAACATCTATGCACAGAAGATAAACTAGACGTTTGTCATCTCCTAAAATTTGGACTTGTTTGTACATCAAAATATTTCCCCAGAAAAATAAAAAGAGAACCTATACACAGCGATATGCAAATGATATGATTGCTGAAAATGAGGAAAACTTGAAGCACTCGCTGAGGAAGGTCCAGGACTGAAGGCTTCCGCATGGATTACAGCCTGGAAGTGGAATTACAAGGCTGAAGAAAGCCTAAATCTTCAAATCTGAACTACCGTCCTACTAAGTGAAGAAAAACTTTGTAAGTTGTCAAGGATTTCGTCATTCTTGTATCCACAATCAATGCTCATGGAACAGTAGTCAAGAGATCAAACAACCCATTGCACTGGGG
The DNA here is from genome assembly GCF_000313985.2 of Echinops telfairi. Lineage (NCBI taxonomy): Eukaryota > Metazoa > Chordata > Mammalia > Afrosoricida > Tenrecidae > Echinops > Echinops telfairi. The sequence goes on from NW_022103900.1 coordinate 12,599,607, forward strand.
AACTCTGCTGCACAAGACCTCTTCAAAGTGTCGAAATAACTTGGTTCCAACTGCTAGCGACCCTGTGCAGACCAGAAGGAAGTACTACATCATCCTCACCATTGCTGTGGTTCAGGCCCTGGCCAAAGCCACTGTATCAATCCTTCTTGTCCAGTGTCTTCCTCATTTTTGATGTCCCTCCTCTTTACCAAGCATGATGTCATCTCTAGTGCTTTGTCTTTTGTGGTACCATGTCCAAAGTATAGGAAATGAAGGAACTAACTGTATAGAAATATTCTCATTCGAATGTATCTATCTTTGTGGGCCTACTACAGCTCTTCCTCCCAAGCCCATTTCACTTGCATGTCTAGCAATGCTTCTACTTGTTGATAAACACAGCAGGATTACGTGTATAGCTAGAGTTAAAGCTAGAACTTCCCTGTGTCTTCTTTCCATTGTCTCCATCATTTTTTGGTCAATTTCCCTTTCACTGTATAGTGCCTTTCTTGTCACCCAATTTAAATCTACTTAACTTCAGAAATAATGAAAAATATTTTAAAATTACACTCATTTGTTTAATTTCATCTTGGACATTTTATATTTTTGTTGTTTTAAATGGAATCTGCTCTTTCACTATTTTTTTCATTTCGGCATATAAAGGTTTTGACATGCGAATTTTATAGCCTTCAATTTTACTGATTTTTATTAACTTACAGTGGTTTATGCATTGATGCTCATCAGGTTTTTTTTGTATATAGGATGTCAAATAGAGGTCGTTTTAAAATTTAATTTTCTATTCTTACAAAGCTCAGTTGTTTTTCTCCTCTTTGTCTAATTTCTCTCCAAGATAATGTTAAATAGAAATTAGGACAATGAACATTCTAGCACTCTTGAGAATTGGTGGGACTCTCATCCACGCCTTCCACTAATTAAGATGAAAGCCTTTAGGTTGATTTGTATGTGTTTTATCATTCTAAGAGTTTATTTATTCATATTTACTGGAAAATGAGTGTTAAATTTGTCAAATACCTTCTCAGCATCTGTAGAAATAGGTGTACTGTTTGTTTCCTTACTGATATGGTAAATTTGATCAATGCAATATTATTTTGTAACTATTCTTGTCTCTGGAACAAGGCGCATTTGGATGATGTATTTCATTTTTAATATAGTATGCTATTCAATTTTTATATCATTTTAGGATTTACATGTTTATATTTATTAGTGATGTTAATGTGTAATTTTTGTGAATAATAAGCACAATTTTTAAAAAATTCATCCTACTAAGAAACTGGTAG
>NW_022103900.1:12601253-12617749 GCF_000313985.2 Echinops telfairi
GTGTGTGTGTGTGTGTGTGTGTGTGTGTGTAGACGAGCCTTGGTGGGATAGTGGGTTACTTGTTGGGCTGCTAACCTCAAGGTTATTCATTCGAAACCACCAGCTGCTTCTTGGGGGAAAGATAAAGCTTTCTACCCCCTTAAAAGAATTGCGGTCTTAGAAACTCACAGGAGCAGTCCTACCCTGTCCTATAGGGTTGCTATCAATCATCATTGACTGGTAGTGAGTTTTGTTTCTCATTTGTTTGTTTGTTGGTTGGTTGGTTTTAAGTTTTATAAATCCATAAGCCCTGGTGGGGTAGTGGGTTATGAGTTGCACTGCAAATCTCAAGTTGACCAGTTTGAAACCAGCAGGCTGAGAGAGAAAGATGAGACTTTCAATTCCTGAAAGGTTCAGCCTCAGAAACCCACAGGGGCAGTTTTAGTTTGTCCTATAGGGATTCTATGAGTCACATTTGACAGAAGTGACATTTTGGAATAAATTCATACATGGATCTCTGGTGACAGAGTAGTTTAAAGTAATTGTCTGTTAACCACATGACTGGCCATTCAAATCCAGAGTGGCTCCAAGGAGGAGAGATGTGGCAGTCTGCTTCAGTCTCGAACATTCCGTGCAGCAGATCTGGTCTGTCGTCCAAGTATGACTTGGAGTAGACGAGACAGCAGTGGGTTATACGTATTTGTGTGAGTCTGTTTCTTAACTACCTTACTATTATATTAAGGCTTTTTTATTTTCATTTTCTGCCCTCTAGACATGTCTTTGTATGAAAGAAGTCTATTAAGTCTTGTTATTAGGGCATTTCTCAAAATTTTTCCTTTCCTATCTTGTAGCTCCTGTTTTATGAATCTGGTTGCTGTGTTGTTTCATAGTTATTTTGCATCATTTCATATTATTATAACACTGAAGCCTCTTTATTTAATAATTTCCTCTTATATTCTACTAATCTTACATCGTGATAGACGTTTTGTGGTATTTTTTCCTTTCTTGAGAGAGAAATGGTTACATTCTTAAACACCTCTTAATCTTTCTATGATTTTAATGTTCATTTATATATGGCACGGAGTTAGGTTTTGCTTTGTTGCTTATCAGAAAATGTAATTTTTATTGGAAATGAATGTACAGTACTAGGATTTACACTTAATGATATAATTGATATATTTGATCTTATTACTAGCATTTTATTCTACCTTAAATTTACTAGACATTTTGTCATCTGTTTTGTTGTTGTTGTTGTTCTGGTTTACCGTGTTTCATTTTGTTTGTTTTGTTCCATATTTACTAGAAATAATTTATATAATGTCCTGAACATATCCTTCTTTTTCTCAAGCAATGTAGTTTGATCTATTACTGTGAATAGGAATAACATTGGCTTGTAATTCTTTTTTCGTTCTTCCCAATGCAAAAGTTTTTATTGAAAAAATTTTGGTAAAATAATATTACCACAAAATACTGTTATCTTCCTTAGTGCTTATCTCTGTGTTCGTCATTATGATTAGTCTAACCTCATTCCATTTATTAGCTTTAACTTGTATCATCTGATGACCACTTGTTATCAACATATTAATTAATGATTCGATTCTATAGTTTCTTCTTCCTCCTTCATTTCCTGTTTTATGGGTTGTGACATTGTTGTTTATCCCTAGTAATAGCTACATACCTCTGACGTATGCTTTTATCTTCAATGTCCAGTTAGTTGGATTCAATACTTCTTTCCCAGAGATTTCACAAAATAATATTTGATCATTCCGTATTGACTAAAGGCTCAGTGGTAAAATAATCTCAGAGTTCTTGTGGTTAGCAGCCCAACCTACAATCACTAGGCCACCAGGACTCCCTGCATACATAATCTTTGCTCCTGGAAGCAGGAATCTAGAAATTGAGTGGCATACTGCATTGACCAACTCTGCTTGCTGAAGAGACAGATGTCACTTTAGAGACTCGGGTGCACGTGACCCACGCTGTGGTATTTTTGATCACTTCAAATCTATGTGAAAATTGGCAATGCATAAGAAAGACCACAGAAGAATTCATGCATTTGAATGTTGGTGTTAGTGAAGAGTCTTGAAAGCACTGTGGTCTGCCAGTGAACAAGCAATCCTTTTTAGAAGAAATACACCTAGAATGCTTCTTGGAAGTAACAAGTTATCAGGAGATGCACCATTCCCTGGAAATGGACATCAGAACATCATGTTTGATGTAGCTCAATGAACAAGAGCAGACCCTCAACAAGTTGGGTTGGCGCATTGGCTAAAACAATGAATGACCTGAAAGTAGCAACGATCCTGAGCCTGGCTCAGGATGGCGCGATGTTTTGTTGTGCATAGGGTTTCTAGAAATTGGGACCAACTCTATTGAACCTAACAACCGCAATGTCATTTTTAGAAGAATCCGTAAGAAAATTGGAATTTAGAATGTTTCCTAAGCTGGAAACCTTTTCTCCATACATTAACAATTAAGAAAAGAAATGTTTATACTGGGCGGCATAAATTTAGCTTTCAAAAGAAAATTTAAAATATAACCCTAAATAACTATGTTGTAAACCTGAAGATAAAACTAAATCACAAATATATCAGTTTATAATTTTTTACAGTCTCATTTACTTCTGTCAATATATCCCAACGACGGCACCATATTCCATTAAGCAATATTGGCAAATACATTAGTGTGTCATAATAATATGATCATAACTATTTTATCCTGAACAGTAGCACACCTGGGAAAAACTCTCTGTCAAAATCACCAATTTGTCAGTCTCCCATGTGACACATTTAGAAACAAAATTGAACTACTGTTTAAAAAAAAATTCTACCATCAAAGGTTTGTTCTTTTAACTTGAGGTTATTTTAATATCTTGATATTTCCATGAACAAATTCAGTCCGTATTGAATGATTTCTGAGAGCACACTTCAGGTAGTATGCGATTATAATGTTTTCATGGATATCAGTAAGATAGTTTGGGGACCTCCTGGTTTAATTTAATTTTTGTTTCCTTAGATTCTTCATTTTCCCCATGGAAGGCTTATCTTTCATGGTCCATCAAAATTGAATAGAAATGAAAAGTGGATGAGCCCATCAACAGCATGGCAATAGCATGAATTTTCAAAATAAAGTAGTTATTTTCAACTAAATATAAATAGAACATTGGAACTTTGGTTGCTTGAATAGAAGCTAATCTGCACAGTATCCTTTGAGGATATAAGACACAGTCGGTGCAGCTTACGTTTAATAGAAAGTGATTTCAATAGCTTCTCATGTGAAAGTCACAGCAAATGCAGCAGAGAAGCTGTGCAGTCGAAGTTCTCCTACACTGCAGCTGTCACGCATATCAGGGAGTCACTGAGGGAGTCTAAACATGCAGATAAAATCAGTTCCAGGGGATTATTACAAAGGCCTCTTCATTACCACCAGGATATTGGCTTTGATGGCATTCTATGCTCTGGATTTCCCTTCACTTGGTGTCAGTGTTTGAAGGATTAATTATTAAATCAAGCAGAAACGTAAAAGACAAATTATGCTTGCTAAATTCAGATGCAATTCTTTTTTTTTCTTTTTACATGTTTAATAATTCCATATTATTTTTGCATAATTATAATTTAACCATCTTTCTAAAATAATATATAAGCTATTTAAAATACATTTTTCCAAGGGTGGCCATTAAAAGTAACTATAAAGAAAAGAAGGAAGGGAGAGGAAGGAAGGAAGGGATTTCTGGTGTGTTGATTTTTGCAGAATAACTGCAAATTTTTGCAGAATAACCTTCAGCACATCCTTACTGTTGATTCAAAATGTACATTTGGATGGCGGGTTTTTGTTTTTTGGTTGTTGTTTTTTTTACTTTAAATGGCATGAAATGAATTGTTTTTCTTCTCAAAATTATAGTTTAATAGTTTGGTCTGGATTTTATTTTATCAGCTATAGAATCTACTTTAAGAATTCAGCAAGAGTTTTCGTTTTTTCCTGAACCCATTTTATTGGGAGCTAATCCAGATATCATATGATTCCGTAGTTCAGTCACATAAAAGGGTATTATATAATTGTTGTCACAATCCATTTTAAACATTTTCTTCCTTCTTGAACTCTTTGATCTCAGCTCCCCTTGACCCCCTCTTTCTCTCACAGTGCCCCACCACCACCCAGGAACCTTTATTCTACTTTTTAGGGAAGTTACCAGCTCACAAGTCAGGTTCAACATATAGTAAGGATACAGTTCCTTTTCTCATCAGCACCTCTTCTCAGCTAATGGCATGTAAATAGAAGTTTAGTTACAAAGAAATCATTGACAGTATATATGAACAGAAAGGAGGCTAGTTCTCAGTGGTTAACGTGATGATCAGCTAACAGAACGGTCAGTGGTTTGAATCCACCAGCTGCTTCACAAGTAGTCACTTCCAAGAAAAGGGTTATTGTTCTTCGTAGATGGTTCGGACATAAGCCACTCTCCTTACAACAAAAGATTAAAAACCACCCTGACCTCTGATAGCCTCACAATCTTTGCCGTGGTCCAGTCCATTGACCAAGCCTCTGTGTGCGTTCATAAGGTTGAGAGCCTTCTTCACTTTAATTGATCCTATACTTAACCAAGCACAATGTCCTTCTCGAGGAGGGACTAGTCCCTCTTGATAGCATGTCCAAAATACATGAGACAAATCTCGTCATCCTTTCTTCTAAGGAGCGTTCTGTCTGTACTTCTTCCAGAACAGATCTGTGCATTCTTCCGACAGTTCACAGTATGTCATGTGTTTGGCAACACCACGATTCAGAGGCATCCGTTCTTCTGCAGGCTCCCTTTTTCATTGTGCACCTTCAGCCTGGGTATGCACTCACTGAAAATACTATGGCTTGGGCTAAATATATCTTAATTGTCAAAGTGCTTCTGAACACTTTAAAGGGTTTTTTTTGCAGCAGATTTTCCCAATGCAATCCATTGTTCAATTTCTTGACTGCAGTTTCTAAAAGAGTTGACTAAAGATTTAAGTAAAATGAAATTCTTGACAACTTCAATCTTATATCTATTTATTAGGATGTTGCTAAATGGTCCACTTCTAAGAATTTTTATTTCCTTGTGATGGGGTATAATCCATACTAAAGACACTGTATGGTCTTTGCTCTTTACCCGTAAGTTCTTCAACTCCAAGTTTGTGTCACCTGTGCATCCTAGGTAGTAATTGAGTTTTCTCTAATCTTGATGCCCCACTCTTCTGCATATAATTCAGTTTCTCGGATAATTTGCTCAGCGTCCAGATTGAATAAATGTGTTGAAAGCCTGTAACCCTTACACAAGTCTTTCCTGATTTTAAACCACCCATCATCCCTTTGTTTTGTTTGAATTGTTCCATCGATCTTGATTTATACACAGGTTCTGCATGAACACTGTAATGTCTCTGGAATTCCTATCATCCACAATATGATCTATAAAGTTAAATGTCTGTATGGTCAATAAATACCATAAACATCTTTCTAAATATTTTCTGCTTTCAACCAAGATCAATCTTATTTTAGTAATGATATCCCACAATCCTGTTCCTTACAGAATACAGCTTAAATTTCTGGCGGTTCCATAAAGATTCACACTAAAAGCAAAACTTACAGCTATGATGTTCCTTCTGACTCATAGTAGCATTGGAACCCCTGTAGGACAGTTTGGCTCTTTTCTATTGGGTCTCCATGAATAAGAATCCACTCAGTTTCAATTAGTATATATATATGGAGGCAGGCACAGAATCCAAGCAAGCAGGGAAGGTGAAAGGCAACAGAGAGAAGTTCTCACTGTCACTCTTATAAAAAGGCCATACTAACAAAGTGCCATTGTGTTAGTCTGGGTACATTAGAGAAACAAATCCACAGCAAATCCTCATATGTATGTAAGAGAGAGTTTTATGTGCAAGTTAAGTGTACATTAAGAAAGCACTCAGTCCAATCCAAGCCCATAAGTCTGACATTAGCCCATATGTCTCAATCCAATCCAAACCCATAAGTCCCAACTCAGTCCAATCCAAGCCCATAAGTCCAACATTAACCCATATATCTGACACCGATCTACAAAGTCTTCCTCAAACTCACCAAACATACACTATGACGCCGACTGCAGGAGGAAAGCTGAATTAGTGAACATATTAAGCATCTCAACGCTGTCAGGGGTCTCCACACGGATGCTCTAGCACCCAGGGCTGCATCGGGGTAGGTCCATGTGGCTTCTCCTCAGGGATGTCTCACAGGAAGTGAACCTTGCCAGCTGAGGCAAAGAACTAGCTAAGACAGCCACACACTGGTCTGACCATCAGAGAACAAGCGACCAGAGAACCAGAAAGGTGAGGCTCGCTGAGCCATTTATCTCTCCACCCTTCAATTAATCCCACATGTGTTTATCAGCCAGGTTGGCACAATAAACCTTAACTATCACAGACATCATAAGGCTACCACCTGACTGACAATTGGACTCCACCTTATCTCTACTATCCAGTTGTCAAAAAATCAACCCACCACAGTACCCTATGCAAAAAAACAATTGTGATGGCTTTCTCTGGGAACATATCATTTTTCATAAATTTATTTTGTATGAAATATATAGGGAAAGCCACAAACAGATTATTTAAGAAGTCTGAGAGAGTGATGATTTTGATAAACCTAACCATTGAATCAGACATCCTTAATCATCAATGTTCTAGAGGTCATGTGCAGCATATTTACCTACTTCAATACATCTTCTGATCTTTGACTGTAACGATGTTACTTTGAGGATTAAGGTGTGCCTGCCCTAAGCCATGGCAGTCTCCATTGCCTCATATACGTGTGAAACTTAAACACCGAATAGGGAAGACCAGGAAGAAGCACTGCGTTTGAATCGGGTGCTGGAGAAGAATGTTGGCAGTACCATGGACTGCTCAAAGAGCAGTCTGATCTGTGTTGGAAGACGTAAGACCAGAGTGCTCTGCTCCTCAGAGGCAAGGATGGCAAGACTTTGCCTTACATACTTTGGACGTGTGATCATCTTGGTGGAACAGAGGGGAACTGGAAAAGAGGAAGGCCCCCAATGAGATGGACGGTCACCGTGGTTGCAACACTGGGCTCCGGCATAGGAGCAGTTTTAAGGAGGTGCAGGACGATGCAGTATTTGGTTCTGTTGTTCCTAGGGTCACTGTGGGCCAGGGCTGACTCTGTTACCCCTCACAACAACCACTGAATTGATAAATACTGAACAATTTAGTTGCTTGCCATAGTTTTATACAAATAGCATCCATGTTACATGGGGTTTTTTGGCAAACCTTTCAGATACAAGTTTTCTTAGGCACATTCTGTGCATTACATGTATTGTTGATGTTGGAGGATTATATATGAAAAATACCGTTAATTGTCTGCATTATAATAAACAGAAATACAAAATAAATAAAACAATTACAATTTATCTAGTCTGTTAAGGGTTATGGAAATATTTGGAAATTGTTAGTACTTACAGTTGCGAAATATGATGAACATCATTAATATGTCAGCATTGTTTATCTAAAATTAATTGATGGGGAAAATGCTTTATCATATGTAATATTGTGTTAACAAAATAATGTTGCCTTAAAGCTAATGTCATCAAATAGTTGTAAACTAATACTACTTTTCACTCTTTTATTAACTAAAACACTTTTTATTTAAATTTATATCTACTTAATTTACTGTTACTATCATTGTCCACAATAAAGCAAAGTGAAAAAAAAACTTCAAAGGTCAGCCCAAGAAGACAAAGTCATGTATTATGGTGAAATACATGAAAACCTTGAGTTAGAAAGCCCACGAGGAAAAACATGCTCAGAACATCTAAATCTCAATGAACTGAAGAAAAAATTCAAGCTTCTAATTGAAATAATGAAGACTTCTATAAGGAAAATATTGAACAACACAGTAAGCACCAGACGACATTAGAAAGAATAAACAGAGTCACTATAATAAAAGAAAGGCCTTAAGCCCTCATCCTTCCAGAATACTTTCTTCTAAAGACTCTTCACCTGTGGAGCGTCCTTAACTTCCTTGACAGTCTGTGTTTGTGTATCCCTATGACAAAAAGATTTCTCTTGCTCGTCCTGCCGAAGAGATCGGTCAATTATGTTTGCCTGGGCAAGGAACACGCATGAGTTCAGATGGCTAGGATTCAGAATAGAGAAAGCGGTGAGGACTGTGAATAACTGGACAATTCCTACCTCATGTAAGAACCAGTGGTGCTTCAGGCCAGCTCAAGATAGAGATGAGGGATTGTCTTCCATCTATTTTCATCATTGTGTACCTTGTAAGTATCCAGGACATATTTTAAATGCATAAGTAAATAAATGCTTTTATTTTGCAGTGTCCTACTGAATAAGCATTAGCCAAATTTTCTGAGTCAATAGTTCTTGGGAGTCTGATTCCCGAATGAGCAGCATTTGCATCACCCTGCAGCGTGTTCAAAATGTAAATTCTACTTGGATGGACCATCAAGACCCAGGAAAGCACCAGTTAAGAAATCAACTGATGTAGGATTTGGGGCGCACATGTCGCAAAAGACCTCTTGAAATCATAGAGGTCGCTTTGATTGCAACATGGACCTAACTCAAGCCAGGGCCTTTTCAGTAGGGTCATATGCATGTGAAGGCTGTACAGGGGGACTAATTAAGCCAGAACAAGAAGAGAGGCATCTGAATCGTGGCTTTGACAAATCTTGTGTAGAGCACAGACTTCCAGGAGAATGAACAAACTCATCTTAGGAGAAAATGGCTAGCCTTTGCATGCTGTGCGTTAGGCGGCTCATAAACAAAGAGCAATTGCTAGACCAGGAGACCGTGTCTGCCACAGTGCAGGGTCCGTGAAAATGTGGAGACTATTCAGTGAAAGGGATGAGCACAGTAACAACAAGAATGGATTCAGCTCCACGGGGGAACATGTTATTGTCTTGTACGAAGAGTCATCTTGAGGTGGGAAAAATTCCGCCCCAAGTCATAACAAGCAAACACCAGAACCTCTTCTTCAGAGACACCAGAACCTCTTCTTCAGAGGCTCCGGAGGGGGAACCTCCCAATCTGGTTTGAACTAACCCCTTCAGGCGATTCTGATGCCTACTAAGGTTTAAAAACAAATAGTATACGTAAACTAATGTTTAAAAAAAGTTACATAAATAAACATAAAGTAGAATTACATAGACATTTTATTTTCCCAATACATTTTTAAAATGAAAAACTTTTTATGTTATCAAGGTGGACTGTAAAGGAGACTTTTATTTTAAGATGATCAGAAGAGAATTTCACTTCTTTGTTTACTAAAATAAGTTTGAATTACTCTGAAAGCTTCAACCAAAGCTAAGTCTGTACAAAACACAGTTGATAATTTAGGCAATTACCCAGCTGAATTAAACCACTTTTAAGATATTCACATGCTTTGGACTTCCTGCTCAAACTAATGCAGACAGACAATGCAGAGTTGCCTGCATCGCTGTATGACTCCTTCAGCTTTGTCGCTCCGTTTCCAGACCTCAAGAAACAAAGGCAAGTTTCAGGGCAGCTGGTTTACAAATTCAGTGGAGCTGAAAGTCATGCTTTCAATCAGAGATGGAAAGCTGCCATAGTAATAGAGTTCCCCATGCAGCAAGAATGACTGAAGTAGCAATCTTTTATTCTGATGAATTTAATTAAAGGTTTTACAATGTAAATGCTGCTTGCTTTTCTTATGTATTTTGGAAATTTTTTTAACTAAAAGATCGAATTTGATAAAGAACCAGGAACGATGACATGGCTGGAAAAAAGATACCTTGGGAAAGGCCAATTCCATGCTGCAATCAGTGTGATATCATGTTTTTCACATGGTATGATGTATGTAGACCTAAGAACAACAAGCCTGCTTGTAGCCGGGGAAAATCATACATTGTCCCTTTATTAAGAATGAATGTTAGTGAACTACTAAACCTGCATATCCACACCAGAATATTCCAGACAGGCATCATCCAGAAGACTGTGTTACCTAACAGCACCCCAATCATGGGTAATTCCTATCCATACAGCTTTGGGATAATTGGTGTGTATACACCATTTGTACCTGGACCTCTCTGTCGAAAGAGTTCCTGTCAAAATGCTGACTATCTGGTATCCGAAATGACCAAGCCCAACCCACTGCCACGAGTCCATTCTGACCCCTAGTGGCCCTACAGGGCAGAGTAGACTGTCCATTATGGCTTCCCAGTCCATCAAGCTTGACAGGGGCAGACCGCCTCATCTTTCTCTCTCAGAGCAGCGAGTGGAATTGAACCACCAACTTTCTCCTTAGCAATCAAGTGCTTAGCTCCGATGCTGGCATCAATCTTTTTAACAGCACTGAATGGACTCTGTAATGTGTCATTTGGAAAAGAACACATATATTTTTCAATGAACTAACAATATAGGCAAATCATGCATTGATTTATTAAGTCATGATCTTAAATGCAATGGGAGTTGGTGACTTAATGGTTAAGCACTCAGCTGCTCACCAAAAGATCAGAAGTTCTAACCCACCAGACGTTGCCTGGAAGAAAAATGTAGCAGTCTCTTATTTATAGATTACAGTTCAACTTTGTCCTATTGTGTCTCTATGAGATGAAATAGAGCCACAGGTACTGCATTTGGAGGGTTAATTGCATAGGTGTGGGGGGGGCGGTGTACACTCATATAATATTGGTGTGTGCTGTAATTCTTGGACCTCTTTGCTCACTGCATAATTTTCAACTTTGGGTGGCTAAAGACAGTGCGTAGCCTTGTCCTATTTTCTGTCTTAACTCTATATCGCAAGCCCATGTCTTCTGCTTCTTTGCGTTCATGCTAATCCTGCTAGGTTGCAAGCCATGTCTCTCAGACATGATCAGCTTGTGACAACCCATCCACAAATGTTCTCTGATGCTGGCTCAGCTCAGGTACTTGTTTTTATACCTGCTGCAACAAAGACCTCCCCGGCCCCACCCGTGTGTGTGCTCCCTGAGCAGAGTTCAAATCACTTCAAGATCCCAGTGTGATACTTCATTCATTTCCTTATTTGTAAGCCCTTGCTTTTTCTTCGACTATGCACTCCCCCAGAAGAGGTCATTTTGTGTCAGACTTACAAGTTCAGTGAACTTCATGGTGGCCTTGTAATATTAGTAACATCAGGACTGCTCTGTGTTTACATCTGCAAATCAGTGTAACCACTTGGCCAGTGCTTATTTCACTTTGAATGGTGCTTTTCTCTCAGTCTTTCCTTGGATCTAGCCTTCTTTGGCAACATTCTGGAACACTCCAGCCACCCCTGGATGGGGTCATAGACCTCCACACATAGGTAGGAACAGGTCCCTCTCATCTGAAAGCCCCCGAGTAACATTTCTCCCTAGAAGAGCAAAAGGATATGTCCATCATCTTTCCCCTATCTCCTGCCAAATGAGATTGTGCTCATTCTCTGACTCGGTCATGGGAGCCACGGTTTCTTTGCACCTCCCGAAACCGCTGGCTGCATAAAAAGCATACCATGTTTGTATGGCTTCCAATGTAAGTCCCAGACTTACAAATACCCTGATTTTCAAAAGGTACATTGATAGTCACCCCCAAAGTCATATTCTCTGTGATACTAGCTCACAGTAGATGTATCCAGATAATAACTCTTTCAGCCCAGAAGTTATTATCTGAATACATCCCTCTGTACTGGATGCTGGCACTCAGCCTAGACCCTCTCTGAAGGGCTCACACATCACAACCCAGCTGCTGTAAGTATGAACTGGTGAGGGCACCAAATGTCATAAGTGGAAATTGCCCCAGCTGAGATAATAGTCCTTCCCTTAGGTAAGGTAATGGCAGAGAGTGGTCGACTGATGCAGGGACATAAAGGCCCGATAGCCTGTTTTCAATTTGGGGTAACACTGAAGCACTATCCCAGTCTAGAGCTCCTGCAGGGTTGACTGAAACTGTGGTTGTACTCGCAGGACATTTTACTTTCGTTGCTAAATCCTGTCTTCCTCTCTAAATCTACACTACAAGAGCACTTCTCATGGAACTGTTTGACAAGCATTTTCAGGGATCTTATCGAAGATCCTTTTCCACTGCTCTTCATCCTTGATGAAGGAAAAACTCTGTTCGCTGTCTCATCTCCAAAGCTTCCCAACACACTTGCTGCCCAGACACGAGCCCTCTCCTTTCCCCTTATTATCTTCCCCAGCCTGTTTGGCTACTGGACTTTGAAATCCTACTTTTCATTACATAATTTAACTAAACAGAACCAAGCAAGCCAAAACCGTGTCTTATTTAATTGGGTTCTAATCATAAGTGCATTCGATACTCAGAGTCCTGCGATTTTGTAAAAATGATGAGAAACTGAACCCAAGGAATGATTGGAAATTTACAGTGCAGGTTGAGATGATCCAACGATTGTGAAAAAATGGGGGGTTTTGCATAGAGACTTGGGGTTCTTTTGCAGAAGACATTACTATTTCTATTATTTCTAAAAAGCTCCTAATTTAGAAGATTTGTTTGGAGTTAAAACATGAAGTATTGTTATTTCGTTCTCTAATAGTTGGGAACCAGCTCCACGCGTTGCGAGAGAGACGAAGAAAAAGAGAATGATGCCTTAGGAGTTGAGATTTTTCTCAATTGGGGCAATGCTCAGTGAAGTCGTCTTCTCATTCCCATGAAAGATGGCTTAGAAAATGCAACTGCGATCATGAAGGCTCGTTGGAGAAATGTGGTTAGCACAAATAGGAAAGCAAAGAACTTTAAATCTAGAAGGAATCGTGAGGCCACTGATCCTATGGGATGTGAAGGGAAGTCAGCTGAAGGATTTGATGAGTGGAGAGTCATTCAACTTCTGAAACCATAAGCAAATATCTGTGTATGTATTTAGCTTTATTTAGAGAAAAGGAAATGTGATTTTCATGTGGACTCTTTATGACTCAAAATATCCCTAATATCAGGTAACACTGAAATTAAATAGAGAAAACTGCTGTGTTTTTTTTCTTCTGATGTACCCTGATTCTTTACTAGACCTTAGGACACGTACTTAACATTTTTGCTTAAATAAATTGAATTCTGTTGCTGGGCTTTAAGATGCAAGGATGATGGGAATGGTTCTTTGCCTTCTTTGTTGAACGGAGCCCCGATGATCTAGTGGATTCTTCGTTGGGCTGCCAAGCACAGGGTAAGCAGTGTGAAAGCATCAGCCATTATGTGAGAGAAAGACCAGGCTTTCTACTCCCTTAATTTACAGTCTCTGGACCCCACAGGGTCTCTTCGACCCTGTTCTCTAAGGTTTTGACTCCATGGCAGTGAGCTCCTTTGTTGAAGAATGCGAAGCTCCTAGTTAACTAGGTCATATTCATGTGCCTCTTCCAACCATATATTCATCGGCTTCACAAATACGACCGATCTAGAGAAAGTAAGGTGTAAAAAACAAAGCAAAACCCACTGGAATCAAGCCTGTTTTGACCCATAGAGACTCTACGAAGGGTTTCCACGGTTCTAGATCTTATGGGAGCAAATAGCCTCTACATCCTCCCACAGAGCAGTGGGTGGTTTCAGCCAGCCAGCTTTGGGTTAACAGCCCAACTCATTCCTGACCCAGGTTAGAGTAGAAATTAATTATAATTTTATATAGGCTGGCAACTGTGCTCATTATTCCAAGAAAATTAATTATATTTAAGTGAATCACTTAATAGTATTAGCATTTCTGGGAATCTGAGAAATGTGTGAAAAATTGAATCGCACTTTTCCTGCTTTAGATGTACTGAGACTTTTAGTAAATGTTAAGCTACTTGGGATTTATATTAATTATTCTAAGACATAAACATAATAACATATATGTGCCTTATGGGTGTGTTTTTTTTAAAAAACCATGTTAGGATTACTTCCTCTATGTTATATCTCATGCCTGAAAGTGCTAGCTGTGAACAAAATTCTCGATGCCTATTCTTTCTGAATGAACTACAGTTGGACAATTAAGTCTGTAATGCACTATAACATGGTCATAGTAGCCCAATGATGCAGAAAAGACCATCTGTATCGCCTGACGCAACTGTACTATGGGAGTAACTTAAACGCCTGGTGTAGTCATTAACTGAAGTAAGCCAGTGAGTTGTTTTTAGAGAAGGAGGGTAATTGAACTGATGAAGAATTAGTAAAAGTAGGCATTGACCTTCAATGCCTCGTAATAAGCTTGCAGAATTGATTTGTACACTGTTTTATAACTCAATTTTGTGTGCATTAAAAACTAATCAAATGACTTCGATGCAGTTCACTGATTTTTAACTTGCCAATTTACTTGAGCACATACCATTTGTTAGGAGAACTATGTATGAATGCCTGCAAAACAGCCACCACGATACACTCTCATCTATAGCTTATTAATCCAAAGTTGAATGCTGAACACTTGGGGTTTGTCTGTGAAGCGTGCCATGTCTTTCCCCAAAGTCAAAAATTATATTTCAATTATAGATAAAACACTGTAACTACTGACACATAAATGCAAGCTTACAATTAAATGAGGCTGACTAAATCCAAAATTTTCTGTAATAACATTTTACTAAAGCTTCATTACATGATTAAATGTGAAAAACACTTCCATTTACTTTCTAAAAACAGAATGACAAAATTCCTTGGCAGAGAAAAAAATAAAATTCACCATAAGAATTGCAGCAGGTATATAAATTAAAACAAGCAAACAAAGCACAGCCAGCAAGCGTATTTGGACTCCTGTAGAACTGCCCCCATGGATTTTCAAGACAATAAATCTTTATTGGAATAGAAAGTCTCCTCTTTCTCCCTTAGAGCAGCTGACGAGTTCGAACTCCTAACTTTTTGGTTAGCTCCCTAGTGTATAGGCCAGTACACCAGGGCCCCGCAGCAGGTATATAAGGCATGGTATGAAAGACTGAAACCAAACCCGTTGATTCCAACTTATGGCACCTCCACATGTTTGGGATGAGAACAGCTCCATAAGATAATCAATGACTGTGATCTTTTGGGAATAGATCACCAGGCCTTTCTTCCAAGACTCCATCCATCAGTCTTTGGGCTAGCAATAACCAAGCATTTAACCATTTGTGCCTCCCAGGATCTCAGCGTAATGACATAGAGTTAACAATTTCTAAGAATTCTTGCTTCTTACAGTAAATCACTTTTTAAAAAGATGAGTTGATAACTAGCCCACATTCCAGGAGGCTAACGTTATCTAAGATAGGATAATTCAGTATCTGAGTGAAGGACATTTTCACTTCAGAATCTGTTCATTGAAATCCATGCAGTGTGCTAACGCATTCGGTTGGGAATGAGAGACCATAGTGAGCAGAATAAATAGGAACACTGTCTTGAAGAGGCCCAGAGTGCAGTGGACAGGGAAAGTGTTAATCAGAAAGTCCACACGTGTATAATTACTAACTGTGGTGAGAGCTGTAGGGGAAGGGCTAACCTAGTGTAGAAGGAAGGAAAAGTCTCCTTAAGGACCCAGCCAGCGAAAATGTAAAAAATAGGCAAGCAGGTAGAGTGAAAACTATAAAACAGAAGGAAGCTCTCATCTGCGATCCTGGTCTCTCCCCTGCCAGGTAAGTATGGGGAAGCTCTGAATCAATGATCCTGGTCTCTCCCCTGCCAGGTAAGTATGGGGAAGCTCTGAATCTGGAAGAAAAAAAAAAGAAGAAATCATAAGCCCCTCAGGAAATTAAAAAGCTGGAGGAATTGAAGAGCTCCAAGTGGCTGGATTCTAGAGAGCAAGGGGAGGTGGAGCTGGAAGGGTAGTTCACACAATGAGGATATGACTTCCTCCTTTTTCCCAAAAGCACAGAGTTAATACTGGAGAAGGAATTAGAAAGCCATTATCTACATTATCAGAAGTAATTTACATTATTAACATTTAATTTTACCTTTTGATGGGGAATTAGGTGGGGGGGTTACATATCAGATCGTCATTTTTGTACTTAATAATGTGAACAACTTATCAAACCTCCCATTAGCTTGCCCTGTTCATTCCCCCTGCCTTTTTCCCCAGAACTAACTTTAAATATGCAAATATAGAAAGTGATTAGGATAGAACTGTTGGAGATCAGGTGAAGCATGGTGATTGCGTGGACAAAAGTGAGAGGTGTGGACATGATGGAAGCAAAACATTAGAAAATATATTCAAGAGGTAGAATCATCATAATTTGAAGATTTATCAGATATGAGCCTGGGGGGTGATATCGTGAATGGTATCTAGACCAGCACTTAAGTCTCAGGATTATATAACTGGATGGATTACTGTGCTTTTTCTTAAGAAAGAATCTTGTATTGAAGGAATAGATTATGGGATTGAATTTGCTATGAAATTTTTTTAAATCATTTTATTGGGTGCTCGTACAACTCTTATCACAATCCATCCATCCATCCATTGTATCAAGCACATTTGTACATGTGTTGCCATCATCATTCTGAAAACATTTGCTTTCTACTTGAGCCCTTAATATCAGCTCCTCATTTTCCCCCTCCCGCCCCGCTCTCCCCCCGCCCATGAACCCTTGATAATTTATAAAT
>NW_022103900.1:12624730-12672128 GCF_000313985.2 Echinops telfairi
CCTTCCCCCCTCCTCCCCCTCTCCCATGTCCCCCCGGAACTGTCAGTCCCGTTGTTTTCTCCTACAGATCGTTCATCCAGCCTGTCCTATCCACAGGCCTGCGGAGACAACAACATGCATAAAAACAAGACAGAGCAAAACCAAGCAACAAAGTACAACAAAACAGCAACAACATCAATCCACTGAGTTAGACTAAGAATTATCTGTCATTTTGAAGTGATTTATTTTACTGAGCATAATGTCTTCCTGATGTATCCATGTTATGAAATATTTTCATGACTCGCTATTATTCTTTGTAGCTATGTCATATTCCATAGTTCTATATTTACTAAAATTATTGATGGGTACTTAGGTTGTTGCTGGCTTTCTGCCATTGTGGATACTGCTGCGATAATCATAGGTGTGGATATGTCTATTTGTGATACTGCTGTTAGAGTTCTGGACTGTCTAGCTGGAAGTGGCATCATTGGATTAGAAAGTATTTCTATTTCCAACTTTTCTGAGGACGTGCCATATTGTTTTCCACGGTGCTTGTACCACGTTACAATCCCACCAGCAGTGCATTCCTATGAGATTGTGAGTTGTGCCTACAATTGCTGAATTGAGATGTGATGAGGCCAGTAGATATGCGGGTTCAGAACTCAGAGATGAAGGCTGGGTAACAAATACAAATATATGAGTCATTGGATTAAAGAGAATAATCGAAAAGACATGTGCAGACAAGTCTATTTCATGGAAGCCTACAGTGGAATAACATGAAAAACTGTTATAAGTTTTAAAAGTGTCATCCATGCAGAATCATTCTGAATGCAATGAGGAAAAGCTCCTAGTACATAAAATAAGAATAATGATTTCCATGATACTGAAAGAACATAGGAAGGTAGCTAATAGCATAGTCCAAGCACACAGGCTGACTAGAGGGGAGGAAAGCATAGCATTACAAAGTCACGGTGTAGTGTGGCCTAGACTACTGTGTTGGCAATAGAAACTAAAAAGTCTGCATTTTTGTAGACGATAATTAGAGAAGCTTTGAATTCCAGAATATTGTTTGGCTGCTTTCTTTATCTTTCTGTTTTCTCTTCGGCTTAGGGATTTAACTTGGCTCCTGTTTGGGTTGGTTTGGTTTTCATTATTTGTTTTGTTTTCATTGCATGCCTGACCAAACTATCAAATAATAGAGATAAATAAAAAATAATGTAGTATAGTAAACCTCCTATTGAAAACTTCCAGATCATCTACCTGGGATGATCAACATGAAATGTGTGGAGTATGTTCTTCCCAATGTTTCACCACTCTCATGTGATATATATATATATATATATCTAGGATTCAAATGTTTTTGCTAAGAGCATTTATAGCTTTCTGCCTGTGGACAGACACCACAAAGGAAGCATTGTTAGGGTTACGTTACCCACCCCCCTCACCCCTCTCTCTGTCACGTCAAAGTCAGAGTCTCCTAAAGAGCCCAAGCAGTTGCAGACACCCGACATGGGAGGGGTTAGCTTCGAACACAGCAGATGAGATTCTGTGGAGCCATTGAGAGCCGTGGGGGACGCTCACGGACTGGGGGGTCAGAAGGATCCAAGGACCAAGCACTACAGAGGGCAGAGGGTTGTCACCTGCCTTACCATGGCAGAGGTGGACGCAGCCAGGAATGCACGGCCACAGAACATGGATGGAAGTGTTGTGGTACCAAAGAGGGCTGTCTCTCGACTCTCAACGACCAGGTGTCGATTGAACTGTGAAAAAGATCTCTGTCAGTGGCACCAGAAGACTGAGGAACACCACCTATGAGATTATTTTGAGCAAGATGAAAAAATTGAAGTAATTGACATCCTGACTGATTGAGGAAGTGGCAAGGAGAGGCTTTGCTTTTGTGACTTTAGATGGCCGGGACTCCGTGGATAAGATGGTCACTTGGAAATACCAAACTGTGAATGGCCACAACTGTCAAGTGCAGAAAGCCCTGGGAACAGAAGAACTGGCCAGTGCCGCTGCTAGCCAAAGAGGTCGAAGCAGTGCAGTGCTGGAAACTGGTGGCCGCAGAGGTGGACGCAGCCAGGAATGCACGGCCACAGAACGTGGATGGAAGAGTTGTGGAGCCAAAGAGGGCTGTCTCCCGAGACGACTCTCAACGACCAGGGACAAGAGAACAACAAAAGATTTAAAATTGATGGAAAGGAGGGCATAGAATGTCTGGTGGGGTTTGATCAAGTGCAGTGTAGCTGAGAGGAACTACTGAGAGTCAAATGAAGGTCAAACATGATAGTGGGACAGGACGAAAGTAAAAGGAAATAGAGGAAAGAATTAGGTGGCAAAAGACATTTTTAGAGGTAGAAATATAGGCATGTATATATGTAAATATATTAATATATAATAATAGGGATATAGGTCTATGTACATAAATTCATATGTTAAATATTAACCTAGCAGACATAGGGATATAGGTCTATGTACATAAATTCATATATTAAATATTAACCTAGCAGACAGACATTGGGCCTCTACTCAAGCCCTCCCTCAGCACAAGAACCCTTTGTTGTAATAACTCAGGATTCTGTGCTGCTCACCTGCCTGACGTGATCACTGAACAAAATGGGTGCATAAGCAAATGAAGAAAGCTGAAAGTGTCTGGCTACTAAGAGATATAGCAGCTGGGGTCTTAAAGGCTTGAAGTTAAGCAAGCAAGCCATCTAGCAGGGAAGCAACAAAGCCCACATGGAAGATACATATCATCCTGTGTGATCACAAGGTGTCAACAGGATCAGGTATCAGGCATCAGAAGACTCAAAACAAACAATCATATTGATGTGAATGAGGAGGGTCAGAACGGAGACCCAAAGCTCATCTGTAGACAATTGGACATCCCTTCACAGAAGGGTCACAAGGAAAGGAAGAGCCAGCCAGGGTGCAGTATAGCACTGACGAAACACACAACATTCCTTTAGTTCTTTGATGCTTCCTCCCCACAACTATCATGACCCAGTCCAACCTCACAAATCTGGCTAAACCAGAGCATGTACATTGGTACAGATAAGAGCTCTCAACACATAGAATCCAGAATAGATAAACCCCTCAAGGGAGTAGCAATACCATGAGGGTAGGGGGAAGGTGGGGGGAGAAAGAGAAAACGGATTGCAATGATCAACATATAGCCACCACCGTCCCCCAAGGGGGACGAACAACAGAAACGGGGGTGAAGGGAGACAGTGGGTGGTGTAAGATATGAAAATCATAATAATTTATCAAGAGTTCACGAGGGTGGGAGGGTGGTGAGGGAGGGAAAAAGAGGGCTCCAGTAGAAAGAAAATGCTTGGAAAATGAAGATGGCAACATATGCAGAAATGTGATCGACACAATTGATGTATGGATTGTTATAAGAGCTGCAAGAGCCCTCAAAGTGATTTTTTTAAAACGGAGGCAAAAAATGTTTCTCTATATAGCTAGCCAAGTTACCTCTTTTCATTATCAGAGAAATACTATAACCGAATATATGTTTTGGTTTATGTGACTTACTAAAGTTTAAAGAGACAGAGATGAGGGGGGCTTCCTTGCTTTGTGATACTGTTCACTTTTTTCCCCCTTGAACTTTGTGGTTAGTACTTTGAATAGGCTATCAAGAAATAAAAATAAGGAATTGAGACACAGGACACTTGGGGGGAGATTCTCAGTGAAGCTCTTTGGTTCTATACTTTTGTGTTGGGAGTTTTGGGGTTTTTTTTCAATGACCTGAGCATTGCCTTCTTTTGCTGTGGATCCTACTCTCAGGTTTAAAATGAAAACTATCAGGTCAAAGAAAATTTTAACCCCATGATACATCTATTTCTGGAATAAAAAGCCTTTGAAGAATTTCAGATGGAATGAGGAGCCACTCATGTAGAGTGAAGTCCACTTTCCCATGTAAGCTAAATTCACAAACTCATCCAACACAAACTGGCTAGGTACGTCAGGCCAGCTCCTCACCCCTACTGCACTTCCTCCCCTCTGCCTCCACTGCATTACCCCTACACGTGAGCACGCATACAGCCTATTCTACTTGTGTCTCTGGGTCGTTACACATATTGCCCTGTCATTTCCCACCCCCCCGCCCTTTTTTTCCTAAACTGCTCATTCCTTACATTCCCTTGACAGGGTGATGGATCGTGGATATGTTTTTCATTTAAAACTGAAAATGAAAAACATGGTGCAACTCAAATAATGATTCCATGCCATTGAGACTATCTTACCATCAGAAATATGGCAATGGAATTTTACTGTTTTCTTACAATTTCTATGATAATACAAAAAAAAACCCTACCATGTTTCTCCCTAATTAAGTGCTGACTACTAAATTTTTACATAGTTTTATATGAGTCAACAGTGTTGGTAGTAATAGTTTCGTTTTGTTTATACGCTTTTATATTATAGTAATGCTGTTCCCTTTCTCTATTTGTAGGCAAACTTTTTGGGCTGAAGTTCCCTGGGCTAAGAGTTCTCACCTACAGAAAACAGTCCTTACCACAAGAGGACCCTGATGTGGTAGTAATTGATTCATCCAAACACAGCGATGACTCGGTAGCCATGAAGCACTTTAAATCTCCTACTAAAGACAGCTGTAGCCCCTCCGAAGCCGACGATACAAAAGCCTTGATCCAGCCCAGCCAATGCTCTCCCTTGGTGAATATATCCGGACCCCTGGACCACTCCTCTCCCAAACGGCAGTGGGACAGCCTCTACCCGGACATGCTCCAGTCCACTTCTCAGCTGACCCACTCCAGATCCAGGGAAAGCCTTTGTAGCGTACGGAGGGCATCTTCGGTACATGAGATAGAAGGATTAAATGTCCACCCCAAGAGCAGATTTAGAGACCGGCATGCCAGTGAAGGTATGTTTGATTTCTTTATATATGGAAACACATATTAGTGGGTAATGAAAGGTTATATTCATATGATTGCTTTTTCACCATGAATCTGTATGCAGAGGGAAAAATTGTGACTAAAAGCTCATAAAAACGAGAGTCTTTTATTTCGGATTTATTATTGAATTTCTCTTTGAATCCTAATGAGTAACTTGCTTCCTTCTGGCTTCGGTGCCTGGTTTTCTGTAATTGTATGATAACCATTATGTGCCCACCTCTTGGTGTGTTAATTAATTAATGCTTATTATGAGATGTTCTTAGGTGATGAACACTGTGATCTCAAGAATAATTAATCTTGCCTCACTTAGCAAACAATCATGCCCTTGGCAGAAAAATCTGTTGTGCCATCATACAATTGTTTTGTTTGGGTTGTTTTTTTAAACTGCTTTCCCCCAAAGGATTAGAACTATGAAATGCAATCTGCTGAATGATCAGAAACTACAGACTCGGGGGTCCAGGGCTGCATTGGAATTTAAGAGATGTTCAGGTGGGGAAATACACCTGTGTGTCCTGCTTTCACCCAAAATCTACTTGAAAATCAAAGTATCATTAATGTATCACTTTTTTTATGCTCACATTCTTATAGTAACTACGAGGGAAAGGGGCTGTTGTTATTAGCAGACCCATCTGACAGAACAAAAGTGCCCTATAGTCTGAATCCTTATTGGACCAAAGTATCAGGTCTTTGGGTCCATGAACATGCTGAGCGAATTGCAATCACCAGCCATTTGGTTAGAGGTCAAACACTGGAACCACTCAGCCACCAGTGTTCCTTGTAGGCAAAGGAAGATGTTTAAGAGGCATTGGTAAAAATGACT
Organism: Echinops telfairi; assembly: GCF_000313985.2. Classification (NCBI taxonomy): domain Eukaryota; kingdom Metazoa; phylum Chordata; class Mammalia; order Afrosoricida; family Tenrecidae; genus Echinops; species Echinops telfairi. The sequence continues at coordinate 12,630,446 of NW_022103900.1, forward strand.
GCTAGTGGCACGATATTGGATGAAATTTGAATATTTCTAATGTGTGAAGCAATGTTAATAGTTTATACATAGTAACTCTCATCTAATTCTCATAACTCCTCTTTATCTGTGAGGAGCTATTTTAAGCTATTCTTCATGTCTGTCAATGAAGAAACTGAGGCTGACATATGTTACATAAGTAGCCTGTCCTAGGTTTCTGAGTTTATCACTGTCAGAACCTGGATTCAAATCCAGGGCTCCCTGTCTTCAGAGTCCACAACCAATCCAAGCAATGTCAGGCTGCTAAACCGCAAGGTCAGCAGTTCAAAACCACCTCCGGCTCCTCGGGAGAAAGATGAGGGTTTTTTGCTCCTGCAAAGGGTTAGTCTTGGAAACTCAACAGGGGCAGTTCCTCTCTGTCTTATAGGGTCACTGATGGCAGTGAGTTTGAGAGACTCCTGCTACCCTGAACCTTCAAGTAGCTGGGGTCTGATGAGTCCCTGAACTTTCCCCCAAAGATCTGAGGATCAGAATATTGAGGCATGCATACACCAGCCAGTTTTCTGAATCCCAGATGTTTACATTCTTGATAGGTCAGCTGCACTTTCTGAGCTGTGTGCTCCTGAGGCTGCCATCATTGCCCGTGCTAGTGTTTTCTCTAAAGCAGACCTCATCTTGAGGCTCCTTAGCAGAATGCACTGTAACAATTGGCCACCGTTACTTTTCAAATCATTCTAGTCCCTGCGCTCCCTACTGTGGCTTCTAAACCTGCACCAAGCTTAATTGTCTTTTTCCCTAAAATATACCTTGTGCTTTCTTGCTTCATTACTCTGTTCGCTTCTTTGCTCTGCTTAGAATACTCTTTTCCACTTGGTCCCTCTAAACACAACTATTCAGAACTAAAGACCTACTTCAAATGCTACATATATATAATATTGCATTTTATTATCTGTGTTTGCCATCACTGTTAGGTATGCAAGCAATTATGTTCCCGTAAGTCCCTTCCACACAGGAGCAATGGCTTAATTAGTTCTGCTTCCTTAGTCCAATTGCCTCCTTCCTGGCAGGTACCTGATAAATGTTTGTGTGATATTGAAAGGGCCCTTGCTTGTGACTTATGTACCTCAACCACACACATTGGAAAATAGCGAGTCAAGGACACTGAAATTTAAGAGAGAATCTTAAAGATTGAGTTAAGAGGTGACTTTATTTAAAGAGCAATAAAGATCCACATGGTCAACAATGGTTTCTACCAACGCAGCTCCTCGGGAGAAAAACTGAGCTTTCTACTCCTGTGAGCAATTACAGTCTCCAAGGCCCACCAGAGGGCGCTGAGAATCAGCATTGACTTGGCAGTGCGTTTAGTTGTGGAAGTAAAGAAGGCAGGAAAATCATCAAAGTCAGTATCACAGAAACAGAAGGATTGGTTTTTTTTCCTAGTCCTCTAGCCTTCAAAAGAAGTGTCCAAGTGAACTTCCCAAAGTTCGTGGAAAATTTGAATGCAAAGATAATGAATTTTTTCTACCAAATGTTTGAAGGTTCTCTGTATATAGTACAAGAGCAATTGGCTCATCCATTTTATTTTGTGGTCCAAAGAGAATCAAAAGGAAATCCAGAAACACTCCTCCAGTTGAATACTCATCGAAGCACTATTCCACCTAGTAGTGGCGTGGGTGGGGTCTCCTGGCAGGAGGAAATCTCTGTCAGCTGATCTGTGAGCGATGGTCCTGTGATGGAACAAGCACAACAAACATGCAAGTCTCTGTCCTTGCATCGTAGAGACAGCATAGGGTGGTCACTGAACTGACCACCGTGAGCTTCAGCGAGCCCGCTTGGTGGTGTCACTTTAGCAATCAGGTAGGCTTTTCGGATTTTGACTTTATTGCCTAGCACCTTAAATAAAAATAATTTTAAAAGCTTACACTGGTAGAATTTTAGTGTTTGGCACAGACTTACGACGGTAGTCCTGAGTAGTGTAGATAAGATTTTTCATTTAACGTGGCTGTTATGGTCTATGTGGTCTCTACTTAGTACACAGTTACTGATACAATTAAGTGCCTTATATGGAAAAGGATGATTTAATATATTTGGATTCCTCCACACAAGTACTTTCCATATACACTTGGTGCTAAGCTCATCCTTAATTTTCCGCCCCCACCTAGGCTATGTTATTTTCAGAAAATATGCATAGCTGCCTTACTGTGGTCCAGAGGCTGCAGTTAACACATGACTGAGACGATGCATTTAGACGGCGTTTTGTACTTCCATTTTACAGCAGTTTCAGTTAGAAAATCACTGAGTTTTGTAGAAACAGCTATATCTCATAAGTATACTTCCAAGTATTCTACTCAAAAAGATTTTAGAAACTTATCTATTAGCAAAGGGAGATGGAATGTATTTCAAAATAGATTCTTGTTTTCTGAATCCATGTATTTTCTTTTCAATAGGTTAAGTCCCAAATACAGAATTTTAAATTCAAATTGTTGCCTTCTCATTCAGGGAGAGAACATTCCCTTCTCCAGATAGGAGAAAAGTATCTTTCTAGAACTTTAAATATTTTGTAAAGATATTAGTGTATAAGATTTTATACCATGCTCTCATTTATTACCCTTAAAACTAGAATTTTCAAACCATTTGGGATGACTTTTTTCTAACCTGTCATGTACTAATAGCTTTTTAATGACAATAAATATATATTACTAGAATAATAAAATTTTAAATTAGACTTACATAATGTCATAAGCCCCAAATTTTTATATTTGGAATCAGTGACATAGCATAACTACTCTGCCAAATTTCTGTAAAGGTTCTAAATGCTTGCTCTGATTTCTGCACTTACATTGTCAAGCATGGATACCATACAGATCTCAGCTAGCAGCAAGGCACAGACCACATATACTGCCTTACAATGTCAAAGCAACTTTAACCATACGTAACTTTTGCTTGGGGTCCTTGTCATTTATAATTACATACATAATATATATATATATGTAATATCTATTTATAGCCCAGTTTTACTGAGTAGAATTACAGCTATTAGATATTCACAGGCAGTTGTTATTTTATCCATCATTTCTGAACCTAGCTTCTGACGGAGGCATTCATTCTACCTAATCCAAGACTTCTCACTGCCATTCTCCTATATTATTTGCTTTGTGTGATCCCTCAAAGAGGGAACAGAGTTGTCATGTGAGACACACTCTTTTTGTGCATCTTGATCCAAGGTCATGTCTATTCCAGCAATTCCATAGACCATACTATTGGAATTGCTCTCATTACAAGCTTTGAAACAATTATGATATATTCAAAGATTTTAAATATGCACAGTGTTAGGATAGATACCAACAAATTGTTGGACAGATTTTTTTTCAAATCTTGGATATCTTTGAATGATTTTGACATGACTTCATTTGTTTTAAGTGTGTTTGTTTCAAAACTAACAATGCATATTTTGTTGACAGCCAATATGCTTAAAGAGTCAGAGCGCTAATCTCAAAGTAAATCAGAAAACACTCCACTATGAGATTTGAAAGCCACCTATTGTAATATAAATGGATTTCTGAGGATACTAGGTACTCCATTGAGTACATTATCAACATAAATAAGAAGCCTATTCTCCTTTCAAACGGTCAAACCCTACAATAATTTCCTGCAGTTACTTTGATCTAGAAAGGAACTTTTGGAGTTATATGTTATTTTCAAAATATGCATTGAAATGTTTTTATTATGAGGGAATTAATAAAATTGTAAGTAATAATGCAAACTGGTTTACTAAGGTTATCTGATGTCTTAGAAACATTCTTTTTTAGTGTAATAGCCTATATTATATGAAAAATTTACTTAGTGGGCAAAATTTTATGTAGTTATCCTTTGTATAATCAACATAAGTTCCTGTTGAGGGAATGCTAAAACCAGTTTCGGATCAGGTTGAAAGTTGTGATCACAACTGAGGACAGCTGGGGACATCTTTCTCCAGACTGTCACAATGACAAGGTGTCTCTCTTGAAACCCATTTAAAGTAAGTGACGAACACTTCATATATTAAAACATGAATACTTATTATCACAGATTTATTTTAGTATGTTTTATTTTGACTAATAAAAATTGTTCATTTCCATTGATAGAGTTTCCTGTTTTTATATACTGATTTCTCTGATTGTTTCTATAGAAGTAATGTAGTGTGCATACTACTGTTTTTGTCATCTTTTTCTACTTCTCTCTTTTTTATCCTGAAATGCTCCAAAACAGACAATGGTCGCAATGTCAAAGGTAATGTACGATCACAAATCTCACCATCTCGTACAGTGACCCTTGACCTGGCATGTAAATGTGCCTGCTGTCTGCCCTGTTCAATGCCACATCTTCATGCTGCCCTTAGTTAGTCCAGGTGCCTGGTGGAGACAGCCTGGCTTGGTTTGGTTGGAGGCATTGGTACTTCCTGAGCTGGATGACTAAATGATGATGCGCTCCGTTTGCCTGTATGGGGGAGAGGGTGGGGCATTTGGGGAAGGTGTAAGCCTAACTTGACAATGAATACTGCCTGAGTATTTAAACTATCTGAAAGAAACAAATGCCAAGCTAACTATATTCCAGTATGATAAAAGAGTACATAACCTATTTCAGCCAACACCAAAAGAAGAAAATTATTACAGTATTACAGAAAATACGAAAAGCGCTACACCTCAGCTTCTCTTCACTTGTTCCTCTTTTGTTTCCTTGACACTAGTTTCACGTTCCTGGATGGCAGGGGGTATGGTTTTAAGATTCCTGTAGTAGTAAATTGTACATGCATGAGAGTCATTTTCTATTTTCTGTACTACATTCTAATCATTTTAATTGTGTCCTATATTAGTCTGAAATCGCTGGCATGACCTACAGCTACCATAGGGCTATGTGTAACTGGGTAATACCTCTGGATAAACGTGGACTTGCTTAAAAAATGTGTAATCCATCTCTATTTTCTACAATATCACAGCAGATACTAAGGATCACAAGTAGAATGATCCATCACGTTATTCTCATCAAATTGAGAAGTCGGCATAGGGTTTCCGCTTTAGGCCATGCATGCTGCTGTGGGTATGCGTATGGTGATACTGACTCATTCTGTGCATGTGTGTTGCATGAACATGTCTCCACCAGTAACCATCATTGCTTAGATCCACCGTGTGGCCTCTTCCGTATGTCACTGGTGCTCTGATCAACAGAGTTTGTGCATTGATTTCACCGCTGTTTCCTCAGTTCATTCAGAGCTGTTGAGTAAGCGGCACTGGAGACTGTGGATGTGATCTAATTAGCAGCCAAGGATATTTTAAAAATGAGAGCAATGTGGCATCATCCCCTCTCCTTACACTTTTTTAAATGAGCATTTTGAAAAGGGTTTATACAGGTCTTTTTTATATTGGCATGCAATTTTTCACTACAGGATGATTCTGTTCTTGTCCACTGTGATTTCTGAAAGTAAACAAATGATTGTCAGCTGTTGACGCTGGTTTTGAGTTGATGTGTTGCGAAGTGTAGCCTCAAAACAGAAAACACACAGCTCTTGCCAACGTCTGTGAAATAAAACTGGCTTTAGCCTTTAATCATTTACAATACATTAGTCGAAATCCAATTCCCAATTATTTCCTTTAATTCAGTGAGAAACATAGCTATCATTTCCTCAGTCGAGAGAGGATTGGGCTTTCCTATCTTCCAAAGTGCTAATCCACCCAGTGGTCCTGCAGGCTACAGTCATTTTTGCTTTGTCTCATGAACTCACTGTTTTAAGCCGCTATCTTTTTTCCCATAATCCCCTAGTTTTAAATGACAATAGTCTTTAAATGAAAATGTTCTTTTTTAAATTTACAAAATATAAATCCAATATCAAATTTACCATAAAAACTTAAAGCAAATTTTAGTCTCACCGAAGTCAAAACTTGGAGTAGGAATCCCTCCACTATTCTAGAATGTATTTGTATGTTATTGACTATAAAGTTAAACTCTAAAATCATATAACACACTTCATTATTAACTGCAAACTTAATAAAAATTGAAATGCAAATATGCCTTCTGGTACCTTCATTATTTACTCATGCCCTTGTTTTGAAAACTATTACACAGTGTCTAAGTATTTAGACTTTAAGTTTTTCACAAAGCAACTAATATACTAATTAGTTTTAGGACTACACATTAACTGTCCTTTTTCATTGATTGGATTCTTCTCTAAACAAAGAGCCCTGGTGGTGTAATGTCTACACGTTGGGCTGCTAACCTCAAGGTGGGCAGTTCAAAAGGACCTGCCACTCTTCCGGAGAAAGGCGAGACTTTCCACTTCCTAACGATGGACAGTCTCAGAAACCCACCAGGGCAGTTCTGCGCTGCCCTAGAGGGCTGCTATGAGTCAGAATCAGCTCTGTGGCAATGAATTGGGATGTTTTGCTTTGGTTTTGAAACACAATCTAAGTATAAGATTAAAAAGTAGAACTTAAATCTCCACAGTGTTTCACATGTAAAATGCATAACAGTGGCTAATTGTGTCAAAACCTAAGTCAACCAAAATTTATTTTAAACCGAAATAAAATAAATCATTTAACAATGCATTTGGAAGGTTTTGTAATATCATCTGGTATATTCACTTCAGGTGAGGTGTTCCCTAAATCAATATGCACACGTGTTATGTTTATCTTTAGAGAAGGTCACTCTTAAGTTCTTGGGAAGATGATTTTTAGGAAGTATTAGCCAAATAAATATAAACTACTGCAATTGAGTCAGTTCTGACTCATAGTGACCTATAAAGGGTTTCCGAGGCTATAAATCCTGGCAGCACCAAGCCTCCTTGTTAGACAGAGGGAAAATCTAAATCCTTCATCCCAAAACATAGTTTTCTCTTCTTCATCCATCCTCACTGGACGTGGGCAACCGTGGGTCATTACTAATGTTGATGTGTGGTTTTTAACAGTTCCTCTAATGTGTGAACGGATGATCAAATACAACCGTCATTTACTCTTGAGTTCAAATTCTGCATTTTTTCCTGCTTATCCTACTTCTCAAATCATCAATAAAGATGACTCATGTTATTTCACCCCTCTAATGCCTCCACTCCCCTTTGATGGCAAGTAACCCGGAACTTCACTGTCGATGATGGTATGTTCAGTTTCCAACTTGTCTATGAGTCTGTCACGTGAGTCAGAGAAGAAACTCCTCTCAAGGCTTAGTGCATCTTTCACCTCTTCTCCAGCTCTGAAATCGGTCACTGACTTTGAAAGGAAATCAATCGAACCTGCTTCTCACAAGCAGTGCAGGCTATAGCTTGTGATTTTATAAGCATTTGGAAATTGATTTTCAGTGCTAACAATCCTCTTCCGTAAATCATGTGCCAAACACTTTAGAAGACAACATGGACATTGAATATAAATAATTTATGTTAAACTGGTTGCCTTATACTTATTGACAGTGCTCATTTTCAAAGCTTAATTGGCAAGCACTGTGTTTGCATTTTCCTTCATGTAAAGGTGCCCTAGAAATGTCATTGAACTTTTGTCACATAAACTTAGTGCCCTAAGAAGTACTAGATAAAGGCTTCCCTCGTGATTAGAAAACAGCCCCACCCTATTTTTTTCTCTCCGCTCCCCTCCCATCTGGGGGTGGGGGGATAGCATTTGAAACAAAATGTATGTTTTTAGCACCATCTGAAAGATAAGATATTCTTCTTTAGCATATTGTATCTCATGATAAATTAAATAGTTTCATCATATTAACTTCAGTTACCTTTAGCCTACCGCTCTGCCCACTTGTGGCTTTAGCCTCCAGCTTGATATCTTAATGTAGGGCATTTCTTGCAAGGATTAGAATGGGGCTCTGTGCTTGTTGAGAGTCTGCCTTTCCACTGAGATGTACGGAATCAGTATCTATCTACATTTTAACAAGGCCCCCCTCCCGATCTCAAAGATTCATCTTGTTACCATATAGACTCAGATTCAGTTAAGCTGAGGTGGCAAGAGAGGCCTGCCAATGAGTCATATAGGAGCAAATGGGCTCCAACTGCTGATTTCTTTGAATCTAGAACTTAGGTTGATTTATAATTAATTAAACATTCTTAATATAGTAAAGCTTTACCTAGATGTTGGTTTTGTCTACTTGATCACCGGGATTCCTTCTACTTCTGGTAGATTAGAAAATCTGTTCTGGTCATTCGTCTTGCAGTCGTGTCCCTAAAAAAGCCTCCTGTATACTTTCTTAAAAATAATAATTTTATTGGCATATACTTCACATATCATACAATTTATTTAATTGTTCGATCATATTCAGAAGATATGTGCTGCTATTTACTTTTGAAATTTTAATCCCTTTCTATTGAATCCATTACTTCCCATGTCCACTCATCGTCTGAAATTAATTTACCTGTTTTTCAGGTTATTCTCCTTTTTTAATTAAAATTCTAAATCCCATCCACTCATGGTCACTATCAGTGAGAGTACCTGTCACCTTTAAATCCTCAACCCTGGCCTCTCTGAATGTAGACAACCCTTTATTCTGGCTTCCAGTTCCTCGTTCCTGTTCCCTATTGGCCTCATGTCCTGTCTGCTTTACATTTATAATCAGAGACACCTACCAACAATAAGTAGTGATATAAGAATATTGCTAATGCCTACTGTAGTGAGAGTTGTAGAAATATTCTTCATTGGGTTTTAGAGGAACCTGAGCTATGCCTGATCATCTTGCATACCCTAAAAGACATCTGCATTTAAAGTTTGCTTCAACATCAGTGGAATGAAGTTCACAGATCTTGTTGTGACCGATTAAATAAGTTGTAAATGATCAAGGTAGCATGGCTGAATTACTTTAAATAATATTTTCAGTTTTTACTGAGTTCATTAGGTCTATAGATTTAAAACACAATGTAGATTAAAATCTCTAAAATTGGGAACTTTTACTCAAAAGAGGCTAATCACTGAGAAGATTCTTCCAATAGTGAGTAAATCTAAACTAGAAACTGGGACACATTGGCAGTATTTACCACCAGTTTCTCAACGCCTTCAGACTCACTGCCTCTTGTCTCAACAAATGTTTTGTGATACTGAGTCACTGTCCTGAAATGAAATTCAGAGGTAATAGACTCTGTGTGCATTACTTACAAAAGATCAACATGATACCATGGCTGGAATATAAAGGAGAAATCAAAGGAAATAATAACAATAAAATATTTGTATTAGTGTGTCTTTGAAGCATAGCTACAGTGAAAGATATTATGACATAATCAGTTAACCATATTGACTTTAAGAGCATTAAGGCTATGAACAGAATTTTAACAGAATTAAAACCACCATGGAGATAAATAACAACAAATGAAGTTATTTACACATGATTTTTAAAAGTGAGAAATATAAAAAATTTAATCATTAATAATGTATCAAGACTCGTTATGGAGAAAATTAGGAAGTAGGATGTTCTCACAAATAAATTGGCCCTTCTTTTAAAACATGATATCAAAATTATTCTCTATATGATATTATGCAGTAGTGAGGAATTGAACAGAAGAAAGAAATTCTGCTAATTCTGGGCACACATTCATCAGCTGCTATCCAAAAAGAACCTTGCAGACCATCTGTTTCCATCGGTAAGGGGAAATAGAAGCTAGATTGAAAAGAGAAATGTCATTCAAGACATTATAGAGACGTTCTGGCAGATCCCTGCCGAGTTATTAGAGTGAGATTGAGAAATAACAGGCAACTCCAAGACAAATAAGCCCAGGTCTTTAGTGCTTAATGTATATAGTTCTGTTAATCTGATTACATATCATTTTATATAGACAAGAACAGTATAAAGAATTTAAAGAAATTTGTTTTAGTGTGATTTCTGCACATTTTAACATTTGATTCCAAATAAGTATCCTCTCCTCCATATTCATACATGACAGCTGCAAATATGGACCGGAGCGCCTGTCTTGTACTGGCTACTCAAGGGCCATAAAAAATCTACCTGCTAAGTGCTATGTCTTTCACTGGTGGCAAAGTTCTAAACAAAACCATCAATAATCCTCTATTTGCACAGTGGATGCAGCCCTGGAAAGTGAAGCATAAACATCTCCAATATCATGTAAAAAGTCCATTGTGCTGCTGCTATGGGAACAGGTCCAGGGCTCCAGACATTACAACCAATTTTCTCTCCTACCTCAATGTCCATTGGAACATACTGAGCAGTCTTTTAGGCTGAGGGAACAGCAACCTCCTATCACTAACGACAAAAAGTGGCCCCTCAAATGCTGTTTAGGATAAAATACTGATGTAGTTGACACTTAACATGTATCAATATGGCCAACTGAGTGACTTATTGGAGCTAGTCCCAAGGACAGTCTAAGTAGGCTGGAAGTAGTTTTGCTTACTAAACCTCACAGATTATTTGTTTTTACCATCCTTTTTAGCAACTCTGTAGACAGCTACCCAAGTGCAACACAGAGAGACATATGTAAAAAGAGGATTAATAAATCAAGAGTTTCAAACACAATTCAACCTCTATTTAACCATCTATAAGCCATTGTCAGCTTCTCTGTATACTCCAATGAGCTAAGGGTCAGGGAAATAGAATACTATATGGAATGTGTTATATTAACAAGTCAGTACAGTAAGGTGGAGGCATTTGCAAAGTCCTGAAGCATGAGGATTCTGTGAAAGGCCTGTCTGAAGGCGAGATTAATTGGGTGCCACTATGGTTCTCTGTCTACCCTTGTAGAAATAGAAAAGAGTGCAAATTCATATGCAAATAGGAACATGTCAGATGATAAATGCCGGGAGAGTTCAGTGACATGTCCCCCCTTGATGGGCTTTGTTATCCTCGGGATGGAACTCGGGGACCGAGCAAAATGACAGCTTACATCGATTCCAAATCTTACATTGATTCCAAATCTTACATTGATTCCAAATCTTACATTGATTCCAAATCTTACATCGATTCCAAATCTTACATGGGTTCCAAATCTTACATGGGTTCCAAATCTCAGATCGATTCAAAATCTTACATCGATTCAAAATGACAACTTACATAGAAAACAAAACCACACGTCAAACTTTAACAAACACTATAGTGTGGTTTTTGCCACTACAGTTCAAATATAAGTGATGTGGTGGATATATTTTCATTGTTTAGAATTTTTATCTGATCTGAGTTGAATGACTATTGCATAAAACTCAGGCTGTAAGTGTCATTACCAATAATGCCCTCGGTGCTTTAAGTCCGTTTCATTCTAAAGGGGGAAACCAGCACAGGACGAAATATGCTGACTAACAAATGCGCTCCTGAAGTTTGTGCATTTCAGCCACTCCTTCAGACACAAAGACACAGAGGGTAAACGCCATGGGAAATGCCTAGCAAGAGTTTCTATAAAATATTTCCTACTGCCAACTTTAAGAGCTAAATAATAGTCTTGGTAGTATTGCTCATTGTGCAAGAAACTCTTCGGAGCCGTTCTCGACTCTTCATAAGCAACAATCACTAGGTTCTCCCTCAAAAGATGAGGTAGCTCGTCGGTTTCCTCACCCTTAACGATGAGCACGAGCGTCTTGCTACGTCATCACGTGATCCTCAGAGGGAGGCACGTGAGAAGCAGCCAGGCACTACTGACCCTGCACAGGTTCAACCGTGTCTCTTCTCTCATAAGTGACGTGCATCAGAAATCCCTCCGCCGCTGTCTCGGTAGAGTCATTTCCCCACCTCAAGAAGCAGTCAGTCTTAAATCTGAGTGAGGGGGGTGGAGAAGAAGGATTTTTCTATGAAAATCCTCCACAGAAACCTAAAGCTCTCAATAAAGATCAAGGGCCTTGCTCCTTTCTCAGTCTTATCAGTAATCCCTCCACCTCGCCTTCCTCATTCTAGACACCCGGTGGCGATGTTCAAGCCTAAAGTGCAAGTATCTGCAGTGAGTGACCAACTCCCTGATACTTCTCGGTCAGAGGCCCAAAGAGGAGAATAACTCACAGTGGAACAGAGGCGACAGCCTGCTCAGAAATTGCATTACCATAAGCACGCCTTTCCCTGAATAATCCTTAGATCATAAAACAAAGTCTGTGAAAATCTTGGAAGTTAGAATTTGGCCAACATCGAGGAGTGGGGTCCTTCGTTTCATTCCAAACCTTAATGAAGGAAGATTTCTAAGAGCCAAAGTTGCCCCCTCTCGGAGTGTACACCCAGGACTTAAATCTTATCCTCCATTATCTTATGCAGCAGAAGGTGGCCCTAAGCCCTGTGTTCAGGAATCACCTGGCTGCGTTTAGTCATGCCTGAATCATGCCACATTGGTCATGGTTCACTAGCGGTTATTCAAAACCCATCTCTTCTCTTTTTTTTTTTTCTGATACTGTTTTTACAAATGCTTTCCAACTTTCTAGGGCCTTTTAATCACATCAAGTCAAGCCTCCTGGGATCCACGTCAGATTCAAACCTCAACAAATACAGCACCATTAACAAGATTCCACAGCTCACATTGAACTTTTCAGATGTCAAAACAGAAAAAAAGAACACATCCCCTCCTTCTTCAGATAAAACCATTATTGCACCCAAGGTTAAAGACCGAACGCACAACGTGACGGAGAAAGTTACCCAGGTAGGAAATGGTTTTACTTTCAATTTCAACTGTTTGGGGAGTTCTTTCCTAAATCACAAAACACGTTTCTTTTTCCCAAGACAAAGATAAATGATTATCAGGAGAGGCAAGCCTTTTCTGTGTACTCCTATTTATCTTGAGATGTTGAGTGACCCCTAATGTAACAGATAAATGAATCTATGGAAGAGGATTTTATCTGCAAGACTGGGCAAAAATGGGATGACTTGGTGTTATTGTTTCTGTTGTAGAGATGGTTAACTAGCTATTCATCATGGTTAGACATTTATTGCTTTGCTGCCAACTCTCACATTATTAAAGCATGCTTTTTCCCCCAATATAATGGATGTATCTATTGAAGCCTTAGGTGACTAATTGGGACATCCTCTTAGCTGTGGCCTCTTCTTCCTGCATTTAACTCTCCTCAGTGGAGTGAGATCTATGTCAGTTAACTTGGGGAAAAGTTATGTCCAAGAAGATGAAAAGGCTGGGGCAAACAATAAGTTCTACAGGAGCAATAGTTTATTGTTTTAAAATAAATACTGTAACTTGAACTGGAGTAAAGAGGTACTGTCAAGCAGGAATGCTGTTTTAACGAATAGACAAACATAATCTGTGCTCTTATCAAAATACCTACCTAAGCAGTAACCAGCTTTTGCTTACAGTGCACTTACATTGTTGGGAACACATGGCTCTAAAACTTGTGGCAAGTAAAGAGTTCATACATAAATAATATGCTTCATATGTTTTGTTGGCAGAACTTCTCATAAAGCACCTACAATATAAAGGTGAACTTGACCCTAATCTGGATCCAAAATACCAAATACTTTGAGTTAATAAGCTTTTCTGGAATTGTAATCAGTACAAATGATACTAAAGAACTGTTTGTAAATAACTTAGGTGTCATCTGAAATGACTACTTAGAGGCCATGAATCAGTTGTAAACAGACCTGAAAAGCCTATGTTCATTTGACTTGGAAAAGTATACATGCCATGCAGAAATCGATCCCTACTGTATATGTTAACATTTAATATAGCCCAGAGGCTTTCTTCCCTGGGCCCTTTGCACGGGGGCCAGACAGTGGCTGATCAAGCTAGATAGTGGGATATGTTCACCGAGCCCTTGTGGCACAAATGGCTCAATCCTCAACTGCTAACAGAAAGAATGCCTACCTGACAGCAACAGCAGCAGCAAAGTAACAGCATACATGGAGTCACATGGGCTGTGATGTCATGCTGGCCAAGTCAGGTATGAGGCGCCATGGAGACACGTGATCTTGATTGTGTGACTCTGAGTCAGGTTTTATGGGTGGCCAAGCTACTTTCTCCCAAGTTAATGTAAAAAATGTAGATTATGGAGAGAGCTCATCACAACGCTGCTTCCATAACGATGCCAGCTGTTAGGATTCCTTTGCTAATATTCTTGTATGGCAGGGCCCCCTCTTGCTCTTTTCTACACCTTTACAGGATTCATTTATCCCTAACATCCCAAGGGCCTAACTCCTAGAACATCTGGCGGACAGTGAAGTTCGTGGAACATTTGCTGAATGACTGAACCGGTGAAATGTCGACAAGGGAAGGGGTGGGAATTCCGGGAAGAGTAAACAGCATGAACAAGCTTCGGCAGACACAAAAACGAATGTGTCTTCTAAGAACAAATGGTTTTCTGGTCCAGTGAGACACCCAGGAGAAAAGCGGCTTGATGTGGTGGCGGGGGCCGGGGGCGGGGGGATCCTGGGAGGTTTCCCACTCGGATGGGACGCCCCTACTTTTTTCACTAAAGCGCCTTGTATTGGTGAACACAATTCACTAACTTGCCGGGGGAAGATGGGTGGGGTGGGAACCTTTCTCTCGTCAAGGTCCATTCAGATATTCATGACGTCATTTTTGGGCAATATAAAATCAACAGATGCAAACTCACCCTACCTATTTCATCAGACATTTAATTAACTCATCCCTAATGTGATGGCTGCAACGGCTTCTCTTTAGTGGCGTATGTAATGTCGGTTGGTTTTGATGATTTCAAAGATGCAGGCAGGATGTTCCCCATGCTTTTCAAAGTCTCATGCTTTAGCTTTAAAATGATTTTCCTGTAACTTCTCACCACTCACCCCTAAATTGAGTAGTCACCGACACCCCCAGGGTATCTCAGTTTAAGAAGAAGGATGCTGGCAGGAGGTTTTTCTTTAAGGCAGTGGAAGATTAGAAATGGATACCTATTTCATTAGAAGTCACTGTGTTTATAGTATGAATGAAAGAGATTCTGAGGGGAGGTAGGCCCTTCATTGTCCATAGTCTGGGCCAGAAATAATGAAAGATAAGACCTGGTATATCTTCTTTTTGAGGCCTCCTTTAACTGTGAGTAAGGAGCCATGGTGGCCCTGTTGGGTAAGTATTGGACTGCTAACCACAAGGTTGATAGTTCAAGCTCACCAGCCACTCAGTGGGAGAAAGGTGAAGCTCTCTGCTCCAGTAAAGATTTACAGTCTTGGAAACCATCTATAGGGCCACTGTGAGTCAGAATCAACTCAGGGGCGGTGGGGTTGGTTTTTTTAACTCTTAGTTTCAAGGTTTTAGCTGTCCTAATTCTTTATCAAATATGCATAAATGTTTCATACAGACACAATTCCGGTGCTTTCTTTTAAGCATTTCATTAACTGGGTTATTGTCTATCTCTTTTCTCATCTAGTGTTTGTGAAGTTCCTGAATACTAGCTATCTCTAGAATTTCCATATTCAAAACATAGAACTTATCCTCTAGACATGAGAAAATAACTTGATGATAACCTACAGAGTTTATATGTCTTATCTATATTCCTTCTCTTAGACCTGTGTGAAAATTCTCCTTGTCAGGGAGTTCTCAATTTATTTGCTGTTGACAGCCAGCAGTCTTTCTAAAATCTAATCGTCTTATTTATTTTATCCCCTTAATAGATTTTTATGGCGGCCCTCTCTTCAAAGGATGTCAAGGTTATACTCATATATCATTCAATAGTGGATTTTAAATGTTTCTCAGAGCACAAGCAATAGAGCAGGCATCAGGACACAGCAGAAAAGAAAAACATTCATCTCTGCCCCTGTTATGCTCCATCACTGTTTTGATTTCTTACCTCTGTTTCACTTTAAATTTGAATTGGCCAATTACTCATTTGTCTGTTGAGCTTTGTCAGTCGGGACCATGTTATCACTTATTACTGCCCCATGCATATGTATGTATTCAGCAAGCATTTATGAGGAGCGTTTACTCTGCACTGTTCTAAGCACCCATTGCTGTCAAGTCTATGGTGACTCATAGCCACCCCATGTGTTTTAGAGTAGGACTACATTTCACAGTGTTTGGGAAGACTGTTCCCTTTCCAAGTAGATTGACAGACCTTTCTTCCATAGTGCTGCTGGGTGGATATGAAACATCAACTGTTCAATGAGTGGCCAGAAACAAATGCACTGTGTGAGGAGCCGGAAACACAGAGGGTTAAAACACAGAGCCTCCTTCCTCCGAAAATAAGAAAGGCAGACAAACGCAGTGCATAGACTTTACAATGAAGGACGAGTGAGTGTACCGTTCTGCAGCAATGACAGTAGTATACTGCAGGCAAACAGTGAAAAGGGTGACGTGATCAGAAGCCTTTCCCACGTGGGGAGTTTAGGGGCTTAGGAAGTTTGAGAATTTCTCAGTTGGAGAGCAAGAGCCTGGGAAGGGCATACTTTGGGAGCTGTAGCTACCAAAGAATAACTGAAGCGTAAAGTGACTAGCATAATACATGGCCCATTTTAGGAATTTTAGAAGAATATGAAATGACCAACTGAAGGTATTGTGGGAAATTAAACAAGAGTAAATCTGCAGGTCAAATTACCCTACAGCAAATGCCAACCTAGTAAATATGTGTCTTAACAAGGTTCTGATTCTTGATGTTACTTTTGGTTTTATAAATCGGTATATTGGCTGGTTTCATCACCAAGCTTCCAGGATTCATCAGCTCTGATTGTCTTATTCCATGTGATCTCTGTACGTTTTGAGTAAATATAAAAAGAAAGTAACTCTCAGGAGGTGTTTGGATTTGGCCTTTGTTTTTGAACTATAACCCAGGTGTTCCAAGACGATATTTACATAATTGTGTTCACCTGGGGGAGAAGAGGCCTTCACTGGCCATTTCTGCCAAATTTTAGAGAACAACAGTGAACTGAAATTAAAACAAAACAAAAAACGGGCAGTAGACAGAAGTCTACTTTTCCTGCGCCATTGAAGTTCGATCTGATTCTTGGTTACATCTGTCCCTTTTAGACAAGAACACACCAAAACTTTGTTCTGGTATGTACTGGGTCCGTAAAAAGTGGCATGTTTTCAGGTCCTATGTTTACAAACTCTGTACATCATTCTCCCTTGATACACGACTACCGTATATACTCGAGTATAAGCCGACCCGCATATCAGCCGAGGCACCTAATTTTACCACAAAAACTGCATTAAAAATGTGTTGAAAAAACTCAGCTTATACACAAGTATATACAGTACTTAAGAATATCAAACCTATTTTCAAAGATGGCATTGTAGGTTCCAAATCCGAGCCACAGGAGATGTGTGCTAGAAATGACAAATTCACCTAAAACTCCCCTACACAAAAAACGAAAGGGGAGGAAAAGTCACCTTATTGACACAGTGCCGAGGCAGAACTGCGTTGGTGCATGGCTGCATCCGTTGTCTCCACAGCCGATCACAGCCTCTCCCTCTCCGACCTGAGGGATTCTGCACTGACTCCACTCTCTGCCTTATGGGAGCAAAGCTTCGGGAAGTCTAGTCTTATAGTGTGCTCAGAGTTGTGATGTGACGGGAGAGGCCTGCTCTCATCTGCACCCCACAATGTTCCAGAGAAAGAACCTCGATTGGCCAAATTGGGTCTTGTGCTCCCATTGTGGTACAGAAAAGAGGGACTTCCTGACTGACAACCATGTAGGGCAAGAATGAATTGCTGAGAGGAGAGTCTAAAGAAAAAGTGCCAAACAGAGCTGTATTACAAAGCTGGAGATGGGAATTCAGACGGGCAGCATCACATACATACCCATTTAATAAATAAGAGGGGCTTTCGAAATTTTATGGAAATAATCAATTATCTTTTCATGCCACAAAATTTCAAAGCCCCCACATATTTTGGGCTGAGTCTGCAGTCAACTCACTCACTGCCACAGAGTCTGTTCTGACTCCCAGTGACCATACAAGACAGGCTAGAACTGCCCTGGTGAGTTTCCCAGACTGTAACTGCTTAAACGAATAGAAAACCCTATCTTTCTCCCACAGAGTTGGAGTGATATAAAGCCCTGTATCAATCTTCAAGGGCCTGGAGAAATACTATCTAGTGATAAATAGCAGCAATAACACATATAGTGTAATAAACATTCTGAGCTCATATTATAAAACTAAAATTAATTTATATTCTCTTTAGATACAATACTCTTAAAATTATGACCAAAGAGCTCTTTCTACCAATTGTCCTGTATTACTTACAAGGAGCTACTGAACAATTTAAAGGAAACCTATCTGTGGATAATCAGAAAATAAAATTTATATAGGGGCCTAAATGGAGCCCAGGTGGTATACTGGTTATGCATTACTGACCATAAGGTCAGCAGTTTGAAACCACCAGCTGCTCTGCAGGAGAAAGGTGGGCTTTCTACTGCAATAATTAGTTATGGTCTCAGAAACCCACAGGGGCAATTCTACCCTATCCGCTAGGGTTTCTGTGAATCAACTCAATGGCAGTGAGTAAATGAGACAGGAGGTTTTAATCTGCAGAAGTGAATATTGCAAAGAATTTACTACCAGCCCATGTGTATAGTTCTTATATAGCTTCTCTAAGAAGAGTACACAAAGACATTAGTTTTAGGTGTAATCACAAAGAGCCTTCATTCACAAATAAAAACAGATATATCTAAAGATTTAAAGGTTGATCTCATCCAGAAATCTGTGTAGAAACTTAAAATCAAAATAGATTCCTATGATTTGGCATTGGTGGTGGTAGGTGCCTGTAAGTCAATTCCAAGTCCAAACACCCTTATGTAGTAGAACAAAACACTTCCTGCTCCTGCAGCATGGTCACAATTGTGGTTAGGTCACTGTCCCAATCCATCTTGTTCAGGGGCTGTTTGTCCTATTGTTTTCCCCTCTACTTTACCAAGCTTGATCTCTTTTCCCAGGGACGTCTCTCCCTGGATAACGCATCCAAAGTATGAGAGACTAAGTCTTACCATCCTTTTAGGATCCTTTTAAGTTTATTATTAGCATGAAAATAAAAGGATGGTAAATTTAATAATAGCTGACATTGATTGAACAGTTCTTATGTGCTAGGCTCTGTTCTTTGGATTTTACAGGATTATCAATATTAATCCACGTAATAGCCCTACATTACTACTATTATTATCAACTCCATTTCATAAAAAAGAAATCAGACTTAGGGAGTGGCAGCAACTTGGCAAGGTTATGCCATAGATGGTGGAAGTAGCCTTCAAGTTCAGATCAGCTGACATTAAAAGTGAGGCTCTTACTTTTAAAAGTAGGCTGTGTTGCTTTATTTCATATTCCCTGTTTTATCTTTATGTTCCATTGCAATGGACACTCAGAACCCACAGCAAAATTCATGATTAAAGGTTTTATTAAGGAAATGAACAGGTTGTAATGCCAGTGAGAAATGCTCAGGAGAGTTGTCTATCAGGACAGGTCACAAAGTCCTTTCAGGTCTGCTAATAAATGCTCAAAGAGGCAACCACTCCACAAGAAGCCTTACACTGAAGGCATTCAGCTCAAGCTCCTTTGGTCAGCAAGCGCAGCCTCCCCAATTAAGTGCCGAAGGCACTGCACTCTACAAGCCAGCCTCTCTGCACAAAACCCCTCACTGCTTTACTTGCTCTACGGCTGGGAAATCTACCACCACTCCTTCCATGCTCTAGCTCCTGGGTCTGCTGGCCCTCCTCTGCTGTTACACCTGTCTCCTGCATCCGGGAGTTTCCCTACACAGGGATCTTGGGTCCAAAAGATGTGCTGCACTTCTCATTCTTGCTGGTAATGATATCCTCCTTCTGCTTCTCAGAGGGCTCGTTTTATATCCAGGATATCATTCTGGGGAATCCTGTTTAAAATTACTCACAGGTAAATCTGATCAGTGTCTTCCTGCATCTTCTTTCCAAACCCATGCAGGGAAAGGTGAATTGGTGGGAATTAGACATTTGCTAGAAGAGCCACATTAAAATAATTCACTGCCCCTACATATGCTTCTCTGTCAGTTGTGTTTCCTTGTGTGTGCTCCCCAATTCTCCTCTGCAGGTAGGGTAGCATTTGGACATACTTATAAAAGTTGGCATATTATCATAATCTGAATATCCCATAGTAACCAGTCAAAGAATAGAGGCCACAAAAACATGTGGCAGATTTTCAGCAAAACCCTTGAAACTTTTCAAAAACGTTTCCAAAACCATCCTTAATAGGCAAATTTCATCTCCAGCATCATCTTCTGTTTCATCCCCTATCTTTGGTTAATTTTAGATTAGGATAGAAGAACATGTCAGTTCTTCTCAATTGTAGGAAAAACAAAAGTATACTATTGTGATAATATATATTTTTAACTAATTAACATCAAACTAGTTCCTGGGAGTTGGAGATTCATGATGTCTCAAATGGCCAACTCTTTCAAGATGCTATTCAGCCTCATCCCCGCCCCTAACTTAAGTATATCCCTTCATACCCTTAAGTTCTACGATTAGCGCAACAGCCCATAAAAATTAATGAAACTTTGAGGAAAGGTCTCGTAGTGAGCCAAATGCAAGGTCCAGAGACAGAAGTCAAGAATGTCCAAAAATCACAGCACGTTGTCTTGCTTCTACCAAAGATCAGTTAGGAAGTAGAGGCTTTCCAGGTGAGGTGATAAGTGTTAGAACGGTGTGGCACTATCATGGAAGGCAAACAAACGATGGTGTCATAAGTCACAGCCTGTCCTAACGTGGGGTTGTAAAGGGGCCATCAAGGAAACACAGGGTATGGCTTGATTCATACCCTGGATAAAAGTCTGGTCTTAACCCCACCCTATTCCTGTCCATCATTAGTCTAGAATACAGTCCAAAAAGGGACCATAGGCACAAGCATATAAAGTCCAGAATTATAATGTATCGTATAAGGAATTATGCCTAAAAGGGCCATATTAATTGACTATAATTGCACTATAAGTGTTACAAAGGAGACTTCTAAGACAATGACTCTTTACTTTCCACTGCATTTTGTCCATTGTGAATATGATCACTCCATTTATTGTGAATAAATGCCTCTAATTTTAGACTTACTTTTGACAGTAACCCAAAACAAGTATTCATAAATCAAGACCTTTTTATAAAAAATGAAGGTACATATCATTAATTTTATGTTATTAGCATTTAAAATTATTTATCATTTTGGCCTTAAAGAGTACATTTCTTAACACATTTGTAGTTTGCTCAAATTGGATAAATTTAGGCCTAAGCGTTCTTAAATGATAAGATTTTAAAGAATATCTTCACAGTCTTTCAGTCATACCTATGAATTCAAGGTGATTTCATATGTCACAATGCTTGTCAACAACAATGCCATGGGTTAAAAATCACAATTAAAAAATGGAACTTTCTAAAGTTATTTTTATAAAGCCGCATTGGTTCTTCAATCTTCAAATTACAAAAATCAAAATTCATAATACTTCTGCAGTAAGATCAGAATGATTTCCTAAGCTGCATTTCTTGCCTAGGCTAATTTAAATAGTATGCAAACTTCAACAAAGATCATCTTGAACTGCCAGAAATAGTGATTATCACAAAATTTCAAATTAAATTTGAAATGTAATCCAGGACCAGAGAATTGCTTCTGAACATTTCCAATTTAATATGGCATTAGTTTTGCATCCATTAACTTGTTATTATTTGTAAAATACTATAAAACTTGGTCAACTAACAGAAATACCCATCCAATGCTTCCCCCATATTGTAGCTGTGGGTTGTAGGACATCTATATGCAAGTTGAAATGAACAACAGCAATATATAGATGCTACAAGGAAGAGTAAGCCATGTTCATTTGCAGTAGCATGATATTTATGGAATCTGTATCCATGGGTGCCTACTAAATGTATATCAACATACTGTGCACAATAGCTGGTGCTAAAATGCACAAGGAAAGGTCCTCACTTGCAATGCCTTTGACAGAAAACAGAATTTCGAAGTCCTTAATTATATTTCCTGATTTTCTCTTAGCAAACAAGTTTATATCTGTAACCTAGTGAATGCTGCAGTAAAGAAAAAGCTACAGACATATAAATAACTTACTTTTGCAAGTATGTGGTATGCTAGCTACATGTTAAAGGAACCCTGGTGGGGCTGTAGGACTGTTAACCTCAAGGTCATGGGTTCAAACCGACCAGCTGCTTTCTGAGAGGAAGATGAGCTGAGCTGATCCTGTAAAGGTTTACAGCCTCAGGAACCCTATCTAGGGGCACTATGGACTGGAGTGGACTTGCTGACAGTGGTGTTGGTGGGGTTTTATACACATGTTAAATACAAAATAGGAGAACCATTCGTTTCAAAAGGGAAGTATGGGATGATAGCAAAAAATAAACAAAATAAGGTTCTAATTTTTCCTAAATATTGCATGGACAAAAGTGCAACAATATATGTATAGCAATACTGATAATTATTTATTGACACATATTCGAAATTAAAGTTTCGTTTCAGTCTCAAACCCCTAGTTAATCCCAACACCTTACTTCTCTATGTCCTAGATGGTGAAGACAGACATTCACATGAAACCCAGGTGACTCATGACTAAAAGCCATAGCTTGTAGGGAAAACACTTAGGCACAATCGCTTTTACACAGCACCTGTTTGATTTTGTAAATTCATCATGCATTTGAAAGTCAAGAAAAAGAAAATAGAAAGATTGCTTCCTTTAAAATGCCTTTTAACCAAACAAATCAGGTTGAAAAGCAATGTTTAAAGTAGAGACATAAAATACCGGTGGTCAAAAACGACAGGTAAAAATAATTTAGCTTAGAGTACATAGCAGTAGCCTTGTTGCTATAGTAACTCGGTCATGCTGCGATTGTGGGTATCTGATGCCAGTCTGGCTTGGTTTTTCTCCCTCATTTAGTGTGAGCCTGTGTGAAAGTCAGGCTGATGTAGAGAAGAAGCACTGAAGGGAGAAGGACTTTGACCCCCTTCCTTTGTGGCTCAGGGCCTGGAGCTTGGGATAGGCACAGCGAGCAGGCGGGTTGCTGTGCTAGTCCGGATTACCCAGAGAAACAAATCCAGTGACACTCATCTATGTATAAGAAAGATCTTTACATCCAAGAAGGCCTCACGGTCCAGTCCATAAGTCTGATGCTAGTCCATACGTCCCTCTCCAGACTCGTGGAGCTCCATGCCAGTGATGCAGAATGATGAAGCAGGAAGATCACAGGCTAGTGGGTGCAGAATCACGGGGATTACCAGCAACTTTTAGGTTCAGAAAGCCCACATGAGGCCACTCATCAAGGCAGGCAGAGCTCCAGCAAGCAGGAAGGTGGAGAGAGAGAGAGAGAGAGAGCAGTTTTCTGAGAGTCCCTCACTCTTATACAAAGGCAACGCCTCCCAGGTGGTGTCATCAAGCTAACACTTGATTGACAGATTTGACTCCACCCCTAGCCATGGGTGTCTGGTTGACATAAAATCATCCAACTACCACAGTTACCTTCTGAGAATGGGCAGACACAGGACATTTTTTTTGTTTGTTTCTTAGGTTGAGGATGTGTAATCCATATGGAAATTCCAGGGTATTAGACAGACATTCTCACACACCCAAGCTGCACAAGGCCTTGTAAACCCCCACCCCTTGCTAGCTACATAGGCCCACTCAATCCAGCTGCTTCACATTGTATTTACAATTACACCTTTACAACGGAAAATATGCAAATAGATAATAAACCCGAAAAACTCAAAGGTTTACAAAGAGTTGTTCATTAAAATGTAGTTAATTCACAACATAAAAAATATATGCAAAAAGAAAATCTGCCAGCCATTATTCTCATTACTGGTTAGCATTTATGTTTACAGTAGGCCAAATACGATTATATATATTGAATAAATGCTTAAGAATTTTTATGTTTTCTTTAATAACACTCTGTTCTTATCACATGAGCTTGCTTAATCTTTATGAATTCTTACACAGGTAGCATAATTATCTCCTTAGATTAAAAACTAGATATCAAATAACAATGTTGCTAATCCTCATAAAATTTTTAAATTAAAGGAACCATACGTATCAGCTTCCCCAAATGTCTTTATTATTGAAATAATCTAGAGGACTTTAAAAAATCTTCCCCCCCAAAAAAAAAAATCTTTCCCTATCTATCTTCCTACCTTCCTTTCTCTCTTTGTTTTTATCTCATGCAAGCCTGTGGAAATTCAGGAAATCTCATGGCGCTTGATGATTCCTTTCTTGACAATCTTCACTGAAATTACAACCCCTACTTTCATTTTATTAAAAAAGAGGCAAATTTGGGAAGTATGAATGTTGTGAAATTCCATCATTTTGCAGTTGAACAGGTTGAAAAATGAACCTGGTATAGATATGTATTTTTAAAATTGCTTTTGTAAATAGTATTTATCTCTATTGAGATAATGAGTTAGCTGGTTCACTTACACGTTCTTGTGATATTTTCATTAAAGTTGTTTTGATCCATTTTTTAAAACATAGTTGAATTCTGTCTTAAGAAATTTCTATTAGAGAAAAAGCTTTCTTTCAGTGGGAGGCTGCCGAGCAGGGGTCAAATGGGCTGCCATACTACCACTCTGATTACTGCACAAATCCTCTAAGAAGGGATCTCCGTTGAAGAGAACTTGTCTAGGCCAGAATTCTCTGAAGTGCCCTTTTCAGAACACTGCTCTCATAACTTTCTTCTGCAAGGTTTCATAGTCAAACAGTGTTCCCATCTCAGAGACCAACACGGAAAATTAACACAGTCAAGGTTCTGAGAGTAAAGGAGATCCATGAAATTATGCATTAGCCACCATTTCTCCAGTGTTAGCTTGTTTGTTTATTTGTAACACCTCATGATATCCTGAACAATTCGTATATGTTGAGGGAGAATCTTCAGGAAATTCTGGCCCACAGAAAATGTTTTTCACCAGTATCTGTGTGGCTTGTATAATGAGCTCAACCATAAAGTGTTTTAGAAAATGTAAACTTATTTGAAAGGGGAAGGGTGGGATAGAACTGGAGTAACTGTGGTGAACAGGAGGAGAGAAGCGTGTTCCCTGGTTTCTTTTTCAACCAAGTGCCAAATATAGAACTCAGCTTAGAGGAGCTAAAACAATGCCCTCTATACCTCCTATGCTGTTTTGAATCTGTCGCATACAAGAAAGCCTGCATGTTGAAGCCTGGTCCTTTCAAATCGCCTAGGTAGAGAGGAAAAACTGAAAAGGAAAAAGTTGGATGCAGGATAACAAAGGAGCTAATTAAAGGGAGTCTCGTTTTCTTTTCCGAAAGGACTATCATTCATGCTGACCTGCTGTGGCCACTGGGTGGAAAGTGGAGAGGTCTTTTGTTCCATCCCTGGTCTCATATTCTGGAGTTGTGGGTACGAGACACAGAGGTGGCTTATGGTATCAGGAGGAGTAGATCACACAATCACCCTATTCTTCAAATTCCCTTCACTCCATATAGTTCCTGTTGGTCTTCTAGTTATTCTTTTGTTGCACAAACTACTGAACAAAAGGTCTGTAGCAACGTCTTGTTCCCTGGTCTGCCTGTTGATCACAATTGAAGGGAAGAGTCTAAGCTGAAAAATACCTATGTAGTTATCAGAAACACCGTGTTAATTTTCAATTCATGGAAGCAAAGCTTAGTGATATTGAGTGCGCTGAGTCAAAAGAAAAGAAAGAAAAAAAAACCCAGCCTAATAGAATTACAACAGTGCTGTTTCTTGGATGACTGGCAGCTGCCATTTGAACTGTACGATCCTGTCTCCAAGTGATAAGCTGTTATTTGTAAATTATGCTCACAGCAATATCTATTATTCATGGATGCATGGGGGAAAGTAGTGATTTCAGACTCCTAAATTTTCCTACCTGCAGGCATCTGAATTACTTCCAAAACTGACTCCTACAAGACCTCTCAGGCCTTCTCATGTCCCCCCCCCAGGATCAGATCCTACCCCTCCCGTTTCCACTGAACTGAGCCGTTCCCCTTCTTTTTTGCCTTCCATACAAATGAACGAGGAACGTCTCACAGTAGAACACCTGGCCCTAATTCTAGTAAATGGATAGCTTCAAGTGTGAGATTTCAGAATAAAGTTAGCAGGGGGTAACATCCCACAGGAAAACTCTAACTTCTGTCTACTCCACACAGCCTATTACCAAAGTGAATTAAAACTAACGAATAAACGTATTGACTATCCAAACAAAACAGATTGTTAGAGAATTTATATCGCTAAAGTGTTGTTCTATGTCCTCACGTTGACTTTTGGCTCCAAGTGACCCCCATGTGACCGGGTACAAGACTTCCCAGAGGATGGGGTAGCCTGCAATCTTTACAGAAGTGGACTACCGGACCTTTCTCCCTTAGAGCTGTGAGGCGACCGCCTCTAACCTTGCAGTTAACAGCCAGACTCTTAAACTTTCCTTTTGGTCATGCGGGTTCCTTATACTAAGGTCCCACGCCTCAGTGGCATGAGCCGATCCCAACTCAAGCCATTCTTTCTAAGGTCCCCGAGGCTGTACATCTTTACTGGAGCACCTTGGCCTCATCTTTTACAGTACAGACCTGGGTGTGTTTGCATGTTATAATAGTGCATTCTGAATTAAGTACATTATCCAAAGTAACACAGATTGTTAACTACCCACCCAACCTCGAACTCTGTTTCTGGTCTATGGGTATTCGCATTCTGGAGAAGAGCTATTTAAATTCCTGTAGTCGTTTTTCCATATATACTGGCACAATCCCAGCACTCCATGTCAGACTCCTAGCCCTACTCCTAGTCCCAACCACCTTCTGTAGATGATAAATGATTCAGGGAATATAAACAGCATCACTAGCAGAAGTGAATTTCCATAACTAGTTAAACCAAGCTCCCATACAGGCTCCCTTTTGACAGATGAACATTCTGCTACCCTGCCTCAAGTATAGGACAAAAAATGAACCTTGTAGAAAAGTAAACCGTTAACAGTATCACTAAAATTTAGGTTGTTATTACTCATTTGTTCTGAGAATATTCCCACAAAGAAATTCTGATGCTTCTTTTGTGCCAACAGGTTCAAATGTAGAATTGATATTAATTGTCTGAAGAGACATGTTATTCAAGAGCATAAAAAAGGCAACAGAGAAACAGTGAACTTCTGTTCCTTCAGGAATTACTTCTATTGTTGAAAAATTGAATTCCTAAAAGTTGCCAACAACAGTAATTCCACACTGTAAATTACCTCTTTTATCCTATGTGAAATTGAAAAACACATCCAAAGATCATATAGCAAACTCTAAGAATACATCCCACACTGTTGGGGAAAAGAGCCCCATATTTAATTTAGCTAGCCCACAGCTTTCCCACAGCATTGGGCAGAGGTTATCACAATGAAAAAAATTTGTAAGTAATTGGTCTAAGCTAAGATTTTAAAAATATATCCTTTGGATTTAACTTAATACACACATTTTTGTTCTTTACCTAATTGGAAAGTTAAATTCATTGTTTTGAAATGCATGAAATTAAGGAATGACATTTTAGAGCTCATTTCAATCAAAAGTATACTTTGTCATTTATCTTACACTGTACTTTTATTCCCATAGCTTATAAAGAGTTAATTCATTACTAATAAGAATTCCTCCACAGCCTCTTCTAGAATAAACCCAGAACACAATTGCTGGTACATAACAACTCCAGGAATTTTTATTGCAACGGGAGAAAGATTAACATCAAGGATAGACTTAAAGTCTATAGGGAAACATTTGTTTTGGGAGAGTTATCTAGTAGAGAAAAGAGTCCTGATTACTCTATAACATTTCAGAGAACCTGCTTCTGCAACATTCTCTATTTCCCAGGATACTATTGCTTTAGGGAGAAAGAGACACCAATATCATTCACTTCTCTTGCTTTAAATTAATGCTTAACCGGAGTGACCTGCTGCACACCTTGATTCTGGTGTGGCCAGTAAGTGGCATATAACTGTTTAAAGGTCTTGGTGCTGTTTGAAGCAGCTATTCCCACCTTTGTCTTAGAAACTTTAACATTTTACTTTTATAGGTTAATTCCTTTATTACATGATCCTCTAAGTGAATTTACATCTGATATAAAGGAGTTTTGGAATCCACTCTTCTGATCTTATCTTCCAGGAAAACACACACAAATTTCAGAAAGCATTTAGACATGTCCTCAACTCAAGGCATATTTATTCTATGCCAAGCTATCCCCACCACATATTCTCACTGCACATCAGCACACTGTCTTCTTTAGATGAAAACTTTTCTTTAACTCTTCTTGTCATGCTCACTACATGACCTGGGCATTTGCTCACAACAACCTTTTGACTATGTTATTCTCCTCTCCCCATGTCAAACCCTGCCTATTGCAGTGAGCTAGGTCATTTGTCATTAAGTAAATTTGTCAAGCTTCCCACCTCCTATTTATCTGTCTTCCTTGAGCTCGAAAGACACTTAAAACTGCATTTACACAACCAAACAGTTCCTTCGCATGTAGTTTTGTATCACTTGGTAAATGGGTATGGGTGGATGTTGGATAAATGACTGGACAGATATAATACATAGAGGACAGATAAGAGATAGATCATTTGCGGTATGAGTGTCTGTATGTGTGTTGTGATTTTCTTTTACCTTGGCAGCTTTTCCAGGACAAGCAGGATCATGACCTCCCTGTAAAATGTACCCTATGGTTTTTCCCCAGGAACTTTGGGAAACCGTCTCAAATGCTTTCACAGCATGCTCTCCATCTTGATTTCTATATACTTCTAATGACAGTATTTCTGTCTGTGTAACCTTTTCCCCAAAGAACTCTGCACTCTGAGTTACACCATAACAAAATGGCACTCTTGACATCCACGTGCGGCTCAAACCATGCTCCTTTAAGCTGGTTCTTGAATTTAGAGAACAGAAAGATACCAGAAGGGCAAGATTAAACTGAAGGAATGTCCGATGCATGAAGTGCTACGGTTTCCCAGTGAGATTCCCATAGGTCAGCCCTTTCTGTCCTTCAAGAACGAGCACATGCACTGCCACAATGAAAAAAATTACTTAGTGCACATTTCTTGGCCTTTTTCTCACCAATGCAGTTTTCAATTTTCTTAAAACTTCTTCATAATAGGGCTACAGATTGTTCTATGTCTGTGAAGAAATACAATGCTATCCCAGGGCAGTCTCATAAAACTGTCACCGTAAGCTTCTGAACTGACTGCTCTACCTTGCATTTAGTGACTTAAGATAACACCTCAGAAGCCACTGTAAAGCACATTTTGTTGAAACAAACCCTTTTGTGTGTGAACTGTAACACTATTAGCAATGCGTTTTACCTACACTCATATTGAGTTCCTACTGTGTGCCGTGCCATTTGGTTGGTGCTATAGATGCAAGATCTAATAAAACACATGAAAGTTAATTCAACTCTCTCTCCTATATATGTTATCTTTGCCTGTCTCTGTTCCAAATGAGAAAGGGAGAAGATACTGAATGTGTAGACACTCAGTCTACACATGGATAGAGCAGCCTGGATAAGACCAATCTGGACTGAAATATAAGAAGTTGAGGTGTTCGGATTACATTAGTTTCCATTGAGAAAAGAGGGAAGTGTCGCTTGAATTCAAATTCCAGCCCCCATCATGTAATCCCACAGTGTTCTTGATTACATTACTTGATTCACCTTTGTCTAGGATCAATGATTTATAAAATATGGATAACATCTTTCTTTTTGCATGTATTCAATAAATACTAAGTGTCAGGTCAGTGACAAAATGGCAAATTATTCATTCATTCTTCAGACATTTATGGAGTGCCTACTCTGAATAGTCTTAGAAACTCTAGTGCCAAGGTGTTGTGTTAGGCAGGGTTCTTTAGAGAAACAAAACCAGGACACATGAATATATATATATATATAATCATATACATAATCAGGATAAGTTTATATAGCAAGAAGGAATATACCAGCTAATTAGTTCACACAGCAAAACAGAGGGTTCAGTTCAACTCACTTCTGTGGAACAGTTAATCTACTGGAAGTCCTTCAACTCTGGTGAGCTACCAGGTTCAAGGTCAAGGAAGCAGACAGCAGAGTCCTCTCTCGGGCAAGGCCAGCAGAGTCTGCCCACAGGCAGCACGCAGCAGGATGGGTCACCAACAAACGGTCAGTAGCTCATGAGCTTGGTGAAGCAGGCCCAGATGGGATATGGAAAACAAGCAATGCAAGGGCACAGGAACCACCAACCTCAAGCTCAAGCAGTCTACGCACCAAGAGTATGGCAAAGTGAAGAAGCTTTGAGCTCTAACAACACAATGCATGGGTTGGCCCGGCCCACAGGTAGTGTAGCTCACAGGTTGAGGCAGAGAACTAGCAAAAGCAGCAGCATGCTCCAGCATACTCCAATCACCAGAGAGCATATGAGAGGGGGGCGGGCCTTGCAGAGCCATTTGTCTCTTCTCTCTCCAATCAAACTGCAACCTGATTAATCATATATGTTCCTATTGGCCAGGTTGGCACAATAAATCTAACTATCACAACAATCCATGCCATCTAACGGGGGATTGGAGTGGGGTTGGGGGAGGGGTGCTAGTGTGTGGAGAATGATTAGCAGAACATATGATAAAGTTATATGTTACATAATACAAAAGAAGGGTTCATCTATGAGAAAGGATACTTAATCTAATCAGGGGAAATCAGGGGAAGTGATACCAACACTGAAACATAAAGAAAGCAAGAAGTTGAAGATGGTTGCAGGGAGAGCCATGCCATTGGAAGTGAGCAGGGACAGGTATTAGCAAGTCCAAAGGAAGGCAAAATTCAAAAGAAGATACAGAAAGAGTAGTGAACCTACATTTTAGTCAAGAGAATGCTTCCATGTCTCAGCCACTCTTCTGCATATTGCCTTTCCTCATATAAGATAGATGGCTTGGCCAGGTTTGACTTCCACTCCAAAATGTTCTCTCCAAATCTCCGATGACTATTTACTTGACAGACTGTCTGTATGTTCCAAAGTAATTTTTTAAATTATAAATATGTTTTATTTAAAAATAAATCCCCTCAGGTCTTCCCATCCTAATAATAATCTATGTTTCTTGAATGTTGCCAATTTGATTAGACAATTTCATAATAAAAGCTGCATGAAAACTGGAAGTTTTGTTCTCACTGGGTATATTTGCATTTTGAAGGAGAAACTCATTAACGCCAATGAATCTTTTATTGATGGAAACAGGCGGAAGGGAAGTAATGTCAGGGGGCAGGGATATTTGTAGTCTCGGGACTTCTTTTCCATTTGCGTCCTTCCAGCTTCTTTGCCGCACTTCTTCCTGACTACCACTCAACCTCATCGCCACCGTCACCTTTCCCCTTTTCGTGGTCAGAAGGGTTAGGGGCTTGACAAAACAATTCTCTCCTGAAGAAAATCATTCGCTGTTATTTAAAACTGTGAAGCAAATTTTTATGAACATGCTGGGTTTCTTCTATTTAGACTGAAACATTAAATAGTAGTAATTGGTCAGGGAAACCTGGAAAAATGCATATCCCACAGGTATCTATTATAAATAGTATGATTTTAACAACCCTTACATTAATGTCATCCTCCTGCCCAGAAAAACACAAATCCAGAGTTCTTATGATACCTAATCATAACTCCATTTTTTTATAGCTTAATCTAATTCCTGCCTTCAACTGGAGATTTTCTTTGCTCTCCCAAGATCAGAAATAGCTTCATTAAACCCTTGAGAATTTATGATCTCCATGACAAAAGCATTTGTCACAGAATATGAGGTTACAATTACAATACCCTCAGATAAACTCTAAGTTGACATTGTTATGAAGTAGAAATTAAAATAACTTCCATTCCTCTTTCTTGAGGATCAGTTCCATTCTAAGAAAGACTGAAAATCTGGGTTTAACGGAACTAACAAGGATATTGCGAGGATATGTAATCAGGCCTCTCCAAAGACAATCGCAAGTGGGCAAAACTATTACTTCCTTTAACTCTTGAGATCAGATCACATCTTGCTCTGTATTTCAGTCTCCTTGGAATAATCTTCACAATTCTCATGCACCTGTACACCACACACAATGATTCCTCAGATGTTCTATCTTGCATTGAATTCTGCTGATGCTAATTTTTAGGAATATTTTCTGAGCATCTATGATACATAACACACATC
This sequence comes from Echinops telfairi, assembly GCF_000313985.2. Taxonomy (NCBI): domain Eukaryota; kingdom Metazoa; phylum Chordata; class Mammalia; order Afrosoricida; family Tenrecidae; genus Echinops; species Echinops telfairi. Next base: position 12,662,383 of record NW_022103900.1, read on the forward strand.
CACCTCTATGCACTAGCAGGGTACAGCAGTGAGTACCCTGATGAATCTAGGTAGGCATCCTCTTTATAATATATATATATAACATAATACATGCAGCTTGGGTTATCATTGCTGACCTCAGATGGATCTTGACTGAAAATAGGGAATACCAGCAATGTGTTTACTTCTGTTTTATTGACTACGCAAAGGCATTAACTTAGAAGGTTTTAACAAACTTTGGATATTGTTGAGAAGAATGGGAATTTCCAAACATGTCATTGTGCTCATGTGTACTTGCGCCACGACACAGTCATTCACACAGGACACAGGAATGCTGAGTGGGTCAAAATCAGGACAGGTGTGTCGGGGTTGTATCCTTTCACCATACTTACTCAATCTGTATGCTGAGCAAATCATCCAAGAAACTGGATTATATGAAAAAGAACAGGACATCAGAACTGGAGGAAGGTGTATTAACATCCTGAGATATGCAAATGACACAACCTTGCTTTGTCTACTGCACTTTGGATCATTCTGGCATCTTTGTCTCTAATATTCTCTCCACTATTCAAAGTCCTGCGCATCATTCAAGGACCAGAACTGGTCTTCCTTTAAAGGACATGTCACCTTATCATACTAATATTGTTACGCAGCTAGATTAGGGATGAAAGAGGGGAAGTTGTAAAGCACATGGTGCTGAAGATGCAGGGCTGCGGCCCTCAGATTGCAACTCAATGTACAGAAAACCAAAATGCTCCCAGTACCAATAGATAGTATCATGGTAAACAGAGAAAAGATTGAAATGGTGAAGGATTTTATCTTGGTTGGATCCCAAGTCAGTACTCACGGAAGGAGCACTCAAGAAATCAAATGACATATTGCTTTGGGCAAATCTGCTGCACGAGCCTTGTTCGAAGTGCTCAGGAGCAGTGAGCCACTATGAGGACGCAGTAAGCCTGACCCAAGCCGTGCTATTTGTAATTGCATCATGCATGTGAAATTTGGACACTGAATATGGAAAAGCAAAGAACAATGTATACACTTGAATTGTGGTGCATATAACTAAAGGGTAGCATGTCAGGACCACACTATATTTTCAAAAAGCATCAGGGAAGGGTGATATTGTCAGGTTTCGGGAGTGGGATATACCTCAATTCTTGCTCCACAAAGCTGAAAGAATTCACGACGCAGAAGCACTTCGTAATCTAAATGAGTTTTATGAAAGAACGGACAAGTTTCAGGTTTTACAGTCTCAAAAGGATACATGCTATTTCTGGAAAGTGTGCCAGGCTGTGAGGAAGCCGCTCTGGGTTCACAACTGGGTACAAAAAACCACAGAAAAAAACACCGGCACAGGAGTGGGAAATCCACAAGTGCAGAACTGGGGGATCCCCAGGGACCAAGAGCATGTGGGCCCCGAGTGGCCCTAGACTCTAGGGCCCACAGGGAAACCTGAGGGGACATGCAGGCGCACACGCGCCTGCAAGTGGGAGAGACCCCCACCCTCTGCCCGCAGCTGAGCAGGAGCAGAGTCCAGAGAGCCTACCCTTCCTGCAGCTGGGGGGTTTAACACCGAGGGCTCCAGAGGTACACTTGAAGGCATTGGTTGACCCCATTGGCTGAGTTCAGGCCCACCTGTGTGATGGCTTCGTCCTAGGTGGAGGCAAGGTTTTAGGTTTCACCTGAGCTAGGGGGCTTAGTTTGCACATGCCCACTTCTGGATTTCCCCATAGGTCGCCAATGAGTGTGTCTGATCTCTTTCCAACCCCTGTATTGTGTGGCCCTTTGCAGGCAATGGAGGGACGATCCCCTCTTTCATCCCTAATCTAGCTGCGTAACAATATTAGTATGATAAGGTGACATGTCCTTTAAAGGAAGACCAGTTCTGGTCCTTGAATGATGCGCAGGACTTTGAATAGTGGAGAGAATATTAGAGACAAAGATGCCAGAATGAGCCAAAGTGCAGTAGACAAAGCAAGGATGGCCTGAGAACAATTCTGGTCTCATAAAATTATTATTATGATCTAGCAATTTTTGTCCTTCTTGCCAAATTATCTTGAGTCCTTCTGAGTTTCCTCAGATACATGTTTCTTTGTGCTTATTTATCCTATGAGTAAACATGTCTTAATTGTAATGTATAAAAACTAAACAAGGATCAACATATATGCTATACTTGATTTTCACCTGAATTGTGAAATCTAATTGTTCTTATAGTTTTGAGCTGTGGTTTGGATACCAATGATCATTTGTTGTCATTAATAAATACATAAATATGCTTGCGTACAATCCACAAAAATGCACCAATTTCACTAGTCTTTCATCAAAATCCAAATTCCGATGTTATAGCTAATAAATAGTTAGCATTGGTTTTGAAGAGGTAAATAATTCAACCTAACAGTATTACAATGTATTCAATATTCAACTTGTCAATAATATGATGTGTGTTCAAAATATGAAATTACCTTATTATCATTTAAAAGAAGTCTCTTAAATCCTGGCTTTTGCCTCGCCTGTAGGAAGGGTTCCTGCTGGCAAGGTAGCGTTTCCCAATAATTAGTTGAGTCATGCCCACTTACCTGGATTTAGAGTGCACTCCCTCTCTCCCCCTTCCCTGGTGATTTCTCTGAACAGATCTGAAATTCCCCACCTGTTTTATTTGTATTCATTCATTCCTTCTCAAAAGCACCAGGGAAGCCCAGGGAGTCACAGTGATTAATGTGCTGTTCGAGAGTTTAACCCGGTCTGTAAAACATGCTGTATTCCAGAGCACCAAAGAAACTCTGAAGGAGGTCAGGAGCTCACACTGCCCGAGTACCTATCTTAGACCAAGGCAAGTGAGGGGTTTCAAATTATATTAGTGCCAGAAACTTTCAGTGATCATGAGTTTGTGGCATAATATTTGAGTGGAGAGTGGGAGACTACAATGTATAATAAGGTTTAAAAAACAAGCAGATACTTCATTTAGACTTATGTAATTTTGATTTTGCATGAATTCAGGTGGTGACCTGGTTCAAATAGCCTTATGCATTCTCTAGCATATAGGTATGGTGGGGTAGAAGAAAGTATTTGGGAAACAGAGAAGAGAAATATTTAGCCTGTGTAATTAGAAGCCAAAAAATTATTTGCACACATTGTTTTAGAATCATCACGAATGAATTTGCTAATAACATAATTCATATATTTAAAATTTTTTATTATCAGTTATTTAGTTTAAAACTAGAGGATGTTCACCATTTTGGTAACAGTTGCTGCTTTGTGACCATAAGCAAGTCATCCACTTACCTTAGATTGCCTTTTATCCAAAATGATGGGGCTGTTTTCTGGACCACTTCCAGCGATAATCTATAATGTGATCATCTACAGGAGAAAACCACTATTGCTCCCAAAGTAACACTGAACGCTTGAATGCAAAAGAAGGAAACTTCAAGCCAAGCTCACTGCTATCAAGACAGTCTCAGCTCACAGACACCTTACAGGATAGACATGCAACGGTTCCCGTGGGCTTCCAGGAGTAGAAAGCCTCCTCTTTCCCAGAGAAGTGCCAGATGGTTTCGGTTGCTCATGTGGTTAGCAGGCCAATATAACTCACTAGGGACCAATGATGGAAGATGGGAACATCTTCTTACAGGAGGAACCTAAATTATAAGGGGTCGATTGGGAGTCTTAAGGAAGATATCTCATGTGTGAAAGCCTATTCAAGGTCATCTAATTAGTGTGCCCGATTTCTTTCGAACCCCTTTATTGTGGCATGGACTGCTAATTTTTATCTAGTTTAAGCATTTTGGGGAGACAACCCCCCCTCTGTCCCTATTCAAGCAACCTTTCATTATGAAAGCTCCAGTATGACAGGGAATGTGTCCTTTTGTTTAGCATGGTTTCCTCAGTTCCTGGTACATTGCAGGTGCTCAAAAATGTCCGAGGGAGGGAGGGAGGGAGGGATGAATGGATGGTGGGATGGGAACAGCACATGTCTGGAGAGGTGATGTAAAACCAGATTCCGACCAATTCCTCTACTAAATGCATTGTGGTATCTAGCTTTTAAGAGCTGAGCAGTGTGCCATCTAGTTCTATAAAAGGCTGAAGATAAAGAAGCATTAAAATACAATGCTTGCAGTGGTTATAATATTCTTGTTTCATGCAGTGCATGGGTACTGTTCCCTGTGACGGTGGAAATGGCAGCCTCCTTTGGTGAGAGAAACTGCCTGCTGCAAAGAAAAGCAAGACGGCCTCTATTTCAAGCCACTCCTTTCCTAGCCCTTCTCTGAACCCCCTGGAGAAGACCTCGGTTGCCTTTTCCCCCTCCAGTCTGCTTGGTGGGGAGATGAGAGCTGGAAGGCCAGCCAAAGCAATAAGAACGCACTGTTGGGAGCGGGCCAGGCAGCCCTGGACTCAGAAGAACCCTTGGGGCTGAGCTCTGCTTCCTGCTCACCCTGCCCCCTTCTTCTCCCATGGCCTATTAAGCTCTGAGCGCTTGTGATGGGGACCGGGTTGCAATGTCCTGCCAAGGGAATCCACTCCAGCTGTGGGTGAGGCCGCCGGCCCAGGGCAAGAGACCGCGACAGGAACATCCGCAGAAAAGCAGGAGTGATCTTGGGCCCCGAAGTGTGCTCCCCGAGCAGACAAGCACGAGCAGACAAGCACGGCACACTTTTTCTTTCACTCTTCTTTGTCCTCCCATTGTGGTTTGGAAATCGACCTTTAGAACTCAGTTTTCATTCCTGCTTAGAAGTGCCGAGACTTGTATGCCTATCCTAAACCTGAAATGCCCTGCTTCCTCACACCACAGGGACCTGTCAGGTGTGTAACTCTAACTTCCTGGACTGGGCTCTCTGTTCTGGACCAGTGCACATTTTAGTGCTCTACTACAAGCTTTTCATTGTGAATGTGGGACTTAACATCTGCATAGCCATTTTAACATCTGGAAAGCTATGTTTCTGCTAGAGAGCACCATTTGTTATTTTTTTAATGGGTTTTTTGGGGGTTTTAGCTTCAAAGTTGACATGCATTCTCTCCAGGAGTATTCCGTCTTCAACTCACAATGACGCAGGCGTTTTCCCCTGCCATTGTCATTTCGTAGTAGTAATACTGAGGTTCACCCAGGGTTCATCAATTTTCTCAAGATTAGTGGCATTTAAAGAGGTTTAAAAGTATATTAATAAAAATGTATTAATGAACTTCTGTTCCTAAAGATATGGAACAGATGATAGGTAGCTTAGAAAAATGAAAGTAATTTAAAATGAACTAGTAAGAAAATCCTTCATTAGCTAACGATTCATAACCTCTATTTTAAATATATATTACATAGAAAGTGTAAAATTGGCTATAAAAAATCACCTCACCTCAGCATCCATCATCATAACAAAATAAATGATAGTTTCAAGATAATGAATTTTTCAGAATTACTCAATGTATTAAGGTGCTTCGAGGCATTCTCATCTGACAGTAATGCCAAGCAAACATTAATATTTTGGTACAGCCTCTGGTATAATGAATATGTCTTGGAAGATGAACACAGGAAGTTTGCTCTGTGCAGAAAGTCCCAGCGTAACCTTGGCAGGAAAGTTGAGGGACGTCGTTGCAGCAGGTTTCAATGAGGAAGCTGAGGTTTGGTGGGCTGCATTTTATTAAAGGGTAGAAGCCTTCTATAATAAGATGCCAGGCTTCGGGACCTTCATCTGGGTGCTAAATATTTGGGACAAGGCTAGACAGTTTGGTTTGCTGAAGGCACAGTGACACCCCACCCCACCCCCCATCAAAGGGTCTTCTCCAGTTGCAGTTTTCTGGGTTAATATATTCTGGGTTGAATTATCTCACCCACTGATTGCTGCTCTGGGAATTTCAGCATTCATACAAGCTAACAAATGTCTGCCAGGCAAGCACCAACAATGCCCAGCTGGCTCTTTGTCCCCCATGGGAAATGTTCTCAGTCAGAGCCTGGTAATTGTGTAGTGCAGCTGCTGCAGTTTCAAGGGTGCCAGCTCATCTGAGCCAACTGTATGCACACAGCCCGTGACTCATGTGGCTGAGAAAGTGCACTTCGTGGGTGGGTGGGGGCCTTCAAGGACTCCATTGTAATTGTGCCCTGTTTCGAGGATATTATATAATGAAAGGTACTTACTGACGGGATATAAATATCCTATACAGTCGTGAAGCTTGCCTATAGGAGTCGTTAATAACCTCTTCCAATCTAGAGCATTTGTGGTATGTCTCAGCAGTCATTTTTGCAGTAGAACTGTGCGTATTAGAGTAAGAACCGCATAAACCAGTGTTTGCCCACATACATCCAGATATGGGGCCAGGAGCTGCCAGAATGTCTGGGGTGGAGGTCATTCTGGTAGAGGCTGACAAAGCACACCCTGTTTCCTCACCACATGCCATGTGAGCTGGAAATGAGATCTTATCCTAGAAATACCAGCAAGTGAACAGAAACCAGATTATAATTCAATAACTTGAACAGATTAGAGAATTATTGTCGATTAGAGTGAATGGTGTCCCCCTTGAAGGGAGACGGGGAGGAAGCCTACTAAATGGCATGTCTTAGATGCAGGCACCATCGTAAACAGTGTGGGCATGCCACACACAAGGGGCTTCAACAAATTGGGGGGAAATTTCTATTATCTTTTAATTTCACTTTGCACGTACTTTCTGAAGACCCTGTATATATACTAAGCCTATATGGAGACTTTTAGTATATATATTATGATGAGAGTTCTTGATACTCATTAACAAAGTACTCTCATATCTCAGTTGCTGGAAACATCAAATGTTGATAAGCTCACAGTTTTTTGCTCAGGATTCCAGGGGCAGCCTCGCTGGGCGGTTTGGACTAAGCACTCTTCATGAGGCTTCACGGTCACAGTCATCACCAGACTCAAGTAGGGGAGGATCTGCCTCGAAGCACAGTCCAGTGGGCCACCGCATAGGGGTCTCCCATTCTGACAGCTAGCTTCCTCCGAGGAATACCTTGAGGACAGAAGTCCCAAGCTTTTTACAGCCCAATATTGGAAGTGACATCCCATCATGTCTGCCATATTCGATTCATCATAAGCAAATCAATAAGGCCAGCCTACACTCATGAGGGGAATTACACAAAGACACACTGGGAAGTAAGAAAGCATAGGGCGCGCTCTTAGAGGTTGCCTCCTACATTGAAGAACTGCTTAGTTCAAGAGCACAGAATTTCCCTCTGGAATGATAACTGCCAACTCTAGTTTCAGTGCCTCCAATTTTGGTCTCCTCCAGTCAAATCCTCTTTGCTGTGTCACAGTGGTGTTTAAAAACTGCCAACTTGAGCACATCAGGAACGACTACTGACTGTCCTCAGGGGTGTTCTGCGGGGCTGCTAACCACAAGGTCAGCCGTTAGAAACAGCAGCTGCTTTGCAGGAGAACGGCCAGGCTTTCTATTCCCTAACGAGTCTTGAAAACCCAGAGACAGTTTGTCCCTGGCCCCACAGGGTTGCTGTGTGTTGGAATATCCTCGATGGCAGTTAGTTTTAGTTTTAGAATTGTCTTCAGGAGCATGCTAAACTTCGTCATATGACATGCAATGCCCTTATGAACAGTGCATGAAGGCAGTGTGAAATGGTCTTTAAGAGTGAAAGTTTTTAATCGAGGCTTTCTGGGCTCGAATCCCAGCTCCACCAATTCTCACTTGTCTGCCCCTGGAAAAGTTTATTACTCTTGTTGGATTTCACTTTCCTCATTGACATCTAAAATGAGGATGCTCACTGACTTCAGAGAGCAATTCAACCTGTGGTTTGGATTTTGGAAATCTCTAATATCATAAAAAGTGTAGCGCTCCACACGCCAAACTCCAGTCAGGCATTTTGGGCTTCATGCAATGTACTACCCCCACACACTGCCCTTTCCAAGCCTATTCTCCCATGATTCAATCTCAAACATACACACACATAAACATACGCTCATACACAAACATATACCCACAATCACAAGTATATACATATGCCAATATATATCCCCAGGAATCTGACTGTATTGAGTTTGCTTTGTTGTGAAGTGCTGTCCAATCTGCTCTGACTCACAGCAGGAGACCTTATGTGTGACAGAGCTAAACACTGCACAGTCTTCCACCAACCTCACAACTTGTGCGATTTGTGAGCCCGTTGTTGCAGCCATTGTGTCAATCCATCTCATTATCTTTCTTTTTCTCACTAACCCTCTACCTTCTCAGGGGCTAGTTTCTCCTGCTTAACATATCCAAAGTAGGTGAGACAACATTCTCACCATCCTCCATTCTGATATACTTCCTGTTTGTTTGTTCTTCGGGCAGTCCATGATACTTTCCATAGTTTTCACTAACCCTGTACTTCAATAGATAGGGAGAACCAGAGAATACATCGGTTCTTCTATAGCCTTCTTTTTTCATTGTCCAGTTTTCATATGCATATGAGGTGATTGAAAATACCGTGATTGGCATTAGGCATACCTTAGTCCTCAAAAGGACATCTTTTCTCACTAACACTTTGTAAGAGGTCATTGCTGCAGATTTTCCCAATGCAATATGTTGTGAGGTTTATTTTCCCCCAATAGTTTTATTGATATAAAAGTCACATATCATATACTTCCATAGTTAAGTTGCCTTTAAAAAGAGTTGTATATGCATCACCACAATCAGTTGTAGAGCACCCTCCTCCTCCCTCTTTCATGATTTGCTCCCAATTCTCCACCTCCCCCACCCCCATGCCCGATATGCCATTGCACTATTGTTGCATCCTTATTGTCTCTATGCATCCACTCTGGTGTTTGGTAAGCTGGGGGACATAGTAGAAACAATAAAAAATCCAAACAAAACAGAAAAAAAAACATGTAATACAATAAATTAATATTTTTAAGGAGGAAAGAAAAGACCATGAGTAGTATTAAAATAAACCAGAGAGAAAAATTTTGTCATGGAACATGTGAGAGATATTTAAATCTAGAGCAAATTAAGTATGGGTCAAGAGGGAGGTCACCTGACTAAGTATCATATTATACTATAGTTCCAGGTACCATAATAAAGTTGACAATAATCTCTGACAGCAAAACTGTACATGTCCCTGGACTTTGGTCGGAAGGGATCATCTAGAATCTTCCTCTGACTGGGTACTCTGAAGATGGATTTGGAGTTCCCACTGTTCTTCTTGACTACTGCTTCCATGAGCTTTGATTTCAGATTCCATAGAAGGCAACCTTTGACAGTTTCAGTCTTTTCTCTTTTTAGGATTTATTTAGGTGTTTATCATTATTTTGATTCTCATACTACCTTGACTTGGGAGAAAAAGCAAGAAACCGGCCTTTGATAAGCTTCATTGGTAGTCCTGATGCATAAAAAGGTTCGTAGCTCTAGTGTCATTGGGCTATTTAATGACCTTGACGCAAAACTTTGCTAGTCTTATGGGCTCTGCTTGAAATGATCTAATTTCAAATGGGGGTGCACAGGGAATCTACCTTTTAGAATTCACACCAACAACACCCTTATCAAGCATCCCCAGTGGGCACAGAATTGATTGATCCTGCTTGATTGGCCTTCCGTTTTCTCCAGGTCAATTCAACATCACCTTGAGTGCAGAGACCACCTCTGGTAACACTTGTAGTTCACAGCCAAAGCAGAGTCATTACTCAATCAGTATTCCCTGAGGTTCTAGCTCCAATGTTAAAATGTACTATTTCATGAACCCTTGATCATTTATAAATTATTATTTTGTCACATCTTGCCCTGTCCCATGTCTCCCTTCACCCACTTTTCTGTTGTCCATCTCCCAGGGA
>NW_022103900.1:12673045-12678602 GCF_000313985.2 Echinops telfairi
CAAAGCCCTCATGGAAGAAGCACACCTGCCTGTGTGATCACGAGGTGTTGAAGGGATCAGTTATCAGGCATCAAAGAACAAAAACTCATACCGTTGTGTGCTCACCTCCCTGAATTGTTCCAAATTTATTGCGAATTAGATCATTTTTAGGGTTTTAGTTCAGTAGCAATCACGAACAGCCCATAATTTCACTGCCAGTGAGTTGATTCCAACTCATAGCAAATAGGTAGAACTGCCCCTGTGGAATTCTGAGACGGAAACTCAATTGGAGGAGAAAGCTGCCTCACTTGCCCACAGAGTGCTTGGTGGTTTGAGAGACTGCAGCTTGTGTGGTGAACAACCCCATCTGTTACAGCTGCGCCACTCGGGCTCCTTCCCACGTCTCTTCTTCAAGCGAAAGGAGCAATTGAAACCAAGTACCAGTGAAATAATACTATTTGAGAGGATAGTTTGACCTGGCATTTTCTTTACTAGCAGATTAATCATTCTGGAGCTATCAGTATAGTAAATCATTGAAATTTGGTTTCGGTGTCTTCTAAAATTTCTTTCATAATACCATCTTGTAAGACAAGTGTTCCCTTATGACAATTATAATGTAATGTCTCTTTCTCAGTATCTTCAGACTCCAGCCCTCATCCCACCATTGATATATTATCATTTACTTATTTGCAAAATAAGTACAGCCATAAACTCAACCCCTAACTACTGAGCTTTTAGTGGCAAGGAATTAAATTCACTTATTGTTTTAAATGATTATGTGATGCTACGTTTGATTCCTTGCCACACTGGTTAAATTCTGATTATCTTCAGAGGTTCAAAAGATTATCTTCAGAGTCGTAGTTCAAAAGAAAACTGTGTAAAATGTTACCTTGAAGATGAATTTGAGGAAGAATTGAAGTCCATCATTTAGGACAATCGCTGTCACCTGTGGATCTTCCACCATTCCACTGTTGCCAAATCAAGTCTGAGTCAGAGCCCCGATCCAGGATAGAGTGGAACTGTTTCCTGGGGCTCCTGAGACGGTCCCTCTCCCGAATGTGACCGTTTGTTTTTTTTCCCCTTGGAGTGCTTGCTGCATTCAAACTGCTTCCCTTTTGTTAGCAGATAATGCTTGACCCTCTGTGCCACCATGGCTTCTTTCTGGATCTAGAGCTACTTTGAAATTCAGAGAGAAAAACATGAAACTGAGAGAAGATGAAAGGCTTATGGCAGGGTGCCTATGTACATGATACTTCTCAGCAGGCTTTCTTTGCTAAATGTATAATAATCAAATGCACACGGTTATCTTCAATCAGATCCAGCTGTAGCCTCATCAAGGGAAAGCAATGACTCACCATAGCTCGCTGACTTGGCCCTGCCCAGTGAGATAGAGTCAATGAATGTGGCCCTTCTAGCTATCACACCAGTGACTGTGACACGGAGGCTTAGAGGAGCAGCACTGAGATTGTACACCTGTAGGACGGAGAGACAGGTGAGCTGACTTCTTAGCCCTTGGAGGCAAAGGCCAAGGGACCACATGGCTGAGGGAAAGAGATGTGTTTGCTGGGTGAGAAGAGGTATTGCTCTGAACCAATAACTGTATCCTTATTGTTTACTGAGCCCGACTAGTGGTCGCGTCTTAAAGGCCCTAATAAAACTTCTTAACTGTGAATATTATCTGTGACGACATTCAGTGTGGCCCTTGCAATGAATTCTTGAACCCAGCATTTATGTAGAGAGGTGTGAAAGTAATGGTTGGTGTCAGAGTAGGTAAAGAAGGATGGAACTGCGTAATGGAAATAGGGAATCCAGCGAAGGTCACATATGGTCACACACACACGTTGTTTACTGCACACAGAATAATAACTTTGAACCAACATGATAGATCTGAGGCAACTTTTACTCTGGGACAGTTGAATTAAACTCAAAATAAGGTCATGTAGGAATCTTTGTTTTTGATTACCTGATCTACATAATCCTAAATGCCAGTTATCTGACTTTCTAATAAGTGTATAGAAGAAATCTTTAAACTTTGTAAAACAGCATTCACATAGTGGACATTTGAGTCCGTTTATTTTAATAAGAAATCCCCTGTCACCTGAGAGTTTCCTTTCCATGTCACCCACTCAAACAGCATTCGCTCTTGATTGGTAGAACAATTGACAAATACAAACCAAAAGTAATTTACCTTAAAAATTCAAAGTATGTTAAGGCTGGAAGGGACCTTAGTAAGAGATTACTCAGCACAGTGCATGTATATTTTAATTGCAGACAATTTGCATCACCATCTTTTCAAAAGTTGGACTGCATAAAGTGCTAAATAGAGGCACACATTTCACTCTCCATGTGAGAGAGAGAGAGAGAGAGAAAGGAAATGATGAATGATATTTCATAAAGTTTAGAATTCAGGAGTTGAGGGATCACTGATTTAGATGCTAGTATAGATAGAGTGGAGCCCAATGACTATTACATTCACCTATAGATGTTTATGAAGTTTAAACCATTCTATGAATAAGGCAAAATTGTTAGTAAAAAAAGTAATGAGTTTTGTTAAAAGGCAGCTCCTAAAGATTAAATTAATCCATCTCTCTTTCTTGATTGTAACCATCCTGTATGTATCCATTGTGATTTTATATAATTTCTTTGTCATTAAAAATTAGGGTCAGACAGTAGGCCTCTACTCAAGTACTCTCTCAACAGAAGAATACTTTGTTCTATTAACTAGCATTCCATGATGCTCACCTTCCCCACTAATGATCACTGAAGACAAAGCAGGTAAATAAGCAAATGTGGTGAAGAAAGCTGATGGTGCCCAGCTGTCAAAAGATATAGTGTCTGGGGTCTTAAACACTTGAAGATAAGCAAGCGACCACCTAGCTGAGAAGCAACAAAGCCCACATTGAAGAAGCACACCAGCCTGTGTGATCATGAGGTGTCGATAGGATCGGGTGTCAGGCATCAAAGACCCAGAACAACAACAAAAAATCATATCATTGTGAATGAGGGGGAGTGTGAAGTAGAGACCCAAAGCCCATCTGAAGGCAACTGGACATCCCCTTACAGAAGGGTCACAGGGAAGAGACAAGCCAGCCAGGGTGCAGTGTAGCACTGAGGAAACAAAAACTTTCCTCTAGTTCAGTAGTTCCAAACTTCCTAATGCCATGACCCTTTAATACAGTTCCTCATGTTGTGGTGAGCCCCCCCCCATCATAAAATTAATTTCCTAGCTACTTCATGACTATAATTTTGCTACTGTTATGAATTGGGTGAACCCTGTGATAGAGTCATTCAACCCCAAAGGAGTCACAGCCCACAGGTTGAAAACCGCTGCTCTAGTTCTTAAATGCTTTTTCTCCCCCACTATCATGATCCCAATTCTACTTTACAAATCCAGCTAGACCAGATGAGGTACACTGGTACAGATAAGAGCTGGAAACACAGGGAATCCAGGACAGATAAACCCCTTAGGACCAATAATGAGAGTAGTAATACCAGGAGGGTAAGGGAAAGGTGGGGGGATAAAGGGGAAACAGATCACAATGATCTACATAAAACTCCCTCCCTGGGGGACAGACAACAGAAAAGTGGGTGAAGGGAGACATCAGTCAGTGTAAGACATAAAAAAGAATAATAATTTATAAATTATTAAGAGTTCGTGAGGGAGGGAGGGTGGGGGAGGGAGAAGGAAAAATGAGGTGCTGATACCAAGGCCTCAAGTAGAAAGAAAATGTTCTGAAAATGATGATGGCAACAAATATGCAAATGTGAGTGACACAATGCATGATGTAAGGATTGTGATAAGAGTTGTATGAGCCCCCAATAAAATGATGTTTTTTAAAAACCAACAAAAATTAGGGTCAGAACAAAAGCAGAGGTTGCCATTATTAATAAATGGTCTATACCAGGGATTGCCAAGCTTAAAACAAAAAGGCAGCTACAGTTTACTATTTAAAATTGTATAAAAGTCTCAAAAGAAACAATCCATCTCCTTTGGGACTCACCTAGGCCTCTGAAAGGAAGGTAAAGACAAGAGTTTTTAGCTCTATTTGAATATTCTGCATCTCTTAACCAACAGAAAGATGTAGGGGCTGTGAGACTGAAGAAATCAAGGAGATTGAAGTGTAGACGTAACCATATTATTGCACAGTTATTAGGCTAAAGAGTGTAGAGAAAACAGAAAATGATACTTGTCATCAGGAGCATACCCTGGCTTGATTTTCGTTTGTTCTTTGTCTCTTACAGAATGCTTTTTGTTTCAGATAGCTGTTAGCAGATACATGTTTCCTCCCCAGGAGGCTTAGATAGGAATCTAATTTTAGGGATTTTTTTGTTGTTGTTTTTAAAGTCAAAGCAATTTTTTTTTCATAAGTTGTGAAGTATAAAATTAGAAAACATGGTGTTCTAGGTCATTTAGAATCAAAAGAAATTACCTCTTAGGAAACAATTTCTGTACAATGACACACAAAAAGGAGAATCTGATGAATTGCTGGTGATGATGAGGCCCTCATCAAGAATACCATATTTGTATCTTTCCATTTATTACAGATGATTCATATGACTATTGGTTTAAAAGTTACTTCAAAGGGCAAAGGTGTTTTTTTTGAAAGAACTACTTCACAACTCCTCTGCACGACTTTGAAAAAGATTAGCTACTAAAATACTTTGATTGATAGTTGCTTATCAAAGAATGAAAATTTGTACCATTGACATTCTTCACTAAATTTTAGATATAAAATTTTTTCTGAGTATCAGTCTCAGATTTACTTCCAAGATTTATCATGGACTTCAGTAAACATTTGCTTTGCTATTTAGTTTTCCTCTAATAGGTAGTATATCATAATTAAAAGTTCAAAATTATTTTTCAAATTTCCTCTCATATTTCAAGTCTATTTAATGATATTTTTTGTGAAAACCTGTTTTATTATTTGTTTATAGTTATAATTTTACATCACAAAATTGCTTTACATAGCTAATCCATGGGGGTGGAATACAAAAGGTATATTTAATTTAATCCATTTAAACTCAGATTTTTCTAGTTAAATAAATGTTGAAATAATCTTTCTTTGGAAATTTAGAAAATAAACACAGTCATTGAGGTAAAATTATTACTACGAATAAATACTGTTCATCTTTGCTGAAAATCAAATACTAAGATCTTAAGTATGAATGGATCTTTCCTTCTATCTAGGCATCCAACTATCCAGGCAACCAATAGTCCAACCATGTATTTTATAAAGAATTCAAATTTTTATATCAATGACAACTACATTGCAGCAATTTAACAAGTTCTTAATTTTTTTTAAACCACCCACCTTCTCACCTAAAATATAAATCTATTTCAGGATAAATAAAATAAATTTTAGAACATAACCATAAACAAGTATGTATCAATGACAACACAACGCATCACATCTGGTTTGGTAGCAACAACTACTAGCTGTCTGCTAATATCCATTTTTTAAATTTTTCTTAAAAATATCTGTATACTTAACATTTAAACTTACTGCTATCAAATCAATTCCGACTCATAGTGACCCTATAAAACATGGTATAATTGCCCCTGTTGATTTCTTTTTTT
>NW_022103900.1:12679904-12683757 GCF_000313985.2 Echinops telfairi
GTAGCAACGATGAAACATATAACTTTCCTCTAGTTCTTAAATGCTTAAGCCACTGCTATTGACTTGATTCTAACTCATAGTGACCTTACCGCCATGTCCTCAAGTTCCCCAGACATTGTTTTCTATCAAAGCAGATTTCCACATTGTTCTACCCTGTCAGAGGGTAAGTCCAAACCAACAACTAGCAGCTGAGCATTCACCATCTCTGACATCAGGGCTCCGTGTTTGTCACATAAACAACCGGATTCTTCTTAGGTCTTTTTTTAATGACTTGACTCACAAGTTAGTTATCCATTGAAAAATATGTACTGAGTGTTTACTATATGGTGACACGCTGCCATGAAAACATGGCTGTATATAAATATAAGATCAATATACAAAAATTAGTCAGATTATTGTACACGAAGGACTAGAGCCCTGAAACTGAAATCAAGAAAACAATACCATTTATAACAACCACACAAAAGATTGTACATAAGGATACACTTAATTGGAAACACAAAAGACTTGTTCAAAGAAAACTAAATAACCCTAGAACAAGAGTTTGGGGCTGCTTGTGTATAACCTGCATATTTTAACCATCAGAAAGGTGTAAAAGCTGCAAGAATGAAGGACAGTGTAGATATAATCATATTATTACACATTTATTAGGCTAGAGATTATAGAGAACATGATGCTTGTCATCAGAAGCAGTGATCAAATAACCCAGAGAGACCGATGTAAGTGGAAGGATGCTGTAAGATCACACTCAGAAAACACACACGCAGCGGAAGGCAAAATACATTACTGGAATCTTCTAAAAATAAGACACTCAAGTGCATCAAAAGAGTAAAAAAGAGCCCAGAGACAAGGAAAAAAATTGTCCACCTTGGACAAGGGATTAAACTAGAATATCTACAAACACTGCAACAACTCAACAGGAAAATGATGAAAAACATAATTATAAAACAGGCAGAAGACATGACGACACAATTCACTAAAGAAGACATCAGACTGCCAACAAACTTGAAGAAATGCTTGTGATCACTGTCCATCTTGAGAGACGCAAATGAAAACCATGAGATGCCACCTTACACTGACATTGACAACAAAGTTTTAAAAAAACACAGAAAGTAACAAATGCTGCTAGAGAGAGTGTGGAGAAATCAAAGTCCTCATGCACTGCTGGTGGGACTATACACATGTGCAACCAGTGTGGACAATGATATGGCGCTACCTCCAACAACTGGAAACAGAAATGCCATATGGCCCAGCCATCCTTCGGCTAATCCCAACAGATAGAGGTGCGCTCCCGGTCATCGAAGGTTTCTGGGACTGGAAGTCTTGAAGGCAGCAGAGCGCTCCTCTTTCTCCTGTGAAGAAGCTGATGGACTTTCACCCACCTGGTGATGCGCAGCCGGTGACTGACTCGGTGGCAGTGGATTTTCAACGGACCCATCAGCCATGACTCAAGCCAGAAGGACTTACGAACTACAAATTTGCTAGGAATGTCACCCTTGCTCCAGTTACTAATTTACTCAGTCCCTGACGGGAAGGCATGTCTCAATTGGAGATTTAGCAGGAAGTGAGAAAGTATTCTCAGTGTCAAGATATTAAAAATCAAAGCATTGACCTGAGAATTCACAGACATTTCACCTTGTAAATACACGGAAAATCTCTGTCCAGTATTTAGGAATAACTCTCCTGTGCTTTAAGTCAAAATACCATCCATGACTTCCCTGTTGCTCGGGGATATTTCCTACTAATGCCATCCTATTAGTATATGCTTCATCTTTTAAAAATATTTCGTTTCCTTCTCTCTCTCTCTCTCTCTCTCTCACACACACACACACACACACACACACACCTCCATAAGACTAAACTCAGTGCCATCAAGTTGATGCCAATTTATGACAACCCTATCGTGCAGAGTAGAACGCCCGCCCCTGGTGGATTTGAGACTGTAACTTTCCAGGAGTGGAAAACTTCATCTCATCTTTCTGCTTCAGAGAACCTCGTGGATTTGAACTGCTGATCTTGCAGTTAGCAGCCCAAGGTGTCACCATTATGCCACCAGGGCTCCTTATACATAGATACATACACACACACACACACACACACATCTGATGATTAGAAATATGTTTGTATGTCTAGGGATGAATTCTGAGATCTATAGAAGTTCATGTCCCTGAATCAGAAGCCGTAACTACTTAGAAATCAGAGATGACTTTTCAGAATCAGATGAAGGACATGAACACCTAGTCCTTGACAAGACATATCACCATAGTGTGTGTACACTTCAGGGCATTCACAAAAGCCCACCCAGACATGTCAGGCTGATGCTCTCTGTGGAAGAATCATGGGCTGACTTACCCACTTCCATAGACACGCAATCACACACCCCTCGTCTTGGAATTCTCATGGACCAGATTGCCAATTTCTCTCATTCAAAAGCACTAATCTTCATCCTGGAGATGATGCAAACCCAGTAAAATTACATTATTGTTATTGTAATTCAGTAACGCACCTGTGTGAGTTAAGACAAATCAGTTACAGAATCTCAGAGGAGCACTTGAGAACCGCGGTGCTGACCTTCCTTTGAGCCTGCCTGCTCCTGCAAAGAGCTACAGTTTTGGAAGAGCATGCAGACAGTTCTCTGTGCTGTGAAGGCACGAGGAGTTGGAATTGACTCATGGCAGTGAGTTTGATTTGAAAGTACTTTGTTGCACATATTATTTTTATAGCATTCGTCAAAAGTGTACTCAAAATTTAAGGCAGAAACTCCATAAATACTTTACTGAATTCATTTTAAAGACATAGCATGTCCTTGCTTTCAGAAAAATAGAGAATCTCATGCCATCCCAGAAGATGCTCAAAAGTAATTTTCTCCAACTACCATTAGATGTGTGATTTTCTGTATGATAGGGATTCCAACCAACAAACTCAATCTTCCCTGGTCCGGGACAGTTGCTTTTTTATGAGAAAATATCTTCTCACTTGTTTACATCAGGTCCTTCAAAGTGTTTGAGGACTTTTTTTTTAGTGGTTGATCCCCTAAACTACCCCTTTACACAAAGACACAACCCAAATAACAAAATAGAGAAGCTCAGCAAGAAAGAAAAACTCATTTTTATTTATGATCACTTTATTGGGGGCTCATACAGCTTTTATAACAATCCATGCATCAATTATATCAAGCATATTGGTACATATGTTGCCATCATCATTTTCTAAACACTTACTTTCTATTGAGCCCTTAGTATCAGCTCCTCTTTCCCCTCCTCCCCCCACCCTTGTGACCCCTTGATAAATTATAAATTATTATTATTTTCATATCTTACACCAACTTCTGTCTCCCTCCACTCGTGTTTCTGTGGCTCATTCCCCTGGTGGGTGGGGTTATGCTTCGATCATTACGATCAGTTCCCCCTTCCTCCCCCTGCTCCCCCCACCTTCCCCTTTCCCTCCTGGTTCTACTCCCACTTCTGTTCCTGGGATACTTGCCTGACCTGGACTCCATGCATCCTGAGCTCTCATCTGTACCAGTGGACATGCTCCAGTCTAGCTAGAACTGAAAGGCAGAACTGGGGTCATGGTAGCTGGGGGGTGGGGGGGGCGGTGAAGAAGCCTCAAGGAACCAGAGGACTATTCTGTTTCATCAGTGCTATATATACTGTGCCCTGGTTGACTCATTCTTTTCTTGTCATGCTTTTGTGAGAGGATATCCTATTGTCTACAGGTGGGTTTGGGGTCTCTGCTCCGGCCCCCCTCATTCTCAACAATATGTTTTTGTTTGTTTGTTTGTTTGTTTGTTTGTTTGTTTGTGATCTTCTGGTGCCTGTTACTGATTCCGTTGACACCTCATGATCACACA
>NW_022103900.1:12685163-12686463 GCF_000313985.2 Echinops telfairi
TCCCTTTGCCCCCCTCCTCAGGGAGTTAACTTTTCTTTTTGCAGCCTAGGAGGGTAGTGTAGATTTTAGTAATAAGCTCCATGTCTGTTGTGTCCTTGCTAAATTCCTCTCCGAGTCTGTGGGTTCCCTTGTTACTCTCTTTGATGTGCACAGGTGTTTTATCCTTAGTTTATCTCGCTTGTCAATTTCAGCTTCACCTGTGTGTGTGCCCTTCCCTATTCCAGTTAGCCTATGTATTCCCTGTGCCAGGGTTTTTAGGTTTGTCCTGATTCCTTCATTGATGTTCCTGATAGTTTGTGACCCACCTGGAGTTTGTTCTTGTGCATGGGGTTTGTTTGTTTTCTACAGGTAGATATCCATTGTTTCCAGCATCACTTGTTAAAGAGGCCATCCACCTCCCACTTGATACTTTTTAACAAAGAAAATCTCTTGCAAACAAATACACAAAACGAGTGGACCTAACCATCTGCCTTTGGCTGCTTCCCTCAGTGCATATCTGGCTTGCTCCAAGTGCCACACCTGGGAGCTGGTGTAAGCCAGTAATTATAATTGGTATTAAATACTACTTATGATTTAATTTAAAGATTTCCAAGTTAAAGTCCCTATGTTTTTCATTAAAATAGTAATGGATGGCCAGGTATTGAGTACTTAGTAGAACAGGGACTATTTGTGGAATTTTGGTTACAGTACTTAGTAGCTTCCTGTCAGGTGGGTGCAATTTTCATATCCCTGCTAAGGAAACCAATGCTTGGGGAGATTTTTTTAAGTGACTATAATGAGTAGAAATATACAGCAGAGTCCTGCCTCAGGCCAAACCTCAGTCCAATCAACAGTATTTGAGAGCTTATAGAGTATGAATTAGTGGAATTTGTGCTTTTATTTTTGCTAGCTGGGACTAATACATGATTCTAACATCTCCATCCTGCCCTTCCTATGTCTGATACATGTGTGTTCATCCAAATGACAAGTTTTTAGGACGTTGGCAGGAAGAGATTCTAAATAATTCTCTTGATCCATTGTCTTGCCAAAGGTGTTGACTCATTGATTCTATGTTTCCAAGACTATAAATCTTCATGGGGATATAGAGACTTATCTTTCACATATGAAGCAACTAAGGTGTTTGAACCCCTGACTACCGTATGAGATAGGGGGGGCCAGCCCCCCACCACTAATCGTGGGTTCGGTAAGCACAATTGTACGGTTGAGATATAAATATATATGAAAGTCATCGAGAGCATGAGATAAGAGATAATAAAATAATGGAGTCAGACACATTTCATGGTAGCATTGCTCACCTCAG
>NW_022103900.1:12686918-12731327 GCF_000313985.2 Echinops telfairi
ATTATCAGTAGGATATAAACTCCACCCACAGGAACCAAATAGATGACTGCAGGCCTGTCCATTGTCCTTAAGGTGGGAGGGGGGGGGGGTTCCACTGTAGTCTGGCAATTGATCACCCTCAAGGAAGATGCCCCTGTAAGTATCTGACATTGCAATTAGCAACTCCATGCTTTGCCCAAGGCTGCACCTTGAGCTCCTTTCACACAGGGGATTAGGACTTTCATAAAAAGCATCTTGATAAATCTGAAAACACTCACACACTCATCGAATACCTTTTCCATCATTGTGAACACCATGTATACTAAATAACATAACTTTCACTCCTGCAAAAATAAGTGAGTTGAATAGTGGTATAGTGTTGTCGATGCAGAGCATGGGACCTGGAATCAGACAGGCGTTGGGAAGTTAGCTACTAACCTCATTTTCTCATCGGTAAAGTGGGACAGTAACAGTGCTGATATGTAAAAATGTGGTGACATATGACATCTGACAAAGCCTTCAATATAGAGTAGACAATCGATACATTTTAAGCTAAATTGTAAGGCTGCCAATGCTATTGAGTGCTATGAGAACTCAAGTAACTTATTTCGTGTCTGTGAACCACTTTTCTAGTCTTTAGAAATGAAGATTATATTGGTTATCAAAAGAGCTGTTGAGGTAATTGCTCATTATTATTCAGTCCCTGCCCCAGCATCTAGCATCAGACACTCGGTGTTGAAGATTCTCCTTCTCAGAGAAAGCGCTGAGCGGACACTCTCTCGGGAGTCAATGCCATCCGACCCACTGTGCTGCAAAGGAAGAGAGTAAGGCCAAAGGAAGGTGACAGAGGGCCCTAAGAAGGACAGCACATCCCTCTCCAGGCTTCCATGGAATTCAGCAGTGCAGTCGGTCTTCTCCCACTTATGGAAGCTGGGGTTAGCTGAAGCACCTCTCATTCCCCAAAGAAGCATCCCTCTTGGTAGTCTTCGGTTTAGTGGTAGTGATTCTGGGCAGAAAGCGCCCAGCGTTTGTTTCTTTGTGCTACTTTATCCCTTGCAAAGGTCACCAAGTTCATGGATAAGCTAGTTCTTTAATAACTACCGTGATTTCTGGACTTAGAGGTATCTTTAAAGATTCCTGGTGGCTCGATGGTTAAGTGCTCACCTGCTAACTGAAAGATGGTCCCCTTAGGCCTGTGGGGGAGAGATCTGGTCATCGGTTTAATAAAGATAATACCTAGGAAGCCCTGTGAGGCAGTTCTACGCAGGCCCATGAAGTTGCTGAGTTGAAATTAGCTCAGTGGCCCAAGCAATAAGTAAAGGTGGGTCAATGTTCTATCAGATATGGATATATTAAATGTCATTAACACCTGCACTGTGATTTAATGAGGAGCCATGGTAGCACTGTGGGTTAAGTATTAGGCTGCTCACTCTACGGTTGGAAATTCAAACTCACCAGTTGCTCCACGTGAGAAAGATGAGGCTGTGCGTTCCCATAAAAAAACCAGACTCAGAATCCCTCTGGGGGAGGACTACTCTGTCTTATGGGGCCAGTGCATATCAGAATCTACTCAATCAGTGGATTGTGTGAATTAATTAAACTAAACTCCAACGCAGTTGAGTGGAACAGATCTGTTACAGACTCGAGTTTTCTCTCTGTTTGGCCTCTTGGTCTCATCAAAGAGCTCTGTCTCAGGGTGATGCTAGCTGCTAGTACACTGAGCCATTTCCACATTTCAATACCTTCGTTTTGTCCACACCACCACAGAAGCTGGTATGCCTATTCAGCAAGGGCTCTATTCTCGTGATCATGTGATGTTTCTGGTTTTCTCAGTTTTGAGGCTCTGCCATCCCTGAGGTGTTAAGGACCTGCATTTTGGAGACATCTGCCTTAGTTCAGTGGAAGGAAAAAGACACACCTGTTTCTTCAAAGCTTTCCTTATGAAGTACCCCTCATCAGAAACATGGTCATCCCAAGATGCAAAGAGACTTGGAGTGGGGCTCTCAGGCAGACAGCCACATTCCAGCACCAACTCTATTCCACGCGGGAAAGAACAACAAAAGTTGATTCACAGCTGCCATCTCTGTACAGCAGGGTCCTGATTCTCTGACTCATTTTCCTCTTGTTCTGGCCAGTGCCTCTTTCTTTTTGCCTGTAAGCTTGACCACTCACAGCTAGATAGGTTTCCACTATGTATATACAGCAAAGATATCCCTCTGAGGAAAGCATCACTTTGAGGGCTAAGGGGCACCTGACCCAAGCCATGTTGTTCGTCATCGCCTCACATGCATGTAAAAGCTGGACAATGAATAAGAACCACTAGAGAAAAACTGATGCTTTTTAATTTATAAAATTACCAAGGACTGTCAGAACAACAAACAAGTTGGTCTTGGAATAAAAAGAGCCCACATGCTCCTTAGAAACAAGGATGGCAAGTATATTTTGGACATGTTATCAGAAGAGGCCAGTCCTTTTACCCACATCATGGTTGGTAAAAGCAAGAGGCTCAGTGAAAACAGGAAAAGCCTACATGAGCTGGGTTGATGCAGTGGCTGCTAAAATGGGCTCAAACATAATAATTGTGAGGCTGGCCCAAGACTCAGAGGTATACGGTCGTCATAGAGTTGCGATGAGTCAGAACTGACTCAACAATAACCCTACATATACCAGGTATATTGCTAAGCCCTCATAACCCTGGCTTAGTCTACTCTTCATGCTTATGTTAGTGGTTCTCAGTTTATTTCCTTCTCTCTTTGTACTCTCTTGGCAAATTACTCCACTTTCTAGAATTTCAGCCATTGTTTCTGGATGAGAATAGCAGTAGCTCTAACGTCCCATCTGGATCTCTATCCTTCCTCTAACCTGCCACTTCTACCTTAATTGATCCTTGCCAAATTTTATTTCTTTCTCCCATGCCCAAAGCTGTGTGCTTTTGATAAACTTTTGTGAGAAGTTTCTTATGAACTTGTCAGCTAAGTGCCCCTCCTCCTTACTTTCATTTTTTTCTTAAATTAGAACAAGGTAAAAACAAAGGTCAAGGCAATGGAGAGAAGAGTGCTCGTGTACAGTTCCTGTGGAAAAGGAAAGAGAAGAGAGTGAGGCAAGGAAGCACATTTTAGACCAGAAGAACATCTAGTGTCAGCTAGCAAGTGGCACCACAGCGTCCGCAGATCTGCCTGCCATGGAGCCTGGAGATGTGACACGAAGAGACAGAGGGAAAATGGCGTGACCACAACACCTGACCTCCTCGGGATGCACAATGGAAAAAGAGAACCCAGCTCCATCCCCCCCCAAGAATGAGTGCCACAACGAAGAAGTTGGAAATGCCTCCACACTATCTTTCCTTACCCTATTCTGAAACCAACCAGCCCTCGCTAGGCATCTCCCTCTCTGTTGGGTTCAATAATTCATTGCAATCACCACCCAGAGTTCACAGACAACACTCACCATTGTGGGATTCATTAAGAAAACAGGTTGCAAAATGTCAAGGATACAATTCTTTCGTCCACAGTGCCTCTACTCAGCTATGCTAGCAGACACATCTCTCTCCTGTTCCTTGCTTCACAGCCACTTGATCCCTTGATCTCTATCTTGTTCATTGGGCTGGGAGCTTGGCACTCGGCCTCACTGGCTCAGTGCTGCACTGCTGCGCTGCCTCATGGTCTCAGCTCAGTTCCTCTGCTCTGTCGGATCATCTCAGTGCTGTAGTCTTTGCTTCCTCTGCTGCCTGTGTCACTTCAGACAGGGATCTAGTGACGCATCTTACTTGACTGTCACTGATTCTCTCTCATACGCTCAGTGCAATAGCAAAATCTGCCAATCCCCTCTATCACTGTTTCACACGTCGTGTTCATGTGCTCCCACCCAATCATCTGGTGACAGTTACAAAGACGTGAATACAAGAGCCATCCCCAGTATGTCACTGAGCCAAACACACTTTCCAACTGACCTTGGCCTTAGAAGTCTAGAGTTGATGAATTTATAAGAAACTGTAATTATTAATATGCATATATTTGATATAGTTTATTAAATATCAAACGCTTAAGATACTATCTAATCTATTTTGCTCATATTCTGAGAATCATATTTTTAAAAAAATTTTATAATAGCATATGCAACACTTGACATAAAGCATTAAGTTTTTCATTTAGCTGAACCTAGATGGTTCCATTATTTTTATAAAAATCACACAATTATCAAGACTCAATCCAGCAGCACACAAACAGACATCAAAGCTAACATAGTCTAAGCCTTGGGGGACAGTTATTCAAATACAGCATGCTGCAGTAATTATTCCATGGCACTCATTGAACTATCTAATTTTAATATCTGATTTAATATTAAAAAATCCTATGTGACAGATTTGATTCATTGAGTAATTCTCTTTCATCTTTTAATCTGGATATCTGGATAATCATCAGGACTGCCTGTTTCCATGATAATTACTCAGCTTTTAAAGCATTTGCTGAAAAACCAGGGGAGTTTGAAACTTTCTTGATACTATATAATCTATCTGATTCATTTTGTTACTGCCTACTTTTTCTGATAGATAAAAATACAGCCAGCCTATTAGTTAAGTGCAAGTCCCAAGTAAGGGATAAATAACAGATGAGCAGTCTCTACCAACACCTCAGCATGGTGTGTAATGGCTGCCAAAAGTACTATATAATCTTTTGGAAGGCTTAATCGTTCCCTACTGCACTTTTCAAAAGAGAAGAGTAGTTATTAATCCTGGTGTTCACACAAATTTTTCACAGTAGATCTTCATTGAATAAATAGTGCTGTTTCATATAAAGACTTTAGTTTTATATAGCACTTAACTGTTAGAGGTTAAACAAATAGCAATACACTAGCAAGAAGAAGAACTGTATTTGGTAAAGAAAACCATATTCTAGGCTATATTAAGCTGTACATTTAATTGGTGGTTTGAGGAACAAGAACATAGAAATATCTTACAGGAGATCATGGAGTTTCCCCTTTTTTGCACAATGAGATCCCCCCCCCACCCTTTCTTTCTTGCTCTTGAAATAAAATCCTTATAATAGTTTAATTAATCATGTTTCATTTTTATAAAGTATGTTATTTCTCAAATGTGTGGGAGAAGTTGGCTCTCTTAAGGAAATGTAAGGGACTTTGCAGAAGCTCCCCCCACCCCATTTTATTCATTGGCTGCTTAGAATCTTATTCATGCTGTTAAAACACAATTGTACTTAGTATTGATAGGGTAAGTCCGGAAGTTTTCTGATGAAGGTTCTGGTTCATACATGCACATATTCATTCCAAGCCAAACATATTTAAGCATCCCCATGCCATTAGTGGATAACTAAAGACAGGTTCTCTTATGAGCACACTTTTCTTAGTCTCATTAGGTTGCTTTTTAAAAAAATGACTGAAAAAGAAGGTTGGATAACGATCAGGTAACTCAAAGCGCCGATGTTTCCATCAGTCTTTTATGCCAGACTGGAGCTAATGAAGATGATCTTATGAAATGAAGCGCAGCTGAAGATGAGTCCTAGGTTTACAAATAGAACCCAGATTGCTAGGTCTAATCAGAACAATGCCTTCCAAGGCATCTACGGGGCCAGTTTCATTCAAGGAAGAGAGGTCAGCTCCCTGGGTGATGATAACTGGTTTTCCAATTCCAAAAGGTAATCCTGATGGATTTACTTGAAGGGTACAGGATCATTTGGGGGGCTTATTAGGAAGAAATTTTAAGAACATTGAAAACTCTGTTGGTGAGAAAAAGACCAGAAACGTTGCCTTAAGAGTTTTTCTTTTCCTATCACACCAGTGACCTTACTTCAGTCGTTCATCCTTTAGGCATGAGCTGTCCTACGAGAATTTCTCTGGGAAAAGTGTACCCCATCAACTCCACAGCGCGGATCTTCCTCCTTCAGAATTTTTTTGGTTTCAAAATTCAAAGAGCGCGTGAAAGGAACACAATTTGGGTCCCTGGGGAGGCCGAGCTGCGCACAGTTCTTTAGGCAAGGGTGAGAGTCCAGAGACTCTGCCTTCCGAAGGGCATCCTCCGGGATGGGGGAGGATATGATGAGACACAGTCGCTTCATATTTTGATTGTTTTTGTCATTTCATTAAGGTTGCTATGCTTTTATAGGAATACTTTTTAATTTAGCCTTTTGCATTTCCACAGTACTGTCATGATAGCTAACGTTTAATGTATGGTTTAGACACATCTCCTCTGTATTCTCCAAGGATCAGTGAGGTGACTTGAAAAAGTAGACGGAGACTTGACATGAAAATGGAACTAGGAGCCATTGAAAGAAGTAAAGTGGCAACAGAAATGTGGTTCCCGAAATCCCAGACTAATATTCCCTCCTGCAAGGAGGCAATAAAAACCTGAAGTCAATTAAATAATTCTAATTGTCAGTTAAAAGTAAAATCAGTGCTTGTGAAAAATTGTTTTGATTCCTCAAAAGGAATGCTTTTTTCTCCTTCTTCTTCTTGTAATGGATTTTCAATGAAGAGTGTAATGCAAATCCTTACAGAAAAGACTTTAAACAACACAAACTTGCCATTTAGTGGGAGTTCTGGGAGGGGGTCTGAAATTAAACACTTGATGAAACACTAATAAAGTAAATTTCAATATGAGGCCAAACACGCTGCTGAGTATGCTCGGCGGCATCAGTATCTATAGACTTAGCATGTGCTTCTACAATCTCTTGTAATGTGATTGGCCTAGCCATCAAGCTGATGGAAATTTAATAACAAACAGTTCAAGCTCGAGTAAAGTTAAGAATGTGTCCAGTTTGTATGACTGAGTGGAGGTCTATATAAAATGAATCTAATATACAGAGAGAAAAGTAGTTCTGATAGGGGCAAGTCTCTGCAGTGTTGTTTTTATTCCATCAAGAAATGGCTTTTTATCGCTTATAATATCTTAGACACTTTTGGCTTAGAATTTTTGACTGAAATTCAAGAATTGTTTCTTCACTCTTTATTGAAAAATTATGAATACATTATAAAGTAAATAATATTTACCCATCAACCAAATCCAACAATAATCAATATGCAGTCATTTTTGTTGCATATAACCAGCAATGCTCTCCCTGTCTGCTCACCCAACTGTAGATTATATCAAAGCCAACTCCATATTTCACCCATCAGTATTCACTATGCACCCCTAAAAGATCAGGATAAATTTTAAAACATACGCAACATTATTATGATCGCGCCTGAAGATAATAATTGTCCATACTTCCTGTGATAACTTGTCTGTCAGTTGAATACAATTAAATCATTTCCTTCCTCAATACACCTGCCATTTCTTCATCAAGATATGGAAACCTTTTTTTTTTTTCAAATCTGGATGTACTAGACTGCTATGACCAATAAAATATGATAGAGGTGCTTCTGCACTAGTTCTAGAATTTTAAGAGGATTACAAGTCTCCACTTCTTGTAAGTACTGAGGTTTCACATGAGAAATCTTGCTACTCTGCTAAAAATAAACACAGGGTACGCCCACTCAAAGGGACCATAGAGAGACCACAGGCAGAAGACAGGTAGATAGATGATAGAGAGATAGATGATACATAGATAGAGGATAGATATATAGTGAGATACCTTGTCATTACAGCCTGTTCCAACATCTCAAGTGATCCCAACTTTCCAGCTATTTGCTTTGAGGAGTCAGATCCTATAGACCAGTGGTTCTCCACCTTCCTAACGCAGTTCCTCATGTCGTGACCCTCAACCCTAAAATTATTTTCATTGCTACTTCATAACTGTAATTTTTCTACTGCTATGAATTGTGATGTAAATATGTGAAATGCAGGATGTATTTTCATTGTTACAAATTGAACATAATTAAAGCATAGTGATTAATCACAAAATAATATGTAATTATATATTGTCAAATATTTATGTGTTTTCCAATGGGCGTAGGCAACCCCTGTGAAAGGGTCCTTCAACCCCCAAAAGGGTCGCGACCCACAGGTTGACAACCGCTGCTCTAGAACACAGCAACCCTGTAAAATGGAGCGGAACTGCCCTATAGGGTTTCCCAGATTGTAATTGTCAAGAACGCAGATTGCCAGATCTTTTCTCCCAGGAACCACTGGTGTGTTCGAACCACTGACCTCTTTTAATTAGCAGCCCCTCTTAACCTCTGTGCCCCCAGACCTCATTGATGAATGCCTATGTAGGAGGAATGGAAAGTGTTTCATCAACAGGTTTCCCCCCTCCGTCAGGGCAGCGCCCAGGGGCTTGATGCATTCTAATACGTACTTCTGCTAAAATGGGTGTTTGCATTTTCCTGCCTGGGAGATTGGTTGGTATCAGAAGCATGTCACTGATACCATGGCAAGCTCAGGCGAAAATCCCTTTCTGCTAAAAAGACACTTGTTATTATTTTTTTAGCTGATCCTTCATTAAGAGGTGTATATATATGTATTGGGGGCTTTGAAAAGACCCCTGTAGTCTGTTTCCCTAAAGGACACTGGGTCCATAGAGGAATTTAATGGGAGAGGGGCCTAAAACAAAATGGGTCCCATGTCAGAAAACTTGGAGAGTCAGGAAAAGGTTTGGAATGTTTTTCATCTTGCTGAGTAGCCACTGCTGGGTTTTGAAAATGGGAGTTACATAATGCTTCCTTAAGAGATGATAGGCTTTCTTGTAGACCAAAATGTCTTACATGGACTGTGATATTAATCTGCTCTTATCAAATGTCAGACAATCCAAATAGTATTCTTATTTGTATTTTGAAAGTCCTCCATTTATAAGTATGCCTTGATTTTTAGTTCTGGGGATTTTTAACATCAAAAATAGTTTACTGACTTTAGTTCTACATTGTGTGTATTGTGTGTGTATGCTATAAAATAGTTCATTGTCATTATTTCTAGATTTGTGTGTGTGCGCTATTTCCTATTTTAGCTATTCTCTTGTTTAGCTATATTTAAATATCTTGCTGAACCCTAGGTTTGGTAACTGAAAAAATTAGATATGGCACAGAAAATAAGATATAAATTGAAATTTATCTGACATAAAAATTTACTATAAACAAGTTAAAAGCAAAAGGGGCAGAATTACCAAGAAAAGAGAAATAATGTTCCTTAACTAACCTTTGGAGGGTTACCTTGGACCCATACTGCGAAGCTGATAATGTGTTAGCTGAGTTTACAAGGATCTAGTCGAAGAAAATGCACTGAATGAAATTAAGACCACGGCATATGATGATACATAGGGTATTCATAGCTAGATTATAATCTATCTCCCCTTTGAGGAGCTAACAAAAAACAAATGTGTTAAATGACATATTAGTTAAAGTAATTATATTTACTAGGTAACTAGATAATGTTTTTGTTCTAAACTCACTTTAGAAATTCAAGTTCTTTTCTACTTGATAAAGCCACAATTGAATTTTAGCTATTATTTTTTCAGATGAGCTAAACCTCTAGATTGCAAAATACTTAAGTCTCTCCCATGCCTTGTTAAGTAGAATAAATCTTAGATGTTAAGCATTTCGGGGTGCCTAAGAATTTTGCAACATTCCCCGATCAATATTCTGAGCATCATATTGAATCATTCTCCTTTTGCAATTCTCTCGATGTGCATGGAGAATCTGATGTAAAGTACATATTTATCCAAGAACACAAAAATATTCTCTTCAGCTTCTTTAGGAAAGTAAAAAACCCTGCTATGTGTTTATTTTCATTACATTTGTCATTTTACATGTTAAAGACAAATTTAGGAAGTTCTCCTACATTAAGTATTTGAAAGAGTTGGGTGTAATTTATCAAGATTATCAGAGTAGATTGCTGGGGTTCAAACTGAATTGCTCATGTATCAACCTAATTTATGGTTTTCTAAAACAGTCATGTATTTGTATTTCTGAATACTGTTATGTTCCAAAGGTGCCAATAACGACTGCTCACCACCTCTGTGACATCAGTCATTATATTTCAGTATAATGCAGATTGATCAAGCTACACCGATGAGGTTTGCCTGGACCAAGTATAGCGCTTAGCTGGAAGTTATATGGCTCTTCTAAATGCATTGGGGCTTTTCTTATATACTTCAAAATGACACGAATACTTTTTAGTAAATTTTGCTGCAAATTACCCTAATGTTTTTAGGAGTTTGCTAGATTAAATCATGACATTTTTATGTGGCATATGGTCTTCTTTTCTATACTCAGGTTCTCTCTTTAGGAGCAGATGTCCTGCCGGAGTATAAACTACAGACGCCACGCATCAACAAGTTTACGATACTGCACTACAGCCCTTTCAAGGCAGTCTGGGATTGGCTTATTCTGCTGTTGGTCATCTACACAGCCATATTCACGCCCTATTCTGCAGCTTTCCTCCTCAATGACCGAGAAGAACAGAAACGACGTGAATGTGGCTATTCATGTAGCCCTCTGAATGTGGTAGACTTGATTGTGGATATTATGTTTATCATAGATATTCTAATAAACTTCCGAACGACATACGTAAATCAGAATGAAGAAGTGGTAAGTGATCCGGCCAGAATAGCAATACACTACTTCAAAGGCTGGTTCCTGATTGACATGGTGGCCGCAATTCCTTTTGACTTACTGATTTTTGGATCGGGTTCCGATGAGGTAAGAGCTGCTATGAATCATATTTTCTGAAAGATTACAATTATAAATGATTTAACTTTAAAAAGTAAATGTTACTTGGCACACTTTCTGTAGCTCACAGATGAGATTCAGTGCCAGTGGAAGATGATATAAAACG
Organism: Echinops telfairi; assembly: GCF_000313985.2. Taxonomy (NCBI): domain Eukaryota; kingdom Metazoa; phylum Chordata; class Mammalia; order Afrosoricida; family Tenrecidae; genus Echinops; species Echinops telfairi. The sequence goes on from NW_022103900.1 coordinate 12,697,615, forward strand.
AGATGGAACCATCCATAGCACTGCAAATAATTCACTTCATTTGGTTCCCCTAAGAGACGTGTAAGACTCTTGAACCCAAAAATTAAACTTTGAGACAGTGGGGTATCACACATAGCACAATCCAGGCTGCAAAGCCTTTCCATTGTAACTTCATGGGACTAAAACTCTCAAGCATTCAGCGTCTCTCTTTGTTTCTCAAGTCAAAATTATGATTTGAAACAGCAGAGACTTGGATTTTTGTCTAATTTATGTGGAAGAAGATGTCTTCTGAAATGGTTTTGTCCAATGTCCTTTCTCTTATCTAGATTGGAAAAATACTTGTTGTGGATGCCCAATAAAAGCTTTAAGGAAATGTATTGTTTACCAGGGGGCACCCCACCCACCCACCCCCACCCCCGCGACCAAAATAGATTTTTTTTCAAAACTATGTGTTTAATTTTTTTTTAACAATACCACCTTATCACCTTCAAAGTACTCTCCATTATACTTAATACATTTGTCAAATGTGCAATTCCATTCTTGGAAACACTTTTCAAACTCATCTGTTTGGATGGCTGATAACACCTCCCTCGTGTTTTTTTTCTTCACCTCTTCTACATTGTCAAATTGTTGTCCTTTAATGCCCCTCTGCATTCTTGGAAACGAACAGAAGTCGCATGGAGTGAGGTCAGGTGTCGCATGGAGTGAGGTCAGGTGAGTCAGGTTCACAGGGCAAGAAAAGCATGCTGGTTTTTGCCAGGAACTGGCACACCAGGATGGCTGTGTGAGCAGGCACATTTGTTGTGGTGGCAAAACCAGTCTCCTGTTTGCCACAAATCAGGCTTTTGTCTCGCATTGTTAGGCAATATTTCAGAACTTCTAAATAGAAAACTTAATTAACAGTCTGACCTAGTGGAACGAATTCCAAATGCACTATGGGTACATTTTCATCCATTCAGGAAGTTGACGGATATCCAGAACAAGGTCTGTCATCAATCAACATTTCACCTTTTTTTGAAAAGAGAGAACTACTCTATACACTTGAGTTTTTCCCATAGCATTATCCTTGTAAGCTGTGTTCAACATCACAACAGTTTCTGTTGCATTTTTCCCAACCAGGAAACATCATTTCACAGCTGCACACTTTTCTCTTAAATCAGCCATCACAAAAAATGAGGTATGGCTGAAACTGCTTTTACCAAAAAATTAACTGTGACCAGAGAGAACGGTCCAGGCAATGCCACTGGTACACTAATTCAGAGTGAGTTGCTCGATGTTTGCCTTGCTGGAAGAATATGTACGTAGAAAGCGCCGCCCTGGTCTTAAAGGCTCGAAGGTAAGCAAGCGGCCATCTAGCTGAGAAGCAACAAAGCCCACATGGAAGAAGCACACCAGCCTGTGTGATCACGAGGTGTTGATAGAATCAGGTATCAGGCATCAAAGAACAAAAAATCATATCACTGTGAATGAGGGGGAGTGCAGAGTGGGGACCCAAAGCCCATCTCTAAGCACCTGGACATCCCCTTACAGAAGGGTCGTGGGGAGGAGACGAGCCAGTCAGAGTGCAGTATAGCACTTATGAAACATACAACTTTCCTCTCGTTCTTTAATGCTTCCTCCCCCCACCCCACCCCCACTATCATGATCTCAATTCTACCTTACAAATCCAGCTAGAACAGAAGATGTACAGTGGTACAGATAAGAGATGGAAACACAGGGAATCCAGGACAGATACACCCTTCGGGACCAAGAGGGTAAAAGGAATGTAGAGGAAAAAGGGGGAACCGATCACAAGGATCTACATATAACCCCCTCCCTGAGGGACGGACAACAGAAAAGTGAGTGAAGGGAGACCTCGGTCAGTGTAAGACATAAAAAAAAGAATACTAATTTATAAATTATCAAGGGTTTGGAAAGGAGGGAGGGGAGGGGAGGGAGTGGGGAAATGAGGAGCTGATATCAAGGGCTCAAGTAGAAAGAAAATGTTTTGAAAATGATGATGACGACAACTGTACAAATGTGCTTGATACAATGGATGGATGTATGGATTGTGATAAGAGTTGGACGAGCCCCCAATAAAATGATTTAAAAATCAACAAACAAACATAAAAGAAAGAAAGTTATACCCAACAGAGCTTTGTTCCAGTTTGGGGGGGGGGGCTACCCCCTTGTATGTATAGTGTATTTTCGGTGTTTAAAATCCATAACGTTACATTATATTTTCAAAGATGCCTATTCAAAGAAGTTAAGTTTCATTAAATTCACTTGCTGCTGGCTTTTATTCAAATATGGGTCCTGCAGTCTACACTAGAAATATTTGCCAAAAATGTGAAAGTGGTTCTAAGAGAGTAGGGTCAGCAAGATAACCTCAACGTGTTGACACGTTAAAATTCACATTCCTTTTCTGCCTAAAATCTTCTCACAGAACAGTTTGATGTCTATTTGTTTTTATGGTTGTGATGGCAAGGGAAGATGAAGTCCCTTTAGAGCAGTGGTTCTCAACCTTCCTAATGCGACAACCCTTTAATACAGTTCCTCATGTGGTGGTGACCCGAACCATAACATTATTTTTGTTTCTACTTCATAACTGTAATTTTGCTACTGTTATGAATCATAATGTAAATATGTGATATGCAGGTTGTATTTTCTTTCTGTTTGTTTTTTAACAGGATGTATTTTCATTGTTACAAATTGAACATAATTAAAGCATAGTGATTAATCACAAAAATAATATGTAATTATACATTGTGAAATATTAATTTCTAATTACAAATAAATGAAATTTTGTCTTGAAGCATGGTGTAGCATGGGTAACAGTCTTAATATAACAACAGTAAACCACATTGCTACATTTTGCAGCAGTAAAAAGCCAGAGTCAGTGTGAAGGTTGAGATAGCTTCTTTCTCACCAGATCAGAAATTCTTGGGGCAGTCTTTGCAAGAGCACAACGAAGATCATCTTCCACAACAAGTCTACTTCTGAATTTAGAGTTGATAACCAGCAAGCTGGAAAACCCTGTTTCACAAAGATATGTTATTGGAAATGGAAAAAGAAGGCGCAACACAGTCTCAGACAGAACAGGCTATGACTACAAACACTTGATCCAGAATGTTGTAACTGGCATGGTAGAGAAATCAGTTCTCGCTGCATCACTGTTAATAAGTTCAATCAACTCCTCATGTGCTATCTCAGGAACATCTTCAACTCTGACTGTGAATCAACTTCTGACAAGTGCAAATGGGGTGTCAGGTAGACTTGGAAAGTGCAATGAAATTTTGTCTGTAAGCATGTGCGAGTGTTCTTTCACAGAAATTATCATCGTATTCCTTTTGTCTGATTCAATATCATGCTCCTCAAAGAAATCAGGTAAGGTAGGCAACATGTAAATTTTATTTTCCGATGGTCTTAGGCGACCCCAGTGAATGAGTCATTCCACCCCCAAAAGGGTCGTGACCCACAGGTTGAGAACCGCTGCTTTAGATGATTGATTGTTGGCCAGTTAAGGCTCAGGAAAAGAGCCTTGGGTTTCTTGGCTAAAAAGGAGCTGCAGGTATAGAAGTGGACTCCTTCCTACAGAACATGCTTGTCAAAATGTGGGGTAATGAAAAGCAGAACAGAAGATTAAGAGATGTTCCTGGATTCTTACAGTTACCTCACAACAAACCTAAGACAACATCTCAAACCTGATTTTCCTCATCTTCAAAAAGAGTGATAATAATATAATAATAATTACCCCTTTCCCTCTCAAGGGTATTTTTTTTCTCTTGAATATTCTAATGAGATGATATGTATATAACTCTTAGCAAGGAAAAACAAACAGCAACTAATAAAATCGCTGAACTTTAATTACCAAATTATCCTAACTTTGAAATGTAATAAAAAGGAACTATTTTTTAAATTAATTCTGATCTTCATGCTCTTCTTATCATGACCCACATAATTACAAGAAATCAGCTCTTACTGATAAATGACTGCACAGAATCTCACTCTTCCAAAGTTGTAAATATATATACTAGCTTACTCTAGCAGGTAGGATTATTAGGGGAACTGGGTAAACTTATGACCTGTAACCAACAGCAATCAAACCAAAGAACATTTGGATGTGCTTTTATATCCATTTAAGTAGAATTTCTAGAGTTCAGCATGTGATTAATTTCTTTTGCTATATCACTTGAAAATTACATTACATGTGTGGTAGGAAAGTTTAAGTGTCAAGAACTTAACCTAAGACAATTAGTAATTAAGATGTTCATGATTTCAAGTTGGCCTTTCTCCCAGTAATGGACTACAATGGGCAGGGTTTACGTGAGCTTCACATGAAACGGTCTAGGAGAAAAGGATCTCTGAGTGACATTTGTCATGTAGCATTAAGGGAAAATGCAAGCTTGCCTGAGTGACCATCAGATCCCTGGGATTTGGAGTTTATTCTTGCTGCACTGGAAGCCTTTGGAGTAGGAATGGCGTTATCCGATTGACATTCTGATTATACAGCCTGATGTCTACAAAATGGCTAGTCAGGGTAGAAGCTGAGAAACCACTTTAGAGCTTATGCTGTAATTCAGGAGGGACAAAGCAACAGCTTGAACTGCAGGCATGAGAGAAAGAAAAGTAGACAAACAGAATATGTTTTCAAGGTTAGCAGGTCTGCTTGTTAATTGATTAAATATTGAATGGAAGAGTAAATACAAACAACCACAAGAGATACCACAAGAGTTTCTCCAAGAATGTTGTGATTCCTTTGTTCCTCTTTTAATTTTTGACGTAAGTAGGTTTTACAACTGTTTTTGCTGTTAGGTGCTGTTGGGTCAGTTCCCATTCAGAGTGACCCCTTGCACAACCCAACAAAGTGCTGCTCGAGCCCCACCATCCTCACATGTGTTGTTGTATTTGAGCCCTTTGTTGCAACCACTATATCAACTCCAGCTCCTTGAGGGTCTTCTATTTTTGTTGCCCTTTTTTCCCACCAAATATCATGTCCTTCTTAAGGGACTGGATAGTGGTGGGATTGGGCCGCTTCACACTGGGTTACCAGGACTGAAACCTAATTTTTGGTTGAATTCGGTGAACCAGTTGTTCAAATGGCATTTTTAATCAGGGTTCTCTCTAAGGTGAGCGGCTGGGCAGTCACCCCATGTGGGAATCACAAATTTACATTCTTAACTCTTCTTACTCTTCTTCACCCCGTATCTCTGGAACAGCATAGTCCAAGTGCCTGTATTAGTAACATTCATTCTGTCCACAAAAACCCAAAACTCCTTGCCATCGAGTCAATGCTGACTTGCAGCAACTTTAGAAGACAGAGTAGAACTGCTCATGTGAATTTCTGGTAAGTGTTTGTGGGGAGTCTCCCAAGGAGCAGCTAGCTAGTGGTTTTGAACTGCTAACCATTCAGATTATAGCCCAATGCGTAAACACTGTGCAACCATCAGGGCTCCTTATTCCATCCATAGTAAAAAGAATCAGATGGAACAGTGCTTGAAATACTTATTCATTTCATAAAATACTTATTCATTTCATAAAACTGGTACGTTTGATGAAATACTACATTTTTATTCCCTTGCACTTGTTCAGTAAACAAACATATAACATAAAGAGAACTAGTGCCAGCAAGAGGGCTGACATGCTGTCATTCATTTCAGCTTTGTGTCTCACCCAAATTCTCTCAAGATACGAGTGAATTATGCAATTCCTAAAAGGATTCAAAGAACTAAAAATATTTCAGAACAATTGCTCTAAGTTAAGCAGAAGCAGAAAGTTTTACAACAACAAACATGATATGTTCAGGGAAGATAAGTGGCCTCTTTCTAATCTATCCAACGCAGTGACTGACTGGCCGCTAAAGGAATGAGATCTAACTCCTACAGTGAAAAGATAAGGTTTAGGAGAAATCACACAGCTGATGATGCTCAGATAAAAGCAAAGAATATTATAAGCAAGGACACCAATCAAGAAGTAATATGGAAAAAAAAGAAGTGATAGGGAATTATCTTAAATAACAGTTTTGTTTATTGTCAGATATAATTTCATATGCTTCACTCATATTTTAAAACTCTTATTACACAATCTAGTTTTGTCTCTTTTATTCTTATTTAAGTATTAACTGCATGAAATAATAAACTACTTTCCTGTATATTTTTTAATACTTAAATCGGTCACAGGGCAGCGGAACAGTTGTTAAATCACTTGAATCCCACCACCGGACTGATCTGATAACATAGCCAAAGTCTGTGAGACGCCGTCCCACCATCTTCACTTCCAAGAGCGTTCTCGGTACCCTTCTTCCAAGACAGCTTTGTTCATCGTTGCAGAAGCCCGTGGTACTCTCAATATGCTGCTCCAGCACCTCTTCAAACGCCTGAGTCCCCTTTGGGCTTCCGTATTCAGTGTCCCACTTTCACTTGCTGCGGAGGCCATTGAAAATACCATGGTTTGGGTCATGTTTATTTGTTCTTGTTTTCAATTTTAGATTAAGCAGGTTTTACAGATAGTGATATGTTTATCCAGATGCAAAAAAAACCTAGGGAGAAAACAGATATGTACTGGCAGAGAAATTCCTGTTTGGACCATGCTAAGTTTGATAAGCCTGTAAGTCATTCAAGTATAGATGGCTTGTAGGCAATTGGAGCTGCAAGTGGGATACTACATGCAAAACTAGAAAGATCTGTGGATATAAGAAAATGAAATATTAGTTTAATTTAAAATTAAATAAAATAATGGCCAAGTTTGGGTCACATTAGGGCTTGAGTGGTAGGACAGAGCACCAATTTCACTGTGAAATTTTTAAAAGAATATAGAGGTAGAGGTAGATTGAAAGTGAAGCTTTGAAATCTGCATTTTAAAAAGCATTATGACTGATTCTACTAGTTAGAGATACAAGTTCCAGTGTCTATATCCAGGGCAAGGAGAATGTTTAGGGGATGGATTTTGCCCTCAAAGGTACATATTTTTCCTAAATAAATATATAATGATGTTAATAAACAAATCAAAGAGTGACTTCAGCTAAAAATTAGAACAGTTATGTTTTCTGAATCGGTTAATTTTAACGGCATCAAATGCTTTTTTAGATGCATCGTAGCTTGTCTTAAAGAAAATAGAACGGTGTCAACTGCAAAAGGCTGGTAAATATCAGAATATGCCCTTCTATCTAAAAGATATTTGGATGGGATTTGTTATGAAGAAAGTAATAATAAGCTAGAACTGTCCTCAATGTTCTTTACATGCACAAAAGACAACCTTTTAATGATACTAGTGAATGTGTTCTTAGAAAGGTAGGAATGATATGAGTCAGCTGAACAAACCCCTAGGAACTAGTTTCCTTGAGATTGGGTTGTACTGTGCGGCTGTCGAGCAATCGTGTACGTACTCTGCTGAATGGGGGCGACAAGTGTCCGAGCTGAGATGGAATTGAAGTGAAGCCTCAAGGGAAGTGTGAATGGGAAGTCACGCAATTCCTGAGTGATTCGTGTTCCCGTTTCACCATTGGTACCCAACAATTCCTTGGCAAACAGAAGTGAAGGATGAATTAAATGCAATCAGTGCATTAGCGATGACTTTTCTGGAAACCTTGTAGATCACACTACACATTATTGTGAGGTGTCGTCTGCTCATCTCCGACTCATAGCAACCCCTGCCTTGGACAACAGAATGGAACACTGTGCAGCCCGCCCATCTTCACAGCCAATTCCATGCTTGAGCCCATTGCTGCAACCACTCTACCAACCCATCGCCGTGAGGCTTTTCCTTTTTCTCAGACTCTTTACGGAGCACGGTGTCCTTCTTCAAGGGCCAGTACCTTGAACTACTGAGGACATGTCCACAGTAGATGAGCTGACGTCTCACCATCTGCACCCCTGTGGAGTAATTTGGCCCCACTTCTTCCAAGACAGACTTGGTCCCTCTTCTGGCAGACCAGGGTATATTTAATATTCTTCACCACCACCAACATTGAAATACATTACTCCTGTCTTCCTTGTTCGTTGTCCAACTGTCTCAGGCATGTGAGCTATTGAAAATGCCATAACTTGCGTCAGACATACCTTAGTTGCAAAGTGACACCTTTGCTTTTTCACACTTAAGTGAGCTATTTTGCAACAGCTTTGCCCAGTGCAGTACGTTGTTGGAACTTCTGACTACAGTGTTCCTGGGTGTTTATTATGTGTCCACGTAGAAATCGTTGACAACGTTGTTCTTTTCGTGATAGCACTGATTCAAATGTGAGGATTTTTGTTTGCTTTATGTCGAGGTCCATATTGAAGACTGTTGTCTGTATAGTAAGCCCTTCAACCCTCTTCACTTCAGCAAGTAAGGTTGTGTTGCCTGCCTGTTGCATGTTGTTAATGAGGCTTCCTCTAATTCTGACGCCGTGTACTTCTTCCTAAAGTGTAGCTGCTCTTGTTTTTGCTCAACCGGCATGTTGAATAAGTGTGGTGAAGGAATAAAACCCTGATACAAACCTCTCCTGTTTGAACAACTGCCGATCGGTCTATGTACAGATTTCCACATGAGCGCAGTTCAGTTTCCTGGAAGCTCCCTTCTTCACATTTTCCACAATTGGTGATCCACGCAGTGGACCGTCAGTGAAACATTCTAGACTTCTATGTTGTAGTCTCTGCCTTCAGGCAAGAGCCATCCGATATTAGCGACGATATCCTGCATTCCACATTCTCTCCTGAGTATAGTTTGAATTTCTGGCAGATCTTTGTTGATGTATTGATGCAGCTGGTTTTTAATTACTTACTGCATAATATGACTTGTGTTATGTTTATGATATTGTTAAAAGTTTTCCACTCAGCTTGGATGGCTTTTCTTTGGAATGGACACAAATAGGGATCTCCTACATGAATTGGCCAGGTTCCAGAGACAAGTGAGCACTTCCAGCACAACATCCATTTACTGAAACACGTTCACTGGTGTTCCCAATCTTATGGTGCCACTTTTAATTGTTGAATATCAACAAATTCTTCTTGATACATTGACTATAGTTCTTCCATCTTTTGTGTGTGTGTGTTTCCTGCATTGTTCAACATCTTGCTCATAGAACGCATCAATATTGAAAATTGAGACATGACTTCTTTCTTCAATTTTTTTCAGATTGAGAAATGTTGGGCCTGTTCTCTTTTGTTTTTCTAACTCCAGTTCTTTGCACATTTAATTATAATACAAAGAACAATTTTAGAACTCTTTCTGACATTGCTTTGGTCTTTCTTGTCTTTTTGATGCCTTTTTGTTTGTTTCTTTGTGTGCTGTCTGATATTAACCAACAACACATCTAGTCTTTTGTCATTAATATAAAATTCCTCCTTCATAAAAGTATAATTCTACTTTGTAAAATGCACACAGGATATTTAAATGCAATATTCCTGAAATGCTTACTGACAATAAAGAAAAAAAATTTGTTTTCAAAATTATTTTGAAAAATTCTTATATATATATATATGTATGGATATATAGATATAATTCATAGACTGGATATATAGACATATCCATACACATATTTCTCACATTTATGAGGCTTTCTCAGTTTGACTCTAGCCAAGTTTTCTTGAGTGGAACATAGTTTGCTATTGATTAAACATAATTACCAATTCTAATCTCAGGGCTTTAGAAAATTGCAATTATATTATTAAAGAAATTGCCTTATCTGTGTTAAAATGTCTAATGAAAAGAGAAATCACATACTTGTCCTGAGTCTGGATCTAGTATCTACACATATACAAAACTTCAAATGATTAGAATATGTATGCTGTAAGTAAAGTTTCATAAGAAATTCATATAATTAATATGATAACAAAACGTATATTCAATATAAGAATGTATCTGGAAATTGTATAGTCCAGGATAACTTTTTTTTAAGTTAGAATTGAATGATATTTATCAGCCACCCAGAATTTTGACATAATTGAATTTCAAGAAAAAGTGCCATTTAACGCAAAAATTCAATTCAGACAAAATTCATGAAAACTAAAAGTCTTAAATAAGTAGACTCCTATTACATCCTGACAAAAAGAGTTTAAAATATCAATCAATTGCAAGAAAGGAGTGAAGCTCCGAGATGGCATCAGCACTTATGAGATAGAAACTCAAGTTGTAGGACTTCCTCGTGGACATAACTCACACATACATACAAGGGGAGAACCCCCACCAAACAAACAAACAAACAACCTCCACTGGGTGGAGCTTTTGTGGTAGGAGCATCGAGCAACTCGCTCTGAGTTAGTACACCCAGGGGCATCTCCTGGAAAGGTTGTCTCTGGTCTCAGTCAATTTTGTGGTAAAAGCAGTTTCCCTCGAACCTCATTTTTTAGTGATGGCTGATTTTAGAGAACAGTGTGCGCCAGTGAAATTTTGTTCCCTGCTCAGGAAAAATGCAACAGAAACTGTTGTGATGTTAAACACAGCTTACAAGGACAGGACTGTGGGAAAAACTCAAGTGTACAAGTAGTGTTCTCATTTCAAAAAAGGTGAAACGTCGTCCTTCAACTTCCTGAACAGATGGAAATGTTGACAAAATGTGTGCACTTGTGTGCAAAGACCAACGACGGGCCATCGCAGAGATGGGGGAGTTATCTGGACGATCTTGGAGCTCCGTTCAGCGAATTTTCACCGAAGATTTGGGGACGAGAAGGGCCGCTGTGAAATGCGTGCCTTGGGTTCTGAATGAGCAGCAAAAAAAGTGTTGAGTGGAAACATGCCGCGCTTTGAAAGAACAGCTCTGAAACACCCCAGACTTTTACTCCAAGGTCATTACTGGTGACAAGGCATGGTGCTATTCTGATGACCCTGAAAGCAAGCCATCAATCAAACCAGTGGGAGACGCCATTTCACATTGCCCCCAAAAAGCTCGTCAAGTGAAATCAAAGATCAAGACAATATCCATTTGTTTTTTGGATGTGAGGGAGATAGTTCATTCGGAGTTCATTCCACCAGGTCAGACCGTTAACCAAGCTTTCTATTTAGAGGTTCTGAAAAGATAGCCTAACAATGTGCAACAAAAAAGACCTGATTTGTGGCAGATGGGGAACCGATGTTTTTCCCACCACGACAATGCATCTGCTTATGCAGGCTTCTCAGTGTGCCAGTTTGGGGTAGAAAACAGCATGCTCTCTTGCCCCACGCACCTTATTCACCCGACCTCACTCCATGCAATTCCGTTTTGTTTCCGCAAATGAAGAGGAACATTAAAGAACAGCAATTTGATGACTTGGAAGAGGTGAAGTAAAAAACGAGGGAGGTGCTATCAGCCCTCCAAACAGATGAATTTGAAAAATGTTTCCAAGAATGGATTCACAGATGTGACAAATGTATTAGGTGTAATGGAGAGTATTTTGAAGGTGATAAGGTTGTTTTGTTTTTTAAAAAATTAAATACATAGCTTGGGGTCAGTGGGAGGAATTCCATTGGGGGGGGAGGGCGGGGTAACCCTCATACACTCACTGCCATCAAGCTGAAGCCAACTCATAGTGACTTTATTGGACAGGGTAGAACTGACCCCTGTGAGTATCCAAGACTTTGACTCTTTACAGTCTCATCTTTTCCCCACCGAACACCTGGGGGATTCAAAATGCTGATCTTGCCCTACGGGGCACCAAGTATGCCCCCAGGTCTCTTCTAGTGGTCTTTAATGCTTATTACTACTGTGTTACTTTTTGTTAAAGATAGTATGTTTTACAGCATTATACCTAAATAACATTCATTGTATTTCAACTATTTGTGTCTTTTCTCTTCTTCTGTTCCAAAGAAGAGACGTGTTGAACAATACAATAAAATATTTCTAGATTTATTTATAAAGAAACAGCAAAATTAGGAAGAAAAAAAAGAATTTGAGCATAGATGTGTTGAAATACTGAACCAAAATGATTCCAGTTAGTCTGAGCAGTCGGTGCATGCTGAATGCATACTTTCTGGAGGGTCTGCAAGGGCACTGGTGAAAACCCTATTCTTGGGATTCCTAAGATCTAAGTTATGCATTTGGAAGGTGTGAGAGACCTATTAACACACTTCAAAATACACAGTTCCTGCTAACTCATGGAAACAAGCAGGTTTGGAATGTTCAAATAAAAACATGAAGATTAGGTATTATGTAAGAACCATGTGAGGTAGCCGTTATTATTCCCATCTACAGAGGATGAAACAAGCTTAAAGATTAAATACATAACTTGTTTAAGATCACACAGCAGTAGAGAAGAATTCAAGCACAAAGTTGTTACCTAGGCCCAACACCTACCTTCTAAGTAAAAATAATCAATATTAACATCATGGAAAATTGACTTTTCTCCCAGGAATCCACCCAACACTAACTCATACCCTTCTTCCATTCAGTAAAATGATGTAATTTTTTTTTTTAATCTGTGAGAGAAGGGTGAGGGGGGAATGTACTTCATCATCATTCTTTTCATCATCATCATAGTAATAACAGCACTAGAAATAGAGAAGACTCCCCTCTGTACATCCCAAATGAGCAAAAAAGGAGGTCCTGTTGCGATGAGCATATTTCAACCCCCCAATCCCTTCTTACATCCTTAGGGCTTGCAATACTCACTGAAACACATTTGGGCGTGATTGATGGGTCCACCCCTTGTGACTACTAAGACAGGAAAACACAACCTAACAAACATAGCTCATAGCACAATTTAGCATTTTAATTGAAAGTCACTGTTAATCAATATGGGTAATAGATACAAGTGTTCTTAATGCATTTGGATGTACTTTGTGAAATAAACACCAACACTAAGATAAAATGACTCCGTAATTGATTGGAAACACCATGTAACTATGGAATAATTGCATGCCCTGTGAATTATATAGTACTTATAGTTGACATTATTTAGGAAGCCTAAAAAATGAACTCGTAATTTGTACTTATCAGATTCCAAGTCCAAACAACCATTTAAGTATCATGTTATTATATGGAAGTGTCCTATCATTAGATACCTGGTCAGTAATAACCATGCAATTAGTTACACATGTCACAACCAAAGGCTAAAATACAATTACAGTATCATTGAAATATTGCATTATCATGAAACAATTGATCAATTTAGCATATTTACAGAGAACAAACAGAAAACTGCAGTTAAATATAGGTCTAATGCATATGTGTGATCTTCAAATAAGTGTTCCCACACTGATCTGCTTGACTAGCTCCTCGTTAGCAAATCTCTCTCAACTCACATATCTGTGGTTCAGCCAGGCCTTCTTTGGACTTCCTTTTTCTTTCTAAACTGAGTCCCAGTTCAGCCCACACACCAAGCACTTTCGGTCATCTTACTCTTTTATTATCATTGTTCTTCTCACTATCAAAAGTTATCTCATTATTTGTTTATTTTTAAAATATCTGTGTCCCCTACTAGGGAGAAATCCTTGCTTCTGTTCCTTAGAGAAGATGCCTTCTCTGTTAAATAATACTGTGTCTACTACAAAACCACCTCGTCTTTCCTGGTCAACCCTGGAATGCCGGCATGTGACCTTGGCTCGGCACACACACACACAGGAATGTTTGTCATGTGAATGCATGATTTACTGAGCACTTGTTATGTCCAAGAAGGCTGCTGGCTGGTACAAAAGTTAAGCAATTGATGACTAGCCAAAAGATGGGCAGTTGGCATTCCCTGAGAGCCACTTTGGAAGACAATTGGCCTGGACATTTGCTTCCAGAGGTCATAGTTTTGAAAAGCTTAGGGAGCAGTTATACTCTGTACATGTGGAGTTGCCACAAGTCAGAATTAACTGAAAAGCAAGACAACAATAGCTATGTGGAAAGCACTTGGTTAGAGTATAAAAAATCGATGCTCTCTCCTGCAGGTCTTCTACTTGAAGATAGTAAATTAAAGTGTCGTGCACTTTCAAAGGATTTCCCAAAACAAAAGCAAAATCACTAACAAGACATCATCTTAGTTACTGATTTCAAATATACAGTTATTATCAGTACTACCATATTGTTTTCATCTGTTTCAACCTATTTTATATCACTTGAACCCATTTAGAATTGATTGTCAACCATTACTCATCATGAGCATTTATTTCCCCAGACAACAACATTAATTGGCCTTTTGAAGACAGCTAGACTCCTTCGTCTTGTGCGAGTGGCCAGGAAACTTGACCGATATTCGGAGTACGGAGCAGCCGTGCTGATGCTCTTAATGTGCATCTTTGCCCTGATTGCTCACTGGCTGGCTTGCATTTGGTATGCGATCGGGAACGTGGAACGGCCATACCTGACTGACAAGATTGGATGGTTGGATTCCTTAGGACTACAAATCGGGAAGCGCTACAATGACAGTGACTCCAGTTCCGGACCATCCATAAAAGACAAATACGTCACCGCACTTTATTTCACGTTCAGCAGTCTAACCAGCGTGGGATTCGGGAATGTGTCTCCTAATACCAATTCGGAGAAAATCTTTTCCATTTGTGTCATGTTGATCGGCTGTAAGTAGATTTCCCTTTTGCTAATTTTTATAGTAAAACAACACCACAATATTGGTATCTGTAGACATATTTAGAATGAGCTAAAGAGACAGAGAAAAATGTAGCGATAATGGGATTAGATATATGAAGACTATATTCTATCAAATCCATTTTAAGTTCTCAGGAAATCGTAGACATAAAACTGGAATGACGGGTGTAAGAATTCAGGAACTAAAACTTCCAACTCACTCTCACTGTTCTTAAAAAAAAAAACTGGGCATAATTTATTATCAATGGTTAGGTTTCTATTTCGAGCTGAGCTGAGCTCAGATTAGAATGAGAACATTAAATTTACATCCCATCCCCCCCCACCCCCCGCCCCTCTCTCTCTCTCTCTCACAGACACAAGGGTAAGTCAAAAAATCTTGTTATAAAACATTGTTATTGAACAAAAATATCAAAATATGAAGCTAGGAGTTTTTTACGAATCCTCCCTCTTGGTCTACACACTGTTGAAGGTGGTGTTTCTCTCGCTCTAATTCTTCCCTGAAGAAGCTTGTGTCTCTCAATTTGCACTAAGTCAAAAGGGCAGTGTGGGCATCCGGGGGTGACCCAAATAGTGTTCCTTTGAAATGTTGCTTGAGTTTGAGGAAGACACAGATGTCCAGAGGGGCTAGATTAGGGCTGGGGGGGGGGTTCCTGAGGAAATATTCATGGGGCAACCTTTCTTAGAGTCAAAGAAAAAGCTGGTGCTTAGTCATGTTGGAGGGAAAAAATTCTCTGCATAATTTTCTCAACTTTTTCACAGCAATGCAGTTTCTATGTTCTTAAAATTACTTTTTACTAAGCCCCTGTGCCCCTCAAGAAAGTTTAGCAGGCCTTTGGAATACGAAAAAAACTTGCTATAACCTCAGCTAAACTGTCGAGAATTTAACTTACCAAAAAAGTATCCTTAGAAGCCGCTGTTTTGATTGGACCATGTTCTCTGGATCTTATTGGCGAATCCTCAATCATGGTTCATTCCACATAAGTGGCTCCATTAGTTGCAGTCTTGCTTAAAAGCCTGAGCTGCCATCATCGTACAACATTTTTGCCTCCCATAGATTTGAAAGTTTTAATAAGGGCATGATGTTTGCATGAAATTTACAATTTCAAACCTTGTATGAGCCCCGCTTCAGTATTCTACTAGTTTCTAGACTTCAGCTGGTTTCTCCGTGCGTCCAAGTGCATGGTCTTCTTCCCTCTCTGTCTTTGAGGTCTTCCCAACCTCCCGTTAGCACAACATTCTTGCAAACTTGTTGCAAAGTTTCAATGACATGGGAAGAGGTCCACGTATTTTGTTACAATATACCATTAGTCCTGACCCTAAAATAACTTCCCCCCAAGGCGCAAAAGTATCTTTCCAGGTACCTTAATAAGTACCTGTATTGCTAAGAGAACTTGTGTGTAGCCATCAAGTGACCACAGAGAAATGTTTAAACATATGTGTGTGCAATATATCCATGCATGCATGAACTGGAACCCTAGTAAAGTACATAAATATTTTTACTTATAGCCTCATTTTTATGCCTGCATACATATTTTATATGAATACACACACACACACACAAGGGCTTCCAAAAGCTTGTGGAGTTTACCTTCCTATTCCATTTTTCCATCAACTTTTTAAAGTCTCCTTCTGTGTTTATGTATATAGAAAGTGTAGTAATACTATATATACCATATATATAGTGTGTATATACTCGCACGTGGTTCTAATTTAAAATGTGCATGTGTGTGCATGTGCATAGAAAGAGAATATGTGCATATCCTTTTATTTAAAAATAAAATCAAAAACCCCTAAAAAATAACTTGCTAATTCCAGTCAATAATTAGCAAATATATATAATGAATTTTTTTAAGTTTTCCTAAAATTAGCATTCAGCTGTACATATATTTTAAGTAAATTTAGATATGAAGTTAATTTAAAACATGTTAACAATTGACTTCTGCAATGTATTTAAATAAGCCATTTCTATAGAACTTGCATACATTTGGTGATTACTTACTTCATTTAAAATGCATTTTTCATATATGTTTCCATGTTTTATCTTCGCTTATACTTGCATAACCACACAGCATTAAATTTAAATAACTTTAAGACATCCTACAAATTTCAACAGTCTTGGCTATAAGCACAGAAGTAGCATTGCTGCCAAGAACAACTAGAAGAAAAGTCTTCTGGGGGAAAAAATAGAAATAGCCATCCTAAAGAAATTAAATCTCTCTAAACAAACATAATTCTTACCACTTTATGAATTCAACTATTAGAAAATACTTTATTGTGACTCTCAACCCCCATGGCTTAAACCACAAATAAAATAAAATATTTGTTCTTGATGTTTCTAATATCACCTGTGAAAGAAAATATATGACCGCAGATGCATAAACAGACAGAAGCGCTTAAACTGTAAAATGTATTGAAGAAAGTACAGGTGTGATCTTCGCAGCCCAGGAATATGTGGCGTTTCATGTTATGGACGCAACAATCCTGAGCCATGAAATAAAAGTTGGCGTGAAAAGTCTCATCAACATTAGTAAGTCTTGCTCTTCAAAACACTTCAAAGAAGGACACAGCAAAGGATAGACTCACTGCCATTGGGTCCATACCGATTCCTGATGACCCTGCAAGACAGGGTAGAACTGACCCTGTGGGTTTCCAAGGCTGTAACTCTTTAAGGGAGTAGAAAACCTTGTTCTTCTCCAGACTAGTGGTTTTGAACTGCCGACCATGAGGTTAGCAGCCCAACGCATAACAACTACACCACCAGAGATCCTAAGGATAGACAAGAAGAAAACCTTCTCAACACCTAAATCTGAAAAAGCAGTTCTAGACAGAGTATATCAAGAATTCCTACACCTTCATTTTAGGAAGAAAAACAACTCAATTTTAAAAGGAGCCAAGTGTGTGAACAAACATATCATTAAAGAAAACATATGAAGTATGTGATAAGCAATAATTACACTGAATACTATCAATAGTTAAATGAAAAATCCAGCTAAAAACTTGAGATATCATGCAGTGTAATGTCTGGATAATTACACATTCAAACTGTGGTATTAGCAAAGAACAGTGACCCTAGGGCATACTGCCAAAAGAATAAAGAAATCCATCTTAGAAGAAATACAACCAGAACGATGCTTAGACGTGAAGACTTCGACTCTCTTATTTTGCACATGTTTTTAGGAAACACCAATCACTAGTGAATGGCGTTGTGTCAGTGAAAACAAGGGAAACAGTCAAGGAAATGGATTGACTCCACAGCTGCAACAGTCCATTCAAACGGCCCCACAATCATGAGGCTCATACAAGGCTAGGCAAAATTTCCATCTGTTATATATGGGTTTGTGATGAAGTGGAGAGAATTCTACAGTATCTATCTACACCACACACACAATGGCTAAAATGAAAAAGACAGTGTATTAGTCTGCGTACTTTAGAGAAGCAAATCCACAGAAACTCATGTATAAGAGAGAATTGTATATATAGGTTAAGTGTGCAACAAGAAAACATCCCAACCCAGTGCTGCCCAAGCCCACAAGTCCAATATTAACCCATATGTCCAACACCAATCCACAAAGTCCTCCTCCATCTCACAAAGCAGATGCAATGATGCTGACTGCAGGAGGAAAGCTGAGTCAGTGAATGTGTAAACATCTCAGTGCTGACAGGGGTCTCCACACACTGCTCCAGCACCCAGGGCTGCATCAGGGTAGGTCCAAGTGGCTTCTCCTTGGGGATGTCTTGCAAGAAGTGAGCCTTGCCAGTTGAAGCAAGGAACTGCTAAGGCAGCTGCACCCGGGTCCAACCATCACAAAGCAAGAGACCCGAGAACTAGAAAGGCGAGGCTCACCAAGCCATTTATCCCTCCGCCCTTCAATTAATCCCCCATATGTTTATTGGCCAGGTTGGCACAATAAACTAACTAACTCACCAAGAATACCAAATGTTAGAAAGAACATGGAACAACCTGTATTCTCAAACATTGCTGATGGAAATGTAAAGTGATACAAGCAGTTGGCAAACAGTTTGGTAATTTCTAATAAGGTTAAATACACAATTACCATACAACTCAGCAATTCCATGGCTAAATGCTTAAGCCAGAAAAATGAAATTATATGGCCATACAAATGTTTCTTGGAGTTATTTCATAGTAGACAAAAATTAAAGGCAACAGAGTTCCATCAACAGAAGGAGAAGCAAACTGTGATCAACCCATACAGTAGAAAGATTTAGGGGGGGGGGGGATGACTGACATACACAACAGAATGAATCTCCAAAACATTATGCTGAGGGAAGGAAGCCAGGCAAAATGAATACATATATTATGATTTCCTAAAGTCTCAAAAACGCAAATGAATCTCTAATGACAGAAAAGAGATAAGTGGTTGCTTAGGGTTTGAGTAAATGGAGCAGATAAGAAGAGGACAAGAGGAAGTCTATTGGAGGGATTTTAGATACTCTGCATCTTGTTTCTGTTTACATAAATATATGCACTTGTCAGACCAAAGCGTCCTGCACACTTAAATAGATGTGTTGTATTATATGCAAAGTACACCTCAATAAAAAAATTTAAGTTAAAATTTAACTTGAAGTTACAATATCAATAAGGTTTGTGTTATAGAATGGAAAACAAAGTATATGCTTTCATTCAGCTTAGCTAAACTACCAGTTCCTGACTAACCAAGTATATGAGTTTGGTCAACTTATCAGATTTCAAGTGTGATGTGCTGAAAAACTTGTAAGCTATACCATTTCATTTCTATAGTATAAAAACCAACCAACCAACAACAACAAAAACATTTTGATGAAGTAAGAAATCCCTGTTAAGAAAAGCAAAGTGAAATATATGGATCTAAGTAGAGAAATACCTGTGGATAGTCTTTTATCTTTCTTCTAAATGATATTTAATGCTCTTTGGTGGATATTAACTGAATGATGTACACAGAATATAGTCATTTTGTGATATCCCTCTCTTTGGAAATCTTTGGCTTCAACTGCTTCCTTAATTAAAAAAAAATAGAAGTGATATTGATGACTTCATTATAGTTCTAAAAGACATCATTGTAGAATTTCCTAAAATCAATACTTCAAATGCTTGCTTATGTATGAAATCTTGTACCTGTATAGTATAGATTTTGCCATCTTGTCATTGTGAAGGCAATACCTACTTAGAACACAAACTAAACTTGGGTTTCATCTTAAGCAATATTTATTAAAAACTACTATTTTCTGACCATTTTTCTTCATGTAATTATGTGGCTTAGGTAAAGAAGGAAGACTACAACAAAACAAAAAAATCACATTGAATATATGTCTTTAATTGATAATTCAGTGAATTTCATCTGTACTACCTAAACTTCTTCCTAAGAACTTCGGAGATCTAACAGTACCAACAGGCATTTCCAACATTTTGCTTCTCATTGTCAGAGAGTAGACATGGACTCGCAGGGGCCCCAGAGAACAGGGTAGAACCGCCCCTGTGAGTTTCAGAGACTAACTCTGGACCAACATGTAACAATCATAGCGCCCCAGGGCTCCAAAGACTACACACTGAAGAAAAGTCACATATTTTTTCTCACGGGCATATCACAGGAAATTAGCAAATAATGCTAATTCCCTCCTTGATTAACCATTCATTTACTGAAAGTAAACTCACCTCTTTTCCTTTGCAAGATACAATCTAAGTTACTTGTCTACTTGACTGATAATTTCTCTCTTATATCCCAGTTTAGCCTTACTATAGCTCTCCCTATTATACATCCCCTTAAATACAAGAAAACAATGAGTCACTTCTTTCCCTGGAACAAAGACCATGTTAACCATGGAACAGAAATAAGTTGGAAAATAAAGCAAATGCCCAGGAAGATAGATTATTGTAAAGCACTTAGCCCAAATCTAAGCAAAACTTACTTTCAGAATGATTAAGTAGTTTATAGAGAGAGAAAATGGTTTCAACAACGTGTTTAAGACCAAAAAAAGAAGAAACGGTACTGCTTGGCTACACTTTAATCAAACTCTTCTAGCTGTGTTTCCCCTACATGCTTGGATTATGACCGTCCAAGTAACTTAAACGTATTTTATCTTTTCTCCAAGGTTCTGACACAGATCCCAAGATTGATAGGCAGGTCATATATAATTATGTACCTTTCTGAACAGAATATAACTTTCCTTTGCAGAATTATTAGAACCTGAATACAAATATAAATAGCAAACACACAGATGTTTAAAGGTGCTATTTTAAATCACAAAGATTTAGCCCAGGAGACACGAACAACGATGTTTTCGCTTCCGTAATGCATACAGAGAAAAGAATGGCAAGGCATTTTCCATTTATAGACGAAAGAATAAAAATGTATTTAATTTTTCACTACAAAGATAAACTATATTCATATGCTAAATCAGAGGCTGTTTCTTATGCAGTAATATGATTTAAAAAAATTAACTGACCAAAAATTGTACACAAACTTTGAAAGGGAACAGCTTATAATTTCTCAGTAAATCCAAAGTATTTAAAGTCAAGATTATGCTAGATTTTTAGTACTATAAAGTCCAAAGGTGAGACGAGGCTGAATGGCACTGATACAATTAATTGAAACGTATACCTTAACTCAGATTTTGAAATTGTAAACAGTGAGAGATTTTATTTTCATTTAGAATCCATGGTGAATTTAGATAGAACTGGGCATTATTTTCATGTTTACCATTAAACTTGATAAATTTAAAATAGTATTCACTTATCTACCTCCCCACTCCCATGGGCTAAATGGCAAATAATTACAACTGAATTGAGACCATCCAAGTGTCTATACTTGTATTTCTAATATTATACAATATGTCCTAGCACATGGCCTGTTCTTCTATAACTTTGTTTTTTACCCATTCCAGCACTAATGTATGCAAGCATTTTCGGGAATGTATCTGCAATCATCCAAAGACTATACTCCGGAACAGCCAGATACCATATGCAGATGCTGCGAGTGAAAGAGTTCATTCGCTTCCACCAAATCCCTAACCCTCTGAGACAGCGGCTCGAGGAGTATTTCCAGCATGCGTGGACTTACACCAATGGAATTGACATGAACATGGTATGCAGTTCTCTTTTCCAAATCGGAAGCTCCACAGCCGTTGTATAGCTCTAGCCAGAATGGAAAAGCCAGTCTCACCAGCTTTGAACCCCTTGCTTTTGTTTTCCTCTCTCTGGTATTTATTTTCTCCCCTGAAGATAGTCTCTCATCTCAACTCATGGCATTGCATGGTGCTAGATCTAGTTATACTGTGTGGCAAAGGCATTATAACATGATGCAAACTGCTATAACTGTAGTACAATTCCCGCTGCTGTTTAGAGAGAGCATTGCCTGGCCTGGGACTTGGGCTTTCGTCACGTAGCCTAGTTGCCAGTACTCAAAAGATCAGTTGGACCTATTTTCATTATGATTCAACCAATAAATAATAATGACTATGATTCCCCCAAATCAAAATAATGTGTATATTAATTAGATCCAAGATGAATGCTTTTAAAACCTGAGGCATTTTTGAGAATTTGTGGGAGAGATTAGAGAGTTTAAGTATATTGTAAGCATTTTATGAGCAGAAGTGTCATGCTTCCTTAAGAGTAATTTTCCTATATTGTAAACAATTACCTATGTGCCCTTTTGCTGTACCTGATTTAATGCATTTTTCTTTCAAGGGGGAAATATGGATTACTTCAAAACTTTTAAACAAACTTGACATCAATGATCTTTTGTCACAACCCTTCTCTCTCTGTTACTTTTCAAAAAGCAACAAAATTAATACTATCACTGTGGTCCAAAGTAGTATCTCTTTGAGGGGAAATGTTCACATTCTTTTGGCCATTTGATGGACTGTAAAGACAGACTGCTAAAGCTAAATTATTGAACAAATTCAAATTCCATGGCATATCATAGAGTTATAACAAAAACATTCTAAATATGGTTCTCTCCAACCTGGCTAGTCCTCCACTCGACAAAGACCTTGTTTATAAGTAATCTGCAGAGCATAAAAATCACTCACAGTTAAAACAAAAACTTAATAAAGTTTTTGCATAAGTGAGACTCTGCTATTTGGGTTGATATTTTTGTTTGACCAGCAGTATTCTAGCAAAAAAAAAACAAAACGAAACACACGTGTGCACAATTAGCAATCGAAGTGCAGAAAGCATGGAAAATATTGACTATTTTTAAACACATAGCATATGTGGATCAGTTTATCATAGCTATGTGTTCTTTATCTGAACCCAAGTAAGAACATGCCGTTATATAACATTTCTATTAAAAAGCTAATTGACTGGTACATTTAATGTAAAATGGTAACTGAACTCCATGATTTATTTCTCATCATCCTAAAGTTCCTTGTGAACGATGTATTTGATAGTTGATCTCACAAAGCACTTTAATCACACAGAATGAGCACCCACAAATTGACCACTTTCATATATGTTCCTCACTATTACTGTTTGAAAAAAGATATCAGCATTCAGAAATTACTCAGGATTCTCTAATGCTGGGCTGGCTGAAGCAGTGTCAAACATATGAACTGAAACACATTTTGTTGTGCCAGAAAGCCTGATTATCTCAATAACCCTAGTAAAACAACAAATTCTTAATGTACCTCCATTCTCCATATAACTCTAGTTTGGGGACCATTTTTGTTATAGAAAGTCTATTTTGTGACAGTTATTTACCTTTCATTGTTTGACTCTATTACCAATAAATATGGTTTAGATACCACTTGCCTATTTACAATGTACTTATGAAAGATTTATCTCTTTCCTGTCTGCTTCACACCTTAATACATGGAATCACAACACCCACCGGTAAGAACAGGAGGTATTTATATCCAATTTAATTCTCGTGTAAATTGTGGAGAACACCCTTGTTATCTGTCAGGTGTAGAGCCTGTTCAATGATTTCTAATGTTAGTTCTGATCTTCTTGTGCATGATGTAGTGGAGGAAACACAAAGCAAGAAGCTGGGGGAGATGATGTGTGAGAGGCCAAGTGCAGATTAGAGACTCTTAACTTTGGCAATGGCTTGACCTCTAGTAATATTTGGATACAATTCCCCACTCCCATTAAAAAAAATTGCTTCTCTACCCCTACTCCTCTCTGGTAAAGGTTATGGGTATACGGTTTGCATTAGATAATTGTCATAAAGTAAATGTCATTCTTTCATCATCCTCTATTTCCATGATCAAGGTTCTTTCCTTTCCTCTCATCTGCATGCCAGTATTACATGATCCTGGAGTGTGTGAGCTCTAAACCATGTGCCGTTGAGTCTTGCATGTGGTGTGGAGCGCTTGCCTTTGCATGAACTTCTTGTTTGTACACAGTGTCTACATTTATCATCTTGTGACTGAAAAGTGAGTACAATATCAAAGTGCAAGAAACTGCCAACTCTACAAATGGGAAATCCTTGCTTCTTAGGCACGATATGTAAAACAAAGCTGACTAGTGGAAAACAACGGTATCATTGATTATTGAGAGGTAAAAGAGATAAATACAAAGTGGATAGATTTTACTTCCAAAATCATTAAGATCCCTGTCTTTCTATCTTATAATTATCTCAACTGCAATCAAACAACCACTTAAAGGGATTCAAATTTATGTATTGTGATACATAGAAAGATATTAAATTCTTCGATTTTACATCACCATTCCATGTTATTTCATTTATGTATAACTTTAGACATAATTTTTCATGAAGCATTTTAGAAGTTCACTTTTATCAGTATTCTTTGTCCCAATGAAATTTTAGGTTTCTAATCACACTACTGACTTAAAATGGTTTTTCATGACCCCACACGTTTGATGACTTGATAGTTCATCCACAAAAGAAATAGAAAACTTTAAAAGACATACAAAGTGCAGCTATTGTTCCTTATTTCTTGCATCTTTTGCTCTTTTGGAAAAGCTATTGCCAAAATGTTCCCAAGTTCTCAGAATAGTAATGGGCACTTTTCATTCTCCCAAATGGCTCAGAGCACTACAGGAAAAGGGCCAGGACAATGAAACAAGTCATGGGAAAATGTGATTTTGAGTCTCATTTCAGGCAGGCTTGGGAACAGTAAAAATCATTTCAAAGGTGATGCTTTTTCAGATTAGGATGGAAGGCATCTTTAAACCTCACACAAGGAAGTCTCCAGGTCAGTGTCCTCTTGCGACCTAGTCTCAATCCTTCTGTCATTAGCTTTAGTTACAGTGCGACCATGGACTTCACCTCCTCTCCCGTGTGAGTGTGTACTCAGACGTCCTCGTCCTTGCACACAAGAGGCTGCTTTGCATGGAAAAGGATCTTAACAGCCATGGATCATAAGTTATTTGGGCTGGAGGGAAATAAACCACTTAGGAGAGAAATCACACCACAATTTAATATTACACATTGGGGTAAAAGAAGAACCTTTAAGAATGTTTAATGAACAATTTTATTTCTTAGCTAGTAGTTCAACCCCACCTCTAAATATTATCGGTGTAATAGGAAAAACGATTCAGAAAAGGGATCCAGAAGACCCAAGGACTGATTCTCAGTCTGCCACTAAGCTGGGCAAGCCACTGAACCTCTCTACAGTGTGATTAACCCATCACTTAAAAACATATTTGAAGCAACAGAACTCAGATATTGAAATATGAAAAAAATTACTATGGGAGACTTTGTGGTTCAAGATAGAGATTCCATATGGAGTAAACAAATTTGGTGAGCAGATTTTTTGTACCAGAGAACGAACAGAGACCATTTCAGACTATGCCAGGGGAAAGGTACAGATCTGGGCAGACACAAAGCATAATTAAGGCAGGTAATCTTTTCTTTTTTTTTTTTTTTTGTCGGGGGTGGGGGGGGTGGGGGGCGGTGGATGAATACTTTCTGTTGTTTCAGTTTTTGTTTTTTAAACCCTGGAACATTAGGGAGCTCATTCTGAAATGCAGACATATAAAAGAATTGGAATAAGAGCAAAGGAAAATTAATATATTTTTCAGCAAGGTAGATAAGTTCTCATTAAAGACAGAGTGAAAAGTCAAGAAAAGTGGAGGTTGTTGTAAAGGATAATGGAGAAAGTATGAAGGGACTCTTGTGTTATATGGCCCGGTTTCCTTGGTCAAGTAAAGACTAGATTATTTCCTGAGAAAGAAGGGGGTGTATGATTTCAGCCAACTGGTAGAGTATGAAAATTTGAGGACCAGACATTTGGGGAAACACCACCAAGGTCAACATAGTAGGCTAAACATATTATGATGGAATGCTAAAAAACAAAGTCAATCAAAGTGAGAAAATAAGTATGAATGTTTTTGATACCTTTGGGGTTTTTCTGAAGAAATGTATACTATCTAGGAGTTAGGTTAAAATAATAGCTTTACACAATGAACTGAAAAAATGATTTTTAACTGCATGTAGATTAGTTGGTGAGAATGACCCAGCTCTGCAGAAATCAGGCAGGTAGTGAAGTTTTACATCAGCAAGAATTGTTCACACCTGGCCTTCCTACCCATACTTAATCTACTGCAGCAACACAACATTACAAGTTCTTGAGAAAGGGTAAGGTTCACTCACCCTTCTTATTTTACACAAAAGCCATTTAGCTAACCCTCTCAAAAATATATAGAAAATAATAGAGATCATCAGGGACCCTCTCACCTGAAGCAATGTCAAGACAGGCTCAGTGATCATTCACGTATCGCAATGGTGACTTTGTCCTCTACAACTATCAAAAAGGACTTATTTACAATTGTCACCTTGATGCTTCCGTGCAAAGTCCGTTTGTGATGGGATCTGTCCTTTAGAGGTTTCTGAGTCAAGAGCAGTCATGACAACCTGGCCTTGGGCTTTCCATATGATGAATGGCGTTTGCAGAAACACTGTGCTGGCAGGATGCTCACACTTGTGTGCTCTGGTTACTCCATCTATTAATAACGTTCCTCTTAGCAGTAGTGAGTTGGAAATGTTTTAGAACTCTTGAAACCTTGGTAGTGATTGAGCAGGACTCCCAAGTGCAATGTCTTACGCTGAAGGGCTTGAGGCATTTCAAAAGGCTTTCTTTGGAGTGGAAGGAGTACAGTCGTAATTCAAACCCAGTTCAATTTAAGATCATTTAGTAGTTGTCTAATATTCAATACTAGAACAGTACAGAAAATAATCAAAGTTCAGTTTAAAATATACTTTGAAAGTATTTTAAGTATCTTTTCAATCAAATTCTAAAATAATAACATTGATCAAATTTAATGGATTCAAACCACCCATAATTCCTCCCAATATAAAAGCCTAATGTTGTCTTCAATGGTAGAATTGTCTTCAGACATTCCCATAGGACTATATTGAAAATGGATATACAAAACCTCCATTCAAAGTCAGAATTTTGTATCCTATATTTTACTGGGGAAAATAAGCAAGAGTGGTTTATCTGATGTAATTTATGCAATACCCTTAAGGCAGCAATAACAATAGAAATATAGCTTTATTTCAGTCCTTTTGCTTGGCTTTCTTTTCATTGTTACTCATATGAGAAAGTGCATAATCATTTTCTGTCAGATATACCTTTATTTACATCTGGGGCTTCTGCTGACCCTCAGCAGAAAATCTGCACTCATCTCTCGGGCCACTTAAGAAGGCTCTTCCTGGGGCAGTTCTCCTCTAACAGCGTTTTTTAACCCTCTGGAGCAACACTAAGGAATGTATTGTTCTTAGCATGCCCAGAAGGTCCCAGCTCACAAGACACAAAATCCTGCTTGGTCTTACAACAAACAGCCTCAGAATTACTCCTATGTTTGTGCCCATTGTTGCAGCCACATGAATCAGTTCATCTTATGGAGGAGGATTTTCCTCTCTTTTGTTGACCTTCTACTTTTCCAAGCATGATGTCTTTCTCCAGGATGGATCCTTCCTGACAAGATGCACAAAGTCCCACCATCCTCGCTTCATCTTCCCGATTCATTGTCCAGCTTTTGCATGTAGAGGAAGTGATTGAAAATACCATGTATATACGATATAATGAAGTTACTCTTCCTATGGTGCCCAGATCAGTATCCCCTTATACACAGAGCCAAAACATATCTATGATTAGCAACACCTACAAATCAAAAGCGCTAAAACCTACTACCATCAGGTTCCAACTCATAGCAGCCTTATATAGAGATTCCAAATCCATGTGCCTTAATGGCAGGGCCGGCCACATTTTTCTCCTTTGTTGGGAATGGAGGTTTTGAACTGCTGACCTTGCAATCAGCAGTGCAATGCCTAACACACACCACTACCAGGGCTCCTTACATATTCACTCCACATGTATATAACTAGTTTTATTTAAACTATAGCAGGCCATCTCCAAATCTTACCTAGCTTAGCACTGTAATTACCCAGATACTGTTTGGATACTAAGAAAACAGGGGCATGAATGGGTGTTCCAAGAGAAGGACGTTACACCAGAGTCGACCTACCCGGCATCTTCTCTAAATGTATCTGCTTTATTTATAAACTATTCTTAATAGCTAATAACCAGTAACATCACAAGTAGGGCCAGAGCATTATAACAAAGAAATTAATTTCTATTTCCTTGACTGGGTAGCTGAAGAATGAAGAGAAGTGTGATGTCAGAAGCTTCATCTTGTTGAACGGTGCAAACAGCGAAGGGTGAGGAACTTGTCAGGTGAAGACATTATGGAAGTGACCACCTAGCCTAGATAACGGCCACAACCGAGCAAAGCAAAGGAAGGGACGCAACTCTTGCACCTGCTGAGAAAAGGATGTGGTTAATAGCTTTTGTAACCCATCATTCCTAAAAGTACTGAGCAGATTTTAAAGTCATTTCATTGGTTTATTTCCTTTCTTTCAGCCTGACCAGTCTTTGTGCAAAGAATTGGAATCTATAAATCTGGTTTCTTTGTAACCATTTTATTAGGAGTTAATACAGATATCATTCCATAGTTCAATCACATCAAGCAGCATTAGGATTATTTTTCCCATGAGTTTTTTTCCGGCTTATTATACTTTTCCTATATATTATGATTGGCAATCCTTTGAGCGACTGAGAAGGAAACCATCTACTCAAACTCTGAAGCAAACTTAGAGGAATTAAGGAGCCAAGGTTTTTTTCACATCTAAAGTCTATTAAGATTTCAATAATATTTTGATGTAGATATTCATTGAGTATTTATCTACTAAGAAGCTCTGATGACTTGTGGCATTAGGCTGCTGATGACAAAACTGGCAATTCACACCCACTATGCACTGCATGGGAGGAAAATGAGACTGTCTACTCCGATCACGATTTACAGCCTTGAAACCCCACAAGGGCAGTTATACTCTGTCCTATAGGGTTGCTACCCATGAAAATCGATTCAGTGGCAGTGAGTGATTACGGACAGAAATGTGGTTTGTCTTTTTGTCAGAGGAGTGGTAGAAACAGGAATAATTCAAAGGCAATTCAGTTTAGGATCATTAACCCCCAGTCAATATGTGTCTTCTAGAATTTCTACTGGAGAGTTTCCCAGAAAACACAAATCTGTCTTTTTTGTTAACTTCAGTTTCTCCTCTTAAATAATATATATCATTGTAAAGCTATCAAACAGTATGTAAACATGTTAATAGTTACCTTAGATCTTTCCATCCCAAGATAACACCAAGTGATATTTAGGTAACTATATTTCATAATTTATTATAGCCTGAAAAAACTCTTTTCTAACTGAGGGCCATCTTCTCTGATGGTACATATGTCAGACATGCATATACCAGATTTTATGTAAATTAAATAATAATGTAAATATTGTTTTTAATGAGAGACACATTTTAGTGAAATCCTTATAAAAATTAATTTTATATTTTAAATTAATTCTCTATTCTTTCTCTTCCCAACCACATTAGCCCTTAACTACCCATATGAACCACTCATATAACCATCCACACATTTTCCTCTGCTAAGATAAACATACACAAATGTACATATATACAGCCACACACATTTCAATAACTGCTTTATTTATTAAAAATAATATTAAATTGTATAAGTTTAATGTTACTCACATAATATGAAAATATTCCCAAGTCCGCTGATACAACTAATTGATACAATTTAATGTCATATAGTATTCTACAGTAATATCTTTTATATACTGGAAGTATAAAATATATAATAGTATGTAACTTATAGACTATATAATTTACTAATAAACATTCTCTCTTTATTGGGCATTCATTTTACTTCTAATTTTATCCCACTTCAAAGGGCACTTCAATAAAAACCCTTACATATAATCTTCATATTTTGATTTTTAAAGGAGATTGTTAGGGAAGAGATTCTTGAGGTAAAGGTGACACTTGTATTCTCTAATTTCATGGATATTGTAAGGTTAC
Organism: Echinops telfairi; assembly: GCF_000313985.2. NCBI lineage: Eukaryota > Metazoa > Chordata > Mammalia > Afrosoricida > Tenrecidae > Echinops > Echinops telfairi. The sequence continues at coordinate 12,727,393 of NW_022103900.1, forward strand.
ATTCCAAAAATATTCTAACAGTTTACATTTCTACCAACAATGTTAGTGCTTTTCCCACCCATTTACTAGCTATCGGTGTTAGGATTGTTTTTCATTTTCACCTCCTAGTTAATATCTGAGTATGAGCATCCTTTCCATATTCATGCAAACATACCTCTATACAACATGTTGAGAAGCCATATTTATGTCAATCAGATTTTTCTCCTATGAATTACCTATTTATAGCATTTTTCCATAATGGGTTATCTTTTTCTAACATAGTTTTTAAACTTTGTAGACTGTAACATTAATACTTTATCTGTATGGAAATGTGTCCCTACGTTTTGTGTGTGTGTGTGTGTTTGTGTGTGTGATTTTGTTCTTCCCAATATTTTGGTTTTATTTAAAGCATCTTTTGGATACATAAGTTTAGTTTAGTTTTTATTTTTCCTATTGTCAATTTAGTCAATGCTTCTTATAGTTCATAGGACCTGTGCTGTTTTCAAAATATTCCATATAACTCTCCAAATTATAAAAATAGTTCCAGATAATTTTGTACAAATAGTTATATTATTATAAAGAAAATTTCATAATGTTTGTAATTTATTTAGCAAAAGGCTTTCTTCCTCATAACTAGACAGTAGTACTCACTGAATTAATTGTTTAAATATATTGAATTAAAATGCTACCTGAGTATTAAATAATTAGGACACATAAATTGATCCATTTCTACAGCAATATAATAGTGGTGAGTGCTTAGTGGCTCTGTATTATGCCTTTGGACCTGATAAGCCACATCATCCCTCGCCATATTTTCTTTCTTGACCAATTAAGATTGTTCATCTTTCATATAAGATATTTGACTTTTTTCAATTATCAAAATCCTCAATGCTATGAGATAAATAAAAGATCAAACTGTTCAATCAGACTCACAGGAATCAGAAAATGTAAAATATTAAGATTTATTAATATTTCAGCAAAGCATTGGTAAGCATCCCTCAAAATTAATTAATTAATTAATTGATTGGCCAAAATTGGCCAAGTCTCAGAAAATAACATCTTATTCAGAAATATTTTATCATTTCTTCTTAGAAATTTACACCCTTGTTAATTTTATTCTTATTCTATATATAATTTAGTAATTCTAAGAAGCCTTACATTTATACCTGCTTTCACATAATAGAAAGGAGCCTTCGTGGCATAGTGACTGGATGGCTAACCACAGGGTCAGCGCATCGAAACCACCAAGCAATGTGCAGATCTAAGAGGCTGTCCACTCCCATAGTTACACTTTTGAAAAACAACAGGCACAGTTCTACCCGGTCCTTCAGGGTTGCAGTCAACTAGATGGCAGTGAGTCTGGTTTGGGGGAATATTTTTTCTAAGGGTGGAGGGAAGGTGGGGTAGGAAAGGGGGAACCGATTACAAGGATCTACATATAAACTCCTCCCTGGGGGGTGGACAACAGAAAAGTGAGTGAAGGGAGACGTCGGACTGTGTAAGATGTGACAAAATAATAATACTTTATAAATTATCGAGGGTTCATGAGGAAAGGGGGAGCAGGAAGGGAGGCGGGAAATGAGGAGTTGATACCAAGGGCTCAAGTAGAAAGCAAACATTTTGAGAATGATGAGGGCAAAAATGTACAAATGTGCTTGACACAATGGATGGATGTATGGATTGTGATCAGAGTTGTACAAGCCCCCAATAAAATGATTTTTAAAAAAGAAACATAGTATAAAAGGACCCTTAATTGCTAGTGGATTACTGGTTGGGCTGTTAATCACAAGGTCAGCGATTTAATTCCACCAGTGACTTGGTGGCAGCCAGATGAGGTTTTCTGTCCCTACAAAGATTTACAACCTTAAAAATGCAAAAGGGCAATTCTCTATCTGATGGGGTCATTACAAATCAGAATCCACTTGATGGGCAGTGGAATAGATACTATGAAGTTAAACAGTTTATGTTATTTCTCCCTCATCCATATCCCTTAACAAATCCTCTGCCTTATTCGGATAGAATGCTTCCTTTGGTTGTATTCAATTCAGTATGGTTCGCTTTGGGGAAATGTCTCATGGGCATTCTACGTACACATACATATCAGCAGCAAAATGAAGTCAGTCCATTCTCTTTACATCAATGTCTTTGAGTTTGGGTACCCTTTGGATACAGCTTTTTCTGTGACCCCTTGGATTTTTATATGAAGTATCCTCCTTTCCTCACTCTCTAAATTGTTTCTTCTTTGAGCCCAAGATTATCATAGAATATGGCTCCTAATTTACAAGCATTTCTGATTTTGTGATCACGTTGCCTTGCTTCTTTTTATATTTGTCTTATACGATAATGAGAGTGTGATACTTATGAAATCTCTACATTTCAAATGTTTAAGGATCCAGACCTTACTCAACAGTAATTTGTGGCTACCTTTGTTTAACTCACTTACTTTTATAAAGATTTTATGAAGTTTTTAACTTTATTTTTGTAAGAGGGAAAAATGCCTATTTTCTCACACAAAATTTGAAGCTTCTACCTAATATGTGATTGGCTTATTTAATTCCAATAACAAGTACCACTGGCCTAAAGAGATTTAGGAATTCTTACTCAATGATGATATACAGGCTATTTGAATTTACCAGTGCCTAGAGCATTTAAAATACTCTATCACTGTCATGGAGTCCTGGTAGCTTGATGGTTGCAAGTTGGGCTGCGAACCTCAAGATCAACAGTTCAAAAACTAACTGCCATGCCATGCAAGAAAGATGAGGCTTTCTACTATTGTAAAGAGTTAAAGTCTCAGGAGTCCTTTGGGGTAGTTCTACCCTGTCCTGTAGGATCACTATTAAGCAAAACTGACTCAATGGCACTGAATGGGTGATCACAGTCAAGACAGTTAATAAAAGAGTAATCTGTTAGCTAGAGGAGAACTACTGCTCCTTTGAGAATTTCTTCTCTTTTGCAGCACATTGGAGAATTGCTGATACAGTTGTCACTTTCTCTAGAGGCAGCTGCAATGTTATCTTGCCTTCAAATTTCTAAGAAAAAAGAATACCCTATCTGGTCAAAATGAAAAGGACATTTATGCTAGATTTATATGCCATTCATTCCTTATAAAATCAATCAACAAAATTAATGAGAAACATTTTGTTTCACCATCCTGGCGCAGCTAGAGAAATCCAATATGATGACAAGCCATGGAAGACTTCTAAACCCAATGTGAATCTAAATTTTCCCACAAGTAACATTTCAGAATGTTTCAGCTTTCACATTAGAAGCATGGGGATGACCACCACTCTATATTCCTCACGTAAAATGCAGACTGCAATCCAATATTTCATTCTAAAATATGCAGGAAAAGTGTTTTGAAAACCATAAAGTTGATTCAAGGCAAGGTGGTACTTAAAATAATTTATTTACAATTCCAGCTGAAAGACACCCTTTTTCTTACATTTTGAACAAACTCAATTCATCCTATAGTCATTCTGTTTGGGAAAAACTAGGTGCAATGAGTGTACCAGACGCCACCATGGTAACATCCTGCCCTCGGCTCACTCCACATTCAAGCACCTCATTGAAGGAGAGGAGTTGAAGGTGCTAAAGTTATTCTGCTGGAGGAAGATCCCTCTTGTGTCCCTCAGAGACCTTAATAGGTTTCAAAGTGTCCCCTGAGACCTTATTTCAGAAATCCTAACATACTCTTTTAAGACAGGCTTTTGCTGAGTTAACAGTAAGACTCTAGAGCCTTAGTAATGAAGACATGTGTATAAAAGTGATAAAACCCTCTGCACACCCCATCAACCACACTTCCATTCATCTCTGGCTCTGATGTAATTTGGATCTGATTGAACTTTGAGTATCCTTCTGAAAGTAAAGTAACATCTTATAGTTAGGCTGTTAACTGGGGCCTGGAGTTAGAGAGGGTATAAAGAACGGGAGAGAGGATATGCTTTTTTTTTTTT
>NW_022103900.1:12732386-12748738 GCF_000313985.2 Echinops telfairi
ATGCCAGGGCCTTAAGTGGAGAGCAAATGTTTTGAGAATGATGAGGGCAATCTATGTACAAATGTGCCTTACACAATGGATGTATGTATGGATTGTGATAAGAGTTGTATGAGCCCCTAATAAAATGATTGTAATAAAAAGAAACCTTTTATTGTAACCCGATGGTATAGTGGGTTACCTGCTGTACTGTTAACCAAAAGGCCAGAAGTTTAAACCCACCAACGTCCCCTATAAAAGTGTTCTGCTCTGGTCAAGATATACAGCCTAGGAAACCCACTGGTACAGTTGTCCTGTGTCCTTCTGTTCACGAGGGGTCAGAATCCACCAAACATCGATGACTAGTAAACCAGTTGCCATCTACTTGACTTTGACTCATGTAAATACATATGTGTCAGAGTAAAACTGTGTTCCATATGGATTTTAAGGATTTTTGGAAGTAAAATAACATCAATCAAATTAAGCCCATTTTTACCACCAGACATTTTTCCAACAACAGTAGTGGTAGCAAGATCTCCCCCCACTTTTTAGTGCACTACATGGTATCTTCATGTAACTTAAGAAGCTCAGCATGTCCCTGCTAAACAAAGGTCAGAAGTTCAACCACGGGAGATCCATAGAAATAAGAGTCTTGGAAACTCTAGGAAGTCATTCTAATCTGCCCTGTAATAGGGTTGCTATCAGTCAGGATAAGCCTGAGAGCAATAGGTTTTGTTTTGGGTTGGGTTTTTTTTTTAAGTCCCTCGTTGCAGCTAAGTTTTAAGAAATGGATGAATCAAATTTGTACTTTATACAATACTCTATTAATCTGTTTGGATGAAGTCAACTGAGAATTATATGGAGATCACAATAGCAGACTGGAGAGCAGAAGTCAGACATCATGCAGAGAGGACAAGGGACTGGTGTGTTTGTCTCCTATATGGTCCGACAGCTTGTTGTATCGAGTCAGTTACACTTACACCAAATCTGTGTGCCACAGAATGAAACACTGCCCAATCGGGTGCCATTCTCACAACTGTTCGTCTGTTTGAGCCTCCAGCTGCAGCCATGTGTCAACCCATCTCATTGAGTGTCTCCCCTGTGTTGCTGTCCCTCTACTCTACCAAACCTGATGGCCTTCAGCCTCTGTTTCCTCTTGAAGGCATGTCCAACGTGCATAGGATAAAGTCTTACCAACATGCATTCTGGCTGTGCTTCTTCTGCATGTCAATATAATATTTACTCTTCTTCCCCAACCCCATAGTTCAAATAATAAATTCCTCACTCACTCCTCATTATTCATTGTCTGTCTATCTCTCAATCGATGGATCGATTGACCGAACTATCTATCTACATGATGTGAACAAAAATACCATGATTTGGGTCAGGTGCACCTAATCCTCAAAGTGATAACTTTGCTGTTTAACACTTTAAAGAGATATTTTACAGCAGATTTTCCCAATGCAATACATGGTTTTATTTTTGACTGCAGTTTCCATAGGTATTGATTACACATATTCCTTCAATTCCATCAGTACTTGATCATATGCTAGGTCCTGGAAAGATTGAACACTGACCGATTAGTTTTGGCACAATGATTATTGATTATGTATTCCTCCTGTCTTCTTTTTGATGCTTCCAGTCTTTTGCTCATAAAACCCTTCACTGTTGCAACTCAAGACTTGAATTCTTTCCCTCAGTTCTTTCAACTTGAGAAAGGCCAAGTATGTACATTCCTCTTTGTTTTATAATTCCAGGCCTTTATACATTTCATTATGCCATTTTACTTTCTCTTCTCACGCTACCCTTTGAAATCTGCTCAACTCTTTTACTTCATCAGTTCATCCCTTAGTTTTATAACCTACATTCTGCATGCAATAGCACGTTTCAGAGTCTTTTATGACATCCAGTTTGTCTTTTTCCCCCTCTCATTTTCACTAAATAAAGTGGCTTATTAAAAACATAACAAAACAAAACAAAAAAACTAGTATCCAATATCAGTTAACTCCCAGTCTGGCATAATCACCTGTCAAAGAACCAGATGCAATGGTTTAGATAGGTAAATCACATCAGTGACCTAGCTGGATGGTTCTACCTGGGGATCTGCGTCAGTACACCCACTGCCACTGAGTTCATGCCTACTTACAGAATCCTTACAGAGGGTTTCTCTTTATGACAACAAACAGCCTCATCTTTCTCCAACGGAGGAGTTGTGGGTTTGAACCATCAACCTTATGATTAGCAGTCAAACGGCCACCAGACAGCACCATCAGGACTCCTCAGTTCGATACAGGATATCAACAAATCAACAAATGGGAACAGCCTCCAGCCCCCAGAGGTGTTCCACTGCCATCAAGTTGATCCTGACTCAAAATGACCCTATCTAGGATTTCCAAGGAAGTAAATCTTTACAGAGCACATAGTCTCATCTTTCTCCACGGCGCCAGTAGACCTTTCAGATACCAGTTCAATACTTAGCTGGAAGTACCACTGGGCCCCAAAGGTAAAGCAATAGAGGGAGAAACTGGCAAAATATGAGGTTGATCAGTCCAGTGAAGAAAGCTGGCAGGAGTCCCATCATGTAGACCAAGTGTTAAAGTTAGAGTTACGGCGAGAGGCTGAAGATGTGTGCCCAGGAACTCGTAGCTTATTTCTTAGGAACCTGAACCAGATAACACTGAATTTTTAGGATGAAAGTTTGAGTTTCTCTAGCTGTGCAGATCTGGATGTGTGGTTTCTGGTAACTTGAACACTCTTGGCTATTTATGACAAATGTCAATATTAAGAAGGCTTAGGGAAGTACTCTTGTTCTAGGGGATAGAAACACAGATGGGGGAAGTGACTTGCCCAAGAGTCAACCTGTGGTAAATTCTCGAAGAGAACTCAGGTTGACTTTTCAGACAAAATACCCCTTTACCGAGTCTGCGTATAATAGTGTACAAACAAGACCAGGAAAGAGGGTCTGTTGTGAATCGGGTTTCTTTTAATCAGGTGTCCTTTAACTGAATTTAAATATCACAATCTAACTGTAATGATCCTAGAGCAGTCGCATCCACGTGGCTGCTTTAACGTTTGTCGTTAGGTTTCATGTAGTTGATTCCAATTCATAATCGCTCTGTGACAGAGTAGAAGTGGCCGTAGGATTTTATAGGTTGTCATTTTTTATGGGAGCAGAATTTTCTCCCATGAAGCTGCTGGGTGAGTTCAAATTGTCAATGTACTCCTTAGCATCTGAGTGATTTGTTAAGCACCACCATGGTTTCTCTCTTTAATATTTAGGATAACTTAAAGCAATTACACATTAGCTTTAGGATCATTATACATTAACTCAGATATCTAATTTGCAGGTCCTCTATGGACTACATGCATTTGACTTGCCTCTAGAGGCAGTTCATGGTTTTATCTACCTACATTGAATAGTCACGTTAACACAAAAAGATAGAATTTTAAAAATTGTATTTTCAGTTGCTAGATAATAACCCCACTATCCGCCTTAGTACACATTGATATTTTCAGGGGGGGAATCAACATGAAAATGAAAATCTTCATAGGATTGTCAAAATGCCTAGTATTCGTACAACATAGCAACAATGGAGTATCTTTGACCTATTGCATATTGGAGAATTTATAAAGTAGTATAAACTTACGTTCAGTTAAATTGAGTAGTGCTTGTCACAAAGTTTCATTTATTCTGCTCCACAAGTTTAAAAGGAACCACAGAAAAAACTGTCAAAGCTTAAGCATGCTTAGAAGCTTTATGTATGCATTATAACTTCTAGCATGATTTCTGAGAACTAAACTATACTTCAAAAGCATGTTTGCTGTCTCCTTTTCATTCTCTATGTAATATTAATAATGTGCATACCAAATTATAAATATTCTGAGCACTGTTATATCTAAGCACACTCGCTGATATTTGACATTTACAAACATCATGGCTGTTTCAGGTTCAACATTTTTACTAATTATACTTAATTTGTCTGTCAGAGATGACAATCCAAAGTGACACTTGAGGATCCTTCAAAAGCCTGATTGTCTTTCCAAATGTACCACCTGTCAGTAGTTATGTCTTACTAATTGTCACGTTGCTCTCTCTCTCTGTGCACAATCTGATGCTCCCTAACATAGCACAGGCAATGAGAAGCAGGGTGAAGCGTTGTAGGCATTGCGTTTTAATGAGGCCGCATTTGTGTTGAGTCTGAATGCCTGCAGTTAATTCAGAGAGCTGTATTTGAGTTGAGCATTCTGACATGTTTAGCAAACCAAGTATTCATGAAGGCAGGCGAGGTAGAAGCATTGGAAGAACTCCCGTGTGACATAATTATTACACCTGCAGTTCTGTGAGCACGTAAAGATATTTTATTTCTGGTGGAGGCGCCCTGTGCTCTGGTAGTATAAAACTCTTTCTCGTTTTTTTCCTCAGGTCCTAAAGGGTTTCCCAGAATGCTTGCAAGCTGACATTTGTCTACATCTCAACCAGACTTTGCTGCAAAACTGCAAAGCCTTTCGGGGGGCAAGTAAAGGTTGCCTTCGAGCTTTAGCAATGAAGTTCAAGACCACCCATGCACCTCCGGGAGACACCCTGGTTCACTGCGGGGATGTCCTCACTGCACTTTACTTCTTGTCCAGGGGCTCCATTGAAATCCTCAAGGATGACATTGTGGTCGCTATTCTAGGTGAGTATTTGGAACTGCCCAGGGACCAAATGCATCTATTAATTGGGGAAAGGCATGCATGATGGGAAACGTCTGGAAAATGACCAGGAAAGGACTGACCTATTTGTGAGTACTGATGGCATAAGAGGGTAATTCAAAAGTTTTATTTAAAATGCAATTCAAATCAAGTTAACCTTGCAGAAAATGTGTTGTCTTTACTGCTTCACTGTTTCTCTGGTGTATAAACGCTTCCATGAGGCCTCTGAGCTCTTGGCAACAACTTCGGCATTTGAAGCCAAACAGATGAAAATAGACAACATTTTCTATTTTTGTGAGAGAGGATCTTGTATTCATTTGTAATCCCTAAATACTTTGAAATAAAATGTGTCTGATTGAGGAATTCCTGCAAGCACATGCCAATGCCCTTGCATGACTCGGGCTTTTGTTTGGCTAGATTTAAGCTATTTTCAATGCATGGCGTTCTGTCCTACCAAAAGCATCATTTCACCCTGCACCTCGATGCTAGACCCCAGGGGTGTAGTTGTTAATAAATTAATAGGGTTGGGGTGCAAAATAAAGTCTAAGTTTAATCTGCCCCTTAAGAAACACAAAAATTTATATTCAGGCCTCATTAATTTATAGAAACTCTTTAAAATGCCAGGACCATGAAGAACAGCCAGAGAGAAGGAGGTCAATTCTCCTTTGCTGCTACCTAGCCAGTAAACGATAAAATCCAGGTTGCATAGTGAGTTCCCTTGGACTGTGGACTGCAAGGTCAAGTTTAACCCACCAACCGCCAGCTGCTCAGTGGGGAAAAGATGGCAATTTCTACTCCTGTAAAGAGTCATCACTTCAGAACTCCAAAAGGGCAGTTCTACTCAGTCCATAGGTGGCTGTGAGTTGGAATTGACTGCATGGTGGGGGGTTGGGGTTTTTCAGCCAGTAGATCTGGACCCCACACTCCCCACGGGAACAGCCATTTCCGGAGTTTGTGCACACTTGCAAAATCTTGTTTTGTTTTCCTCTGTGGATTCCAGCTCCATTTAAATAGTGAGTGTATTTTAACAATTTTTCAACTAGACCCTTGATGTTTGCTTCCAAAAATACAAATAGATGTTGCCGATTTTCATCACTGTTGTAGATAACCAGAGTCTGGCACTGTTCAGGATCCAAACGCATAAACAATGTCTCAGTGATTCCCTAGGTCGTTGGATACTTCTATGGTAATAATGAGCTGTAAAAAAAGATGTAGAATTTTTCTTCCAATCCAATAAGCACATCAGTTGAGTTTTCATTAGATTTTCTCTGGTATGTTGCCAGGGAAGGAGCTCGTATCATTGCATTTCTGTTTTTCAAATCAGCCAGCACTACCTTCCGCAAGGAGGTAGCAAGTCTTCTTGCTTTATAAAATAGTCATTTCAGGGTGTGATGAAGCTGTGTGCACCTACTGGCTTACTCCTTGCTCATTTACAGTTAGGTAAGTTAATTAAAATACCAAGTCCGCGCTGAATTTAGTTGAGAGCCTTTTCTTTGATCATAGTATTCTGAAGTGTCAACACTATAAAGCATTTTAGGAAGTTTTCCTTTTTTACCTCTTTTTTTCATGTAAGTCGGCACTTAAAATCCTCACAATTTATGGTCATTTATTTGATTTGGGGAGGCTAGTAAATATTCATTCAACCTAAAGTTAATGTCTTCTTTCTCGTGTCAGTTTTTCTGAGTATAAAATGACATTGGAGTTCTCCTCACAAAATTATCAGTTAAAATAAAAATATTCAAGATGTTAAGTAGGTATGTTCTTTAACTAATGAAAATTGTATTATTTAAAAGGCTTTATACACAGTAGAAGGTAGATGAAATTGTCAACCAAAAGCTAAAATAACAGATCCAGGGGCCAGAGATATGGGGTGTTTTCTAGGTCTGAAAAAAAACTTCATGAGAAAACATTGATTTGCCCGACCACCAAGAATCTCTAAAGGCTTTTATAATCATGTAATTGATCATTATTTACTAAGCATATAGAGCATAGGTACAATTTATAATTGTCAGAAAAAAAAATACATCGAAGTGATCAAAATGCATTTTGGAGAAAATAGTGAGAGAAGTTTAAGCATATCAGAACTTTGGCTCTGAAGTCAGAAAACATGGCATCGAATCCTAATGATCTTTCTCCACTTCACCCAACTAGAAAGAGTGATAATCAGTTTACCTGTTATTCTCTTTCCATATTCATAAAATATGGATAACAATGAGTAGTTCTTTCATACTTTTTGGGGGGGGCGGGGATTTAATGAGATAATGCACATAAGCATCAACACTGAATTGGTGCTCTCAGTAAACATTCAGTATTGTTGCTCTCATTATCATCAGGGGACAGACCATGAAAATCAGGAGACACAAGGCGAGGCAGAGGATGGAAAGGTCTCTTCATGAGTCAGACACTGAAGCAACTCCAGGGTGGGAGGGAACACAAGGGAGGTGACAAAAGCCATGTGAGAAGACGCCATGATCATGTATGTTGAGACTGCCTAGCTGTATGCATTAAACAATGGAAACAAGTGGACAACTACATTAACGGAAATCTACATGTTGTTACTAAAGGGACTAAAGAGTTCTGATTGTACTGTTGGGCTTCGAAGACCAGTTATCCAAGCTTGACAGTGCTCCACCATAATCCCTCGGGTACGTTCTCTTCAGAGACCCTGACGAAGTAGGCAGGTTATGAGTCTGACTCACTGTAGCTTTTCTCATAGACCTGCTTTAATAAAATTAGATGGCCCCAACCTAAAAGTATTTTTTAAATACTCAATGGCAATACACTTGACTGGCAAGGTCAGGTGCACTAGAATGAAGATATATTTACCACACTGTGGACTGAAACAAGGAAACGAATAGGGATTATAACAGAATCACTGAAAAGAAGAGGTAAAATTCCACTCAGCAAATAGTATGTGCTGGACAGCGAGTACTGGAACTTTGATTCCTAACTGTCTATTAGCCATATGGTCTTACATATTGAATCATAGGTTCTCAAGGACTGGCCCTTCTTGTAGAAAATAAATATTAATTCCTTTACCCACTCCTCCTTTTTTTTCTTTTAGGGAAAAATGATATATTTGGAGAAATGGTTCATCTTTATGCCAAACCTGGAAAGTCTAATGCAGATGTACGAGCTCTCACATACTGTGACTTGCATAAGATCCAGAGAGAAGACTTGTTGGAGGTTTTAGATATGTACCCTGAGTTTTCTGATCATTTTCTAACAAACCTAGAATTAACTTTCAACCTCAGACACGAGAGCGCAAAGGTACATGTTAACTATTTTTTGTTTGTTTATTTCTGGTGTGATATACTATTCTTTGGTCATCCAAAGTTTTCTGAAAGCGCAATTGAAATATTGCCACAAAATTATACTGGTTTTGACTATTGGGGGTAGGGGACCATGTTAATAGTGAAATTTATAGATTATGTAGTACTTCTTAAAGAATACTACCTAATTGTTTTCAAACACATCTACTGAATAACTTTAAATAGGTCAATTAAAAGTGACATCGTAGGAATTCCTAGAAGACATTGTTGGTTGAAAGTAATGTTGGTGTATATAAAGTATACCAATTATTTGTAAGAAATAAGTGATCCTAGGGTACTGAAAATCACTTAAGACTTTACCATATACTGATCAAGGTTGAGACATACTCTCTCGGGTTTTATGTACACCATATATTGGTTAGCAATGTCTTCACAGTAATAATGGAAAAAACTAACCTCATTCAAATTTAGGTTCATATTTAACATCTCTAAATCTCAAAAGTATAAATGAATCATATTTTGAAGAAGATTCAAATTTAGTACTGCAGAATGAATAATGTATGTTCTAATAGAAAGAATATTTCAAATCAATTCAAAATGGAAATTAACTTGTATGAGAGCCTCTATGCTTTTCACTCTCTTATATTGTGACAATGGCCACTCCTGGGCTACTACTATTCTGGGACTGTGTGACATAGACTTTATGCTAGCACCCACACTTTTTCACTAGGTTGTTCTTCCATGCCCTTTTGCCGCAATCCTCCAACCACACTCTAATGCTAAATATGTTTTATTATTGGATGGTATACCTTGTCAGTGTGTTTTAATGTTAATTAATATCCTCTCTGAAATACAGATCCTCAAATCAACAGGTAGGTAAAAAGTAGATCCCATTCTCCCTGAAGCTGCTATTGTTCCCAGGTATTGTGGATGTATTAAAAAGAAGAAGAAACTTTGAAGATCAGCAGGGCAACATTTAACATCACAAGGAACAAGTGTTTCTTTTCAAACACTGGAAAGTTAAAAATATTTGAGAAGTAAAAGGTTAATGTTATCAGCCATGAAAGGTAGATGTTATCAGCTATTTTTAAATAATAGTTTTAATTTAGTGCTTTATCAAATCCCAATTTAATGTCACCAATCTCATTTTGCTTTTGCAATGAAAAACCAATAAACATCCTCCTTTGGTTATTTCTTTACATAAATAGTTAAGCATCACCCAAATGAACTAAAGAAGTGGCTCCACTATTTACAGGATGAATAATATAATACAGAATGAACCATATGGGGAAGAGGAGGAACTCGAAGCAACAAATAATAAGAGGTTCAAAGCAGAGTATTTATCTAATTAAACCTAATATTGATTGTGAAATTTAATCTTAGCACCATTACTATGTAATTTAAACATCATAGTTAATTGGTTTGCACATTTGTCTCTGAGGTAATACAGATTCTGCAAAGATTTGTTTATGAATTTTTTAATTACAGGTATGTATTTTTTAACATCCACTATCCATTCTGACTGGGGCATTATGTGATTTGGCTGTTGTGTAAGCCCCACATTCAAGTGTGGGACCTCACTTCCAGTCACCCTCATCACCACTCCGCCTGGAGTTGCGCATGGAGGTCAGAGGCATGAGCATTGGCAGCAGCAGTGAGAGTGTGGGCGTGAACAGAGGAGAGGCATGCCCAGAGGAGCAGAGCTGCACCCACCACCTGCCCACTTAATAACACCCAGAGCCATGTTCTCTGACTCACCTGCCTGTATGGCGCTTCTGGTCCACTCCTGCCAAAGCTTGAGTCTGGAGTCTTTAGAAAAGACTAGGGGCAACTAATAAGCAAAAGGAGAGCTGTTGTTGTTGTTGTGTGCCTTTGACCCAGTTCAGCCTCCCAGCAACCTTGTGTTCAACAGAGTGAAACACTGCCCCAGGCTGTTTGAGCCCATTGTGTGAGTCCTTCTCCAGGGCCTTCCTCCTTTCCGCTCTCCTCTACTTCGTCCATCTCCAGGGACTGGTCTTTCCTGATAGCACGTGCAGACTGTGTAAGCCAACGTCTTGCCATCCTTGACTATAAGGACCATTCTGGCTGTACTTCATCAGGAATATAATTGGTTGTTGTTTTGGCAATCATGGTACTTTCAATATTCTCTGCCACCAGTGTAGTTCAGGAGCCCCAGGGGCATGGTGGGCTGTGTGCTGATCTGCTAACCAAAAGATCAGTGGTTTGAACTCACCAGTCATTCCTCAGGAGAAAGAGGAAAATGTCCAAAGAGAGCTGCTACCTCCTTTAAAATCTCAATGCATACCTGTGATGTATTTTTCATTTACATATTATAAAAAGCCCATTTCACATAAAGGGATAGTTTGTCTCTAAATGCAGCATCCTCAGACATTTCTGATCATGAACTGTGATTTCTCCTCAGACGGGAAAACTACCAGAATTATTCTATCAGTTTATTTTTAAATTTAGAGACAAGTATTAAGTAAAGGATGCTAGCTATTTGCCAGCACTCTAATAATTAAGTCTCAAAGTGGTTGAAATGAAATAGTGAAGAGTTTACTAATAATACCTTATGTGAAAATTGAGTAATCTTCCATTTCATTTTCATGTTCCGTTAACAAAGGCGGATCTCTTACTGAGATCACAATCCATGAATGACTCCGATGGAGAAAACTGTAAACTAAAAAGAAGGAAATTATCATTCGAAAGTGAAGGAGAGAAAGGTAATTTTCTATTTCCAAAGTTTAAATGTAAAACATGTGGTTACTAGCTCTTTATACTTATATACTCTTTATGCATCTGGTTTCAAGGGTAAACTTCATTCAGGACTTTGAGGAAGGTAAATCTTTTTCAGTAGCTGGTGATACAGTTTCCGACTGACAGTTCTCTATGCTGTCAGTCAACAAAGTTGTCTGGTATCTACAAAGACATCACAGATAGAAAAACAGAACAGGATAATAAATGACAATGAAGGCTACTTAATAGCAGGTGAATAACTCTGCTATCCAGTACTGAGCATAAGTCTTCTGGAGGAAAGATTTTCATTGCAAGTCAAGAGCTCAGTTCTTTCGCACCGAGGTACGGCATGGCTGAGCTTAATGAGTTTACTTAGCCTGTTGGTTCTTCCAACTTTCACTTGATCTTAGCCAAAAGGCTGAGAAGTGTTATCTTCCAAGGCTCTTTGTACCATATATACTCGAGTATAAGCCGACCCAAATATCCGCCAATGCACCTAATTTTACCACAAAAACTGCATTAAACATGTGCTGAGAAACTCAGCTTTTACACAAGTATATAAGGTAACTGCCACTGGAATACCAATTAGTTATTGACTCTAGGTTTTCTGCCTGTCTAACTTCTTCTTCTTTATGTTTTATTCCTATATTCAATACGTATTTATGTAACATTTCACATTTCCAAAGACCTACTCAATATCCCAAGAAACCAATTGTATTATAAAGCTGCTCCTTTTTCAGCCTCCATGTTCAAGTCTTTTGGGTAAATACCTAGGATTGGAATTGCTGGGTCGTGCTTATATGGTCACTCACTGCTAGCATGTCAATTTGGACTCATAGTGACCTAATTTGTCAGCATAGAACTGCCCTTGTGGGCAGTTTCCAAGGATGTAAATCTTTGGAAACAGAAATCTTTGGAACAGAAAGTCTCATCTTTCTCCCAAGGAACAGCTGGTGGGCTCAAGGTTTGTTGGTGGGTCCAGGGAGAAGGGGAGAACTAAATCAGGGCTAAAAATGATAGAAAAATGCACTAATAAAGGATGGATTTGCAAGGCTCCTTATCATAATTGCTGTCAATAAGATGTGCACCTGTAAAAAGCTGAAATGCCATAAGTTATGGGATAGATATGTTTAAAACAGAGGGAGGGGGAGTAGCTGCTGAGGCAGCTGAAGTGCAACTGAATACCATCATGGGATTTGGTTCATTCGTTTGGAGGCGTAGGGCCATTGTTTTACAATGCATACCAGTTAATCGGCCTACTAGCATGTTGGGTGCCTCTGTTCTACCTCCTCATTTGCTGTGGAGTGTCTGGGATTCTAGAAGCTGCAAGCAGTCAACGATGGAACAGCAAGGAAGGCTCTCTTCACCGGGAGCAACAGAGGGAGAAGAGGCCAAAAAAGGCATGGATGCTAGGAGGATGTGGAAGGTGTTCACTCGTCTGTCACCGGCTACACACTAATTGTTTGGGTGTTAACATGACACTGAAAGCTACGCAACCAGTATTGAGAATACCAGCAGGGTCAAGCAAGGTGGACAAGGTTGAGCAGAGTTTCCAGAATAAGATGGACTAGGGTAAAGGACCTGGTGAACTACTTTTTAAAAAGGAAAGAAAAGAAAAACCTAGTTAAACATTATACATAAAGTGGAAACTATCTGAAATAATGCCAGACCATGCACTCCTCGGATTGGACAGCACTCGAAATACAGCGGAGAGCAGTTCGGTCCTCAGAGTAGAGTGGACTTTAATGACATGGATGGAGTAAAGCTCCAAAGGTCCTCATTTGCTGCTGCAGCGGAACACAAGAAATAGCCCAAACCTCCATTAGTAAAAGGAACATGTCATGTATGAAATATGAATTTAGGACATTGGAATTCTTCAAATAAAAAAGAAGCACCATAAGATCGATACCAGCCTATCGCTGTATCAAAAGGTCATTTGGAATCAGACAATCAGGTGGTCCACTATGCCAGGAATGATAAAGTGGCCTGGCCCGGCATTCGTCATCGATAAGAACATCTCAAGTGTGTGCAGATGTACAGTGTTGACAGTAATAGGATGATATCCAGATGCCTACAAGCCAAAGGAGTTAACCCTACTATTACTCAAACTTGCACACTCACTACTGCCAAAGAAGAAATGAAAGATTTTGCCAACTTCTGCAGTGTCCTTGTGGCATGATGGGTTAAAAGTTGGGTTGCTGAGCACAGGTCAAGAATTCAAACCCACCAACTTCTCTGTGGGAGAAAGATGAGCCTTTTTGATCTGGTAAAGATTCCCAGCCTTGGAAACCCACAGGAGTTGTTTTAATGGTGGTGAGAAAATGGGTCACTGTGAGTACAAAGAGACTGGATGGCTGTGTGTTTCAGGGTTGTCTGTCTATCTGTCTGTTTGTTTATTTGTTACGGTCTGAAATTGATCAAACCTGTCATCAAGATGCATAAATAATTACTAGTGGTTGGAATTTTAAAAGTTTGAAACAGAGTAGGATCAGCAATAGGAAAATATAGCCTTGCTAATAGAAAGGATGTCTGAGACCACATGATAGAATTTTATGAAACTAGCAACTTATGCATTACAAATACAGCATAAACCATAGCTATAGAGCTGGCCTTGCCAAATGGAATACAGGGGAATCAAATTACATCTTTGTAAACAGATGATGGAGAAACTCAATAGCACCAGTCAGAACAAGGCCAGGGGCCAAGTGCAGACCAGACCATCAATTACTTATATGTAAGTTCCAGTTGAATCTGAAGAAAATTATGTCCACGGGGGCCAAAACAAGACTTCAAATAGACTCCACCGGCTTCTAGAGGCCATCATAAGAAAAGTTTGGTTGACTGAGCACTACTGGCTGGAGACCAGTTGAGATGGAGGATGGCATCAGGAGCACCATCAAGGAAGAAAGCAAACGGAGATGAGCCAGTCAGGGTGCGATGTAACAACGATGAGAAATACAACTTTCCTCTAGTTCCTAAATGTTTCCTCCCCGCTCCCACTACCATGACTCGAATTCGACCTTGCAAGTCTGGCTAGACCAGAGGATGTACACTGGTACAGATAGGAGCTGAAGATACAGGGAATCCAGGGCAGATGAGCCCTACAGGACCAGTGGTGCGAGTAGCGAAACAGGGAGGGTAAAGGGAGAATGGGTAGGAAAGAGGGAACTGATTACAAGGAACTGTGTGTGACCTCCTCCCTGGGGGACAGACAACTGAAAAGTGGGTGAAGGGAGACGTCGGACAGGGCAAGATATGACAAAATAACAATTTATAAACTATCAAGGGCTCATGAGGGAGGGGGAAGTTCGGAGGGAGGGGAAAAATGAGGACCTAATGTCGGGGGTTTAAGTGGAGAGAAAATGTTTTGAGAATGATGTACAAATGCTCTTTACACAATTGATGCGTGTGTGGATTGCAATAACAGTTGTATGAGCCCCTAATAAAATGTTTAAAAATTTTAAAAAAGTCAAGAAAGACAGCGAAGTTCAAAATGGAAGTCAGAAGAGAATTTGAACCTGACTCTGGAGTTCAGAGGAGCTGGTGGGAAAGGAAGAACCGATGAAGTAAACACACTAATTAGAGGATCCAAAGATAGTTTGAAAAGACAGCATATTATAGAGACACATACAACGGCCTGGGGTTCAAAAACCTAAAAGGAAGATTATCCTCAGTACTTCCCAGGCTAAAAGAACTGAAGAAAAACTCAAGCATTGACTTGCAATATTGAATGAGATGAGCAAAATATTGAATTGTTCAGAAAGCATAAAAAGACTATGTAAGGAATACAGATTCCGTGTCCCTAAAGGAATTGGTCAACATTGAGCCATTTCAAGAGGTGTAGCCTACGATCAAAACTGATGATATTAAGAAATCCAAGCTGCACTGAAGGCATTGTCACAAAACAAGCTGGAGGGATTGACAGAATGCTGGCTGAGATGTTTCAACAAACGCGTGCAAGGCAGGCGATGCCCACTCATTTGTGCCAAGAAATCAGGAGGACACTTAACAAGCCAACTGACTGGGAGAGATTCATATTTGTGCCCATTTCAAAGAAAAGCCATGTAACAGAATGGAGAAAGTATCAAACTAAGGCTTTAATATAAAATGCAATTAAATTTTATACTGAAAAAAAAAATGCTGAAACTATTTTTTTCCAAGTTGCCACAGTCGATCAACAAAGAAGTGCCAGAAAGTCAAGGTGGATCCCTAAGAGGATGTGGAACTAAGGCTATCACTCTGAATGTCAGATGGATCGTGGTAGAAACAGAGAATAACAGAAAGGTGTTCCCCTGTGTTTCACTGATTTTCCAAAAGTGTTCAATTATGTGAATCATAAAAAATTATTGGTAACATTGTGAAGAATGGAAATTCCAAAACATTTTAATTGTGTTCTTACGCAACCTCACCGAGACCAAGAAGCAGGAAATATTTGGGTTTAGTTGTATCCTTTCACTCTTATTTACTCTGTATGCTGAGTAAATAATTCAAGAAACTGAACAATATGAACAGCATGCGGATTGGAGGAAGACTCGGGAACAACCAGCAGCATATAAACGACACAGACCTGCTTTCTGAAAATGCAGAGGACTTGTGAAACCGAGGCTGATCGAGGATGACAGCCTGCAGTGTGGATTGCAGCTCAGCATAAGGAAAACGGAAGTCCAATAAGGAACATCATGGTAAAAGGACCAAACATGGATGTTGCCAGGAATCTCATTCTACTTGAATCAACCACCCATGGCCCTGGGAGCAGGGGCCATGACATTAAAGAACGTCTTGCACGGGGCAAGTCTGCCATAAAAGATCTCTTTAAGTTTTAGAATGCAAAGATGCTACTTTGATGACTGAGGTATGCTTAGCCCGAGCCATGTTCTTTTCAGTTGCTCATATACATGAAAAAGCTGGACAATGAATAAAAGAGACTGAAAACAAATTAATGCCTTTGAATTATAGTGCACATGGAGTATATTCAACATTCCATGACGGCCAAAAGAATGAATGTATATGTCTGGAAAGAAGTACAGCCAGACAGCTCCTTTGAAGAAATGGTGGCAAGAATCTGCCTCCCATTCTTTGTACAAGCTATCAGGAGGGACCAGTCCTGTCACTGGAGAAAAACATCATGGGGTAGGGGTGGGGTGTGAAAAAAAAGTCAATAAAAAGAGGAAGACCCTCAACTCAATGGAATGACACAACAGCTGCACCAATGGGCTCAGATATAGCAACAATTTTGCGGAAGCGTAAAGCTTAGGCAATGTTACATTCTGCTGTCAGTATGAATGGGAACTGATTTGATGGCTCCTACCAGCAGCCTTGGAACATGTGGCTAGTAGCCTACATAAACTACTGAGAGACCAGAAACACTAGATGTCATCCAGCTACCGCCACTGAACATTCTGAAGAAAGTTTCCAAAGATGAAATCTAATTAAAAAAAAAAAAAGAAAATGTAGAACAGAAATTCAAATTGGCATAGATCTAGTCTCTCTGTAGTCATGGATGGTGGGTGTACCCTGAATCGGTTGTTCTGAGAAAACCTTTTAACCTTCAACCAAATACATCCCCTGAAGTCATTTCAAAGCTGAACAGCAGTTCATCTTACTAGTAATAAAGTCTGTCTGGAACAGCATCCTCATCTAAGAACTATCTATGTGGCGTCAACTGACAACACCAAC
>NW_022103900.1:12749530-12751097 GCF_000313985.2 Echinops telfairi
TTGCTACATCGCACACTGAGTGGCTCATCTCCTCCCTGTGACCCTTCTGTAAGGGGATGTCCAGTGGCCTACAAATAGGCTTTGGGTCTCCACTCCACACTGCCCCCTCATTCACTATGATAATCTTTTTTGTTCTGATGATGCCTGAACACCTCATGATCGCACAGGCTGGTGTGCTTCTTCAATGTGGGCTTTGTTGCTTCTGAGCTAGATAGCCACTTGTTTACCTACAAGCCTTTAAGACCCCAGATGCTATCTCTTTTGATAGCCAGGCACCATCAGCTTTCTTCACCACATTTGCTTATGCACCCATTTATCTTCAGCAGTTGTGTCGGGAAGGTGAGCATCATAGAGTACAAAATAAATCTTAGAAAGAATTATAAAGCTCTTCCCTCGGTACAGAAGGAAACAGACACACATCATCATATCTACTACAAATATTAAATGTCTTGACAGCAATACACACCCAGCCATGGGAGCTCAGATGAGTGTATATTTAATTATGCCTGACCAGATGGGAGTTTTCCTGAAGAAGTCCCTACTTTTGCCCCATGCTGATCTAACAAACCTTTCTAGTCTGTACCTTTTTTTGCCTCTCCGAAGCATCTGACACTTTGAACCCATTCCCCAATCCTGCTTGAATACCTTTCTCCTGGCATCTGACCTTTCACTCTTCCTATGCTCCTTCTATCCCTATTAATTTCCTGATTCGTTTGAAGAATCATTATTTTCTAAACCAGCCCATTAGTTGTTATGAGTTTCTTAGACATGACCCTAAGTCCTCTTTTCTTTGTATGAAAATATCATACTTTTCCCTAGGCAATTTCATTTATGCCTATGGTTTAATTACACCTTCCTTCATGCAGAAGAGTGAAAATTTCCATCTTTGTCCCAGAGCCCCTGAGGTTCAGCCATTTATGTATAACTATTAAGCCATCAACCTGAAATCTCAAAGGCCACTCAACTCAACATTCCTAAGTTGAATTCATCATTTTCTCATGGAATCCTGTCCTTCTTTCAGTTTTCAATCTCTATAAGTGATGCTGCCATCCAAGCAATTGGAAATTTCCACAAACCAGTTAGTGAAGAATCATCTCTATCTTACACTGCCCATCAGCTCATCAACAAACCTTTTTTTTTGCAGCTTCAAGTAGATCTTCATGTATTCTTCAGACTACTAGGTCTCCTTTGGTTCACTTCTCTCCCTCTCCTTAGCCACAACCCAGACCAAGCTGCCAGCATCTGCCAGCTGCAATGTTGACAGCCTAGTCCAACTCACGGCCTCACATTGAGTTTTCACACCTTCATCGTCCTGCGGGATCTGTGCTGCTGTTTGCTTTTCTAAATGCCATTTGTTTATACCATCCATGTGTTAAAGGCCCTTTAAAGACATCCCATTCCCAATATAGGGAATCCCAATTGCAGTAAACCACTGCTCATCCCTTCACCTATTAGTCTGTTACCAAACCTCCACCTATTAGTCCCTCCTTTTGCAACTTTTATTCCAGTTGTACTATAGGATGTGTTTGCGTGAGTAATCAATGTTGCCTTCCCCCAGATTGTAAAC
>NW_022103900.1:12752257-12753643 GCF_000313985.2 Echinops telfairi
TGGTAAGGGATTTGCCTCCCTGCAGTGCTTTGAAGTTTCTTGCTGTGTCAGTGTGTTAGCATGATTTGTTAAATGGGAAAACACAATTACCTCCAGTTATCCAGAGCCTAAAGCCTTTTCCAAACTCTTTAGGACTCCTGGGTACTGCCAGGGAGGGTTAAATTTTCTGAAAGCAATGTAGTCACTGCCACCTTCACTGAGTGCTCTAAAGGCAGCCACTCATTCTGCACTTTGTGATGGACAGTCCATCTTGGGGAGAAAAGCCAACATATACGAAATTAGGAAGAACAGCAAACTTTCAGAGGATCACTGAGGTACGTAGGTTGCAAGTTCCCCAGAGAATGCATTATCTTAGAGTTGGTTTACTGCTCACATGAAAGAAGATCTTCAAGGCAGACTTCGAAGAGCACTGTCTACTGTGAATCCAATATCAAAGGCAAAGAAAACCAGAGGACGCCCATGTAGATGGGCAGTGGAGACAGGAAGAGGTTGAGTCATGTATCATGTATCGGTACCTTCTTTGTAGGGCACTTTAACTTTTATGGCTTGCATTCCCTGCCCTTTCCAGTCATGTCTCCCACATGGAGCTATGAGAAGTACATTAAGAAAGAGAAAGTTTTAAAAAAATTTATATATATATATATATGACTAATCTACACACTGACTTGAACAAAATACATGCTTCACCAATTTGATCACATCTTAAAGTGAATGAATTAATGAAACTTCTTTGCCATCTTGTGCTCTGCATTTCTTAAGGAAATGAACTCCATTCCTTACAGGATGGGGCACTCAGTTCAGGAATTAACTTAAGAACACCTTGGCTTTGTATTTTCAAGCAGTTCTCTTTCCTTCCTAAGATTCTCTCCCGAAAGAGCTCAGGATCTCTCCTATTGCAAGAAGAGATGCCACATTTCTCAGATGGAAATAAAAGATTATCAATATCAATAGAAAATGAAGAATAAAATTGATGCTTCCATGAACAACTCGTAGCCCTGGGCAATATTAAGATGGGTAGGCAGAAAAAAGTCAAATTTGCATCACTGTCTGAAACAATGAAAAAAAAGTCTTTTTAAGTCCTCTTCAAAAATGAATTGTGCTTATTTCAGCATGTTCCAAAATATTCCATTGAATTATGGGAATGTGACTTTCTTTAATATTTTGACTATGTTTTATATATACATTATATATAGTACAACAGCATGTATAATGACATGATTAGTGTGTTATGCTGGGTTGTCTAGAGAAACAAATCTAGTGACATATATGTATAAGAAAGAGCCTTTTCAACAAAGCCCACATGGAAGAAGCACACCAGCCTATGCAACCACGAGGTGTCGAAGGGATCAGGTGTAAGGCATCATCAGAACAAAAAAATCTTACCAT
>NW_022103900.1:12754938-12771534 GCF_000313985.2 Echinops telfairi
ACATGTGATTATCGTCCAGGCTGGCATAATTAACTAACTCACCCACATGTGGCCACCCATGGAGGCTGAGTCCCAGTGGGCAGGAAGGCAAAGGGGCAGAAAGACAGGGAGGTTCCCAGATTCCCTACTTATAAGAAGGTCACACCCCTAAGGAGGCATCGTCAGGCTGTGTGACCTGACTGACAGATTGGACTCCACTGCTATACTTTCCTGAAAACTAAAGTTGACGTGAAAGCATCTAACTGCCACGATATGTATACATGCGTGTCTACCCACTTGTATGTTTTTTACTTAGAGGGCTTGTGTGATCAAATATTTGAAGAATTTTCTCAGCTCATTCCCCAGAAAGAAAAAAAAAGAGTTATAATAGTTAATAATGACCCATCTAGAGGGACGTGTACTTTTGGCTGACAAAAATACAATGAAGACAACAATGGAACAGATCCAAAACAGGCCTTCATTAATTTGGCAAGAACTAAGAAATCCTTGTGGTAGCTACATAATTTCATGTCAACTTGAAGTGTGGGAGTGGAGTCTAGCCTGTCAATCAGGTCAAAGACTAATGATGCTACCTGTGGGTGTGACCTTAGAAGGAGGATCCTGGGAACCTCCCCTTCTCTCTCTGCCAACCCCCTTCCTGCTGGCGAGCCTTGGAGATATATCCACTGTGATCGTATCCACAAGACTTTCCACCCACCAGATCTTCCTGCATTCTGCATCATTGCATGTGGCTGCATGAGTCTGAAGAGAGATTTATGGACTAGTATCAGACTTATGGACTAGTATCAGACTTATGGACTAGTATCAGGCTTATGGACTTGATGTGGACTGGGATGGGCTCTTTGCTTGATATATAATTACTTCTTGATACAAAGATCTCTCGTACACATATATGAGTGTCCCTAGATTTGTTTTTCTAACACAATTCTTGAGTGCCTACCAAAGGGAAATGCTCCCAGTTTTCAACAAGATTTTAATTCTAGGTTTACAAGGTTTTTACTCATCTCTCACACTAGAAAAACCTTCATTATTTCACAAGAACACGAATAGCAATCTATTCCGAATGATAATTAGTATCTATAGACCTACCATTTTCTGTACATTTTCTAGATAATCAAGCAGGTGAAATAAGTTTCTGATGAATTTTCAGATTTACACTTTCCTTTTGCTGTACAGGTGGGGTGGGAAACTAATGAAGTCCCTGGTGGCAGTTTGGGATAAGCACTGATTGGACTGTCACTCCAAGGTTAGAATCAACTCAATGGCAGTTGCTATAGTGGGACATAGACCAACCTTGTGCCAATTTCTGTATATTTTCCAGATAATTAAGAGGTGAAACAAAGGTTTCTGGAAAAAAGATTGCAGACCTCAGCTTTCCTGTTTCTGTATCAAATGCTGGTAGAGAACATGAAAATTTGGAAGAAAGAACTGTTTACTCAAATTTGCTTTGCTACTTGAAAACTCCCCAAATATAGTGAAAATTTATGAAGCAGTGTGCCAGATAATGCTAAGAGAAAGCATATTGGTACATTTTTGGAACTAAAGCATGAAGATCACCTTTAGGTATTGCCAAAGAGGCAGGCCACAGAAAGTATGGAAATCCTCCCAGAAAGAGCAGGATTAGCTTTGGTATCTTCCCCCACTTCTCATCAGACTTTGCAAGAGTGTGGGAATTCTTATGGCCATCCTTCCCTTCCTTACTTTTCCAGGAACATAAAGCCTAAAGGTCAAGTATAATCCAGTAAATGGTAATCAAAATACATTTACAGCAGGGAAAATATCAGTATGCGTGTTAGGCTGAGTCGACTAGAGAAACAAATCCAAGGACACTCATCTATATAGAAGAACGAATTTTATATCAAGAAGTAATTCTATATCAAGAAGACATCCCAACCCTATCCACTTCAAGTCCATAAGTCCAGTACTTGTCTATACTTCCCTCTTCCGACTCATGCAACCCCATGCCATGATGCAGAATGCAGGAAGATCACAGGCTGGTGGGTGCAGAGTTGTGTGGATCCAAGGTTGCTGGAAACACGGCAGGGCTCCAACAGCACTCAGGGTCAGTGGCACGGTGCCAACAGGCAGGAAAGCAAAGGGGAGGGTCGGGATAGGGTCCCAAGGTCTTCCCTATAAGAAGGGAACAGTGCAAGGCAGCAGCATCAGGCTGTAACCTAATGGCAGGTTGGAGTCCACCCATACAGCTTTATACACCTTCGGGGCGGCATTATATCATCTGACTTGTTCAGTATACTTCTGTTTCTTTAACAAAATGAACCTTGGTCAGAAAATGAAAAGAACAATGAGCTTGTACTTTCTGATATGGAAATATGTTTACTTTCTTGATTTGGAAAACTTAAAAAACAATCCTCAGAGCTCAGTACGTTCAGTCACTGTGGTGGATATGTGATTGCCATAAATATAATTATAAATAACAAAGAAAATGTCAAGTGGCCAAAATAAAATGAAAAACCAAAAGCCACACACAGTAAAAACCACGTTAAAGACATCCTTGTACAACAAAAAGGGATGGAAATCAAAGTGAAAGGTTTTCCAGCATGCCCTTCTGCTGGGTCGATTGAGCCAGGCATGTGGAAAAAAACACATAATTTTTATTTAAACGGACACTATCACATATTTGTTATCTTTCAACAGGAAAAAAAATCATTCCATGCTCCAGAAAATAGAAAGGAAACATCTTGAACTCATCCCATAGTATATTTCAAAAGACAGCAACAGTAAAACATTGTAATATTGGCTTAGTCATTTCATATGCCATTCAAAAGTCAGCAAGCTTTTAAAATGTTTCTTCAAAACAGAATCATTTTGATTAAAGGAAATAGTCAAGACACAAATCATTAAACATATGTTTCAAAATAAGGTTGGTCTAAGGAGCCTGGGTAGTGCTGTCAGTTATGTATTGGACTGCTAGTTCAGAAACCAGGCCTTCAAACCCACCAGCAACTCCAAGGGAGAAAGGGGAGTCTATCAGCTCCCTCAAGTTTCACAGCCATACACTACAGGGTGGCTAGGAGTCAGAATTGAGTCAATGGCACGGGGTCTGGGGTTATTTTTCTAAGGGTGGTGTCAACATTTGAACACTTCTGCTAATCAATATGTGGAGTGTTTTAAGTCCGCTCAGAAGCACCTCAAAAGAAAGTCAGTCAATCGACTTCCAAGAAACCAGTCACTGAAATTCTCTGATGCACGGTTCATCTCTGGCACAGATAGGTCTTCAGAAGTCAGAATTAACTTGGCAGTGGGTTTGGTTTGAAATCCAATTTTATTAAATTATTTACATTAGTGTCTCTCTAGATACATAGAGAAAGAGAGAGAGAATCTTTCCCAATCTTAAGTAATGATTGTGTATTTTTTTTACTCATTCTAATGATCTAAGTGTATCTCTTCTTTTAGTTCTTGAAAATATTTTCAATGTCTAATATATTTCCATAGCAAAATGGCCACTTAGGCTCCTTTCAACATCCTGTGAAACTATCGACGGGCTGAGGGCTCTTGAGCTCAAATGAAGAAACTCCCAACTTTTCAGTGAAATGAAGTTTTTAATGGACCTGTCTGGGAAACTCTCATCTTGTCTCAAGATCATTACCAGTAGGAAATGTAAAAATGAAGTGCTGAAAGACCTCATTAAATGCATCTCTTTGCCCATGGGTTATATTTACCTGTTGAGGCTGGCAAATAAAAATGGTAATGAACCTGAGTGGAAGACCCTAGAGAAGGTAGAGGGAGCACACGATTCCGTGTACAGATTGTTTGAAAAAGCAATATGTAATGTTATCACTCTTTCTGTGGGGCAGATGTGATTGCTCACTACATCAGGACACCCTTATTCCGTGTTCCTGGATTCCTCCTTCCCCAGAGAGATGCACACAAAGCAAATTAGAATTGTGCCCTAGGAAAGGTGGGGAAGAGATGAAATCAGCAAGCCTATAAAAACAAGGTGAAGTGGGGGGAAGATGAAGACTTTCCAATACCTGAATCAAAAAACAAAGGAGGGAAAATTAAACAAGCAACCATTACTCTTCATAAAGTGATAGCAATGGGAAGGCTTATGCAATCTCAGTTAATGGGATCAATGTGAGGCTCCCTCAGATAGCTGAGAATACTATTTCTGCATAAGATATAGTTAGTATTTAGGAAAAATATATCGAGCATTAATAATAGTACTGAATACTGTTTAAGTACTATTTTGAAAGTCATATCTAATTCTATATTAAAGAAATACTGGTGGTGCTGTGGGCTAGACTTTGGACTGCTATAACCACAAGTCAGTGGTTCAAACCACTGAGGCTGTCTGCTCCTATAAAGATGTACAATCTTAGAATGTCTATATATAATTCAGAATCAACTTCATGGTAGAGCAGCCTTGATGGTACACAGCTTAAAGTCTGAGCTTCCAAGCAAACGACTGATTGTTGGAATCAAATCATTAACTTCAGGGAAGAAAAGACCGGATGATCTCCTCCTATTAAGCTCTTTTGTTAAAGGTGGTGAGTCAGTTTGGGGTCAACAGAAACCCTGTGCACAACAGAGCAAAATACTGCCCAGTTTGGTCCACCCTCATAACCGGCGGTATGCCTGAGCGCACTGTGGCAGCCGCTATATCCGTCATCTCATTAAATGGCTTCCTCATTTTCATTGACCTCTACTTTATCCATATTCTCCAGGAACTGATGTCTCCTGTCTAAAGTACCCGAGATAAAGTCTCACCGTGCTCCATCTTCTAAGAAGCATTGTGGCTGTCCTTCTTAGGAGACAAATTAAGTAATTCATGTGGCAATCCAGAGGATATGCAATGTTCTTCCCCAACACCATAATTCAAAAGTACCAACACCTAGGAAATCCTAGGAGGCAGTTCTTGTCTGTCTTAAAGGGTTGTAATAAATCAGAATTGACTTGATAACACACAATACTATTTAATAACTCAGTTTAATGAGGAAAAGGCAGAAATGGATTAGACCAACCTCTAGAGATACCTAAAAGCAATTAAACCCCATTTTGACAGTCCAATTTCATGTTCGTAAACCTGAGAAGTTTTCATTTTAAATTTATAAGTAAGATGCTATTTCAACTTTCACTTTACGTGATAGAATATGAAGCTGTAGTTTGCCTCTTAGAGAACAGAAAAAGGTTATTCCAGTGGGGCTTCATCAAAGAATCTGTGGAGCTTGGAATTCATGACGCAGCTGGCTAATCATTGAGTGGAAATGGACACAAAAATAAATGTGTCGTTTTCTTACCATTTAGAAAAACTTGAGAATATCTAACATTTTATCTTCATGATTCTGCTTTACCTGAAATTTCTGCTAACGAAGTTTGAGTCTACTTGTATGCAGTAATTCGCTCCATTTTACTACTGAATTAAGTAATAATGACTGTTCCTTAACTACATTTTATAAATGCCTTTCCTGGACATGTTGTAGTTCAATTAAACAATATACATGAACTAGTGAATCTTGTATCTCAGCATCCACAATCAAGCCATCAGTAACATAGACGAACACTCACATAGGGATTAGTCAGACCATGTGAAAAGGCTTAAAACTCAACAGAGGACCCAGCCACTCGCTCAAGGCAAAGAGCCAAATAATGGTATTGAACCAAAAGGAAACTGTCTACATGAAAAACAGGGCTCAGGGATACCAGTTGAAATGGTTTAACAAACTGACGCAATACTAAAGCACCCACTAGTCTATGTCAAGAAATTTGGAAGACCAATTGACAGGAAGAGATCTGTATTTGTTCTCATGACAGAGAAAGGTGACCCAACAGAATGTGGAAATTATTAAACAATATAATTAATATCACCTACAAGTAAAATTTTGCTAAAGATAGTTCAAAAAATAGTGGCAGCTGTACATTGACAAGAAGATATTAGAAATTAAAATAGGATTCAAAAGAGGATGTGGGATAATGGCTATCATTGCTGGCGTCAAATGGATCTTAGATGAAAGCCGAGAATACAAGAAAGATGTTTACTTGTGTTTTATTGACTATACAAAGGCATATGACTGTGTAGATCCTGACAAACTATAATGTCTTAATTAATATTCTGTATTTTACCTCTGTTGTGTTCTAATATTCATTGTCATTGCTGCACAGAAACTCAGACAAAATTCATGATGAAAGGGTTATTAAGGAAGTTAACAGGCAAGAAATGCTCAGTACAGGGCTATTCATCAGCACGTGTTACAAAGTTCTTTCAAGTCTGTTCATAAATGCCCAAGGGGGCCTATCACTCCTCTGCAAACCTCAACTTGAAGGTGTTCAGCTCCAACTTCTGATTTGCAAACCCATTCCCTGAGCTAAATACCCAAAGTGCCCCACTCCAGGAAGTCTCAACCAGAGCTCCACTTCCATGGCCCTACAATCCCATTTTCCCAAATTCAGTGGCCAGTGGAACATCACTGCATAAGTCAGCCTCCTGCACTAAAGCACTCTGGGTTGGGAAATCCCTCACTCTGTTCCAGGCTCTGGCTCCTGGGTCTGCTGCTGTTCCCTGATGGTATATCAAGCTGTCATCTAAAGCCAGGACGTTCACTGCACTGCGATCTCACGTCTAAAGGATGAGCGCCACTCCTGGCTTTCGCTAGTAATGAAATCCCTCTTCCTGCCTCCCAGGGGGCTCGTTTTAAACACAGCAGAATGCCATTCCTGAAAATCCTGGTTGAAATTGCACTCAGGTGCATGTTATCAGGTGGTTGCCATAATGAACACACAAGCTCCCTGGCCCCTTTAACTTTCAGGCCTAAAAGAGAGTTTTTCTCCTTGACACAGACTTACCTGCTTTGAAGAACCCAATGGCAAACTGCTTGCTCAACATTTTCAAAAGCAAGTCTTTTTCTCTGCAGGCCTTTCTTTCAAATGCAAAACTCCTGTTCTCTCAAGAGTTCTAGGTGGGCCTCAGGTTTACTTTCTAAGCCCATTAATCCAGATTGGCTTTGAACAGAAAAACCCTCTCTTTTCATAAGTTAAATATGCTAACTCCCCTTTTAGCATATCTAATCAAGTATAGAATAAAGGCTGACACACAAGATCTTGTAATCATGACTAATTGCTTGTAATCATGATTGATTTCCTGTATTACAATATTGGAAAAATATTGAGTAATAATGCAGCCAAATAAACCTTTTAAATAATATCTAACTACAATGATCTCTCCATCCCTGGGCTGTATTATATACATATATCCTAGGGACTCTGACAGGATGGTTCCAGAATGCATTGACCTCCTATTAATCAGCCAGGATTTTTCCCCAGGTCACTCCAGAAACAGTTTCCTTTCTCCTGTCAGCTGTATTATATAGTTACTTGCATCCATAGTAAGCAATAGTAACTGAAACAGTGTGGTCTGCTTCACATCCTCTACTAAGGTCAAAACTCAATTTCATCCCATTCCAATTTGTTAGCAGATAATTTCTCAAAAATAAGACGACAGCCCCAGATGTTTGAAATCTAGAATTACTATATATCACATAAGGGTGTATGGTTTCGAGGGCCACATTTAGTATAACTCCCAAACTATTAATAACATCACAAAGAATGGGAATTTTGGAACAATTTGAAAATTGTGCTTATCCCGAATATGTGCACTAAGAGAAAATCCCATGAACAGAACAGGTACTACTGCATGATTGCACATCGGAGTGTGTGCATCAGGGTTGTGTTCTTTTACCATAGTTATTCATCTATGTGCTCAGAAAATAATCCAAGAAGTTGATTAAATGAAGACAAACTCAGAGACAGAATTGGAACAACAGAATTGTTAACAACTTGCACTATGCAGATGACGCAATTTTGCTTGTTCAAAGTGAGGAGGATTTGTTGATGCAAGTCAAGGATTACAGCCTTCAGCATGGATTGCAGCTCAATGTCAATAAAATAAAAAGAACCTCACAACCGGCCAATATCACCACGCTCATATACGGATAAAATCACATTGCATTTGAAAAATTTGCTGCACAAGACTTTTTGAAGTGTTTAAGGGCAAAGATGTCACCTGAATGAAGCCATGTATTTCCCATGATTTCATATGCATATGAAATTGGACAATGAATAAGAACTATGGGAGAAGAATTGATGCATATTGAATTATTTGAATACTGACAGTACCATGGACTGCTGATTAACAAACAACTCTGTCTTGAAACAAGCACAGTCAGACTGCTCCTTGGAGCAACAGATAGCAGACTTCATCTCACACACTTCGGACACCAGGTTCAGGCAAAGGAGCGCATGCCTGGGAAAGCAGAGGATCAGTGGAAACAAGGAAGACCATTAACAAGATGGATCGACACGGTGATTGTAAGCATAGAAGAACTGAAAATTGTTATTTGTGCCCTGAAAGAAAGCCTAAGTTCACCTAGTAACAGAACTGATACTGCTATCCTAAGGATGCCTAAATTATAATATTGATAGAATTCCCAACATCGAAAGGTATCTGAAAGTAATGTGAGGACATTGTTTGGGAAGGCATGAGATCTTTCCATTTGGAACAAGGACATATGAGTTTGATATGGCCTCATTTTTCTCAGTGTATACCAACAGAAATTAAGGGGATATGTGTGGGAATGATTAAGGTTATGGGATGGTAGGTCAAGGAATATGAAAATGGTTCAGTCCTAGTTTATTGATATGGGTCCACTAAACAGATCATCTTCATTCAGTGTTTTAGCTACAAGGATGTGATGGTTAGATTTTATGTCAACTTGATATACCTGTGTGAAGGTAGGGGTAGATTCCAATCTACCAATCAGGTCAAATCCTGGTGACATCTCCTTGGGGGTGCGGCCTATTCTAGGAGACATGCTATGGAGAACTTCTCCTTGTTGCTTATCTGGGTTCTGGGTCTCACTTCTGGGACTGTGTGTTAGTTTGGGGACTTTAGAGAAACAAATCCACAGCAACTCATGTATAAGAGAGAGTTTTATATAAACGTTAAGTGCGCATCAAGAAAGCATCCCAACCCAGTGTTTCCCACGTCCACAAGTCCAACATTAACCCATATGTCCAGCACCAGTCCACAAAGTCCTCCTCCATCTCACAAAACAGACACAATGATGCTGACTGCAGGAGGAAAGCCGAGTCAGTGAATGTGTAAACATCTCAGCGCTGGCAGGGGTCTCTACATGGCTGCTCCAGCACCCAGGGCTGCATCGAGGTAGGTCCATGTGGCTTCTCCTCAGGGATGACTTGCAGTAAGTCAGCCTTGCCAGCTGAAGCAGGGAACTGGTTAAGGCAGCTGCACCCTGGTGCGACCATCAGAAAGCAAGAGACCTAGAACTAGAAAGGTGAGGCTCACTGAGCCATTTATCTCTCTGCCCTTCAATTAACCCACATGTGTTTATTGGCCAGGTTGGCACAATAACCTAACTCAGACTAGCAACACATGTGGCCCACCAAGCCCAGAAGCTATTGGTACCCTGCCGTATTCCTATGGACCTTGGGCCTCTGGGAGTCAGCATCCACCAACCTTTGATCTCTCAGCTGCCCACTTTGCCTTCCTGCTTCATCTGTCAGTAGCTGCGTGAGGCTGGAGAACCACCAGCTAGAATCTGACCCATGTATTTGAATGGGTCTGACATCAGCCACTTGCTTGAAATATAATTATTTCTTGATAGAAAGTTCTTTCTTTATATCAAGTTCTTTCTGTATTAGTGTCACTGGATTTGTTTCTCTGGAAAACTCAGCCTAACGCAACTTGGTACTGGAAGTCAGGGTTTAGAGAAACAAATCATAAGAATGTAGAGGGGAATGCATCTTTGATCTTTGACTTTTGCATTCAGGTAGGGTTGAATCTTCCTTCGCCTTTATGAAGCCAGAGGTCAGCTATGACCTCCAGGTAATTTTCGAATCTCTCCAAATTCATGGAAGCATGGGGCTATGTGAGGGAAACAAGGAAAGGGAAGGGGAGGTTAAACCTTTTGATTCCAGCATGATATAAACTACAACCACTTACAGAGTGCCCTATAGCAAAGAGCCAGGTTGTATAAATTAAATGGCTCCAGGAAGTCAACAGGGCCAAGGCCATATGCATACGAATGAATGAGATAGGCTAAGAGAACACTGAACTTGAATGTTTTTAAATTGTGTATATGATCTAATGGTACTAGGATTATATTGATTTCCCCTACCTACTGTGATAGACATAATGTGTGCTAGAAATAAATATGGGAAATTATGATTAGAGAGAGCGGATAAGCCCACCCACTGCCAGGTCTGCTAACAGGGGAATTAGAAATTGCCCAGAAGAAACAGGCTTTTGTTTTAAGTCATTATAGAATGAAAGCCATGAACATCAGGGCACTTGAACTTGAAAAAACATGCAGAGCCATCTAGAATTGCCGAGATGAAGAAAAAAAGTGACTGGTTGGGCTTTTGAACTGGAATGAATTCAAGCAGTTGCCTGAGGAAGGGCCTACCCTGGAAAAGGCTATGCCCATCAGAGAACCTTCCCCGCCAGGACTAAAGGTTAATTAAAGGGAGCCTGTGGGCAGCCTAGACTGCTCTCTAGGTGACCACCTAGATTCACTGGTTGAGCAGAAGTGCGGGTAGGGGTGGGAATGCAGCAATGAAGAGACAAATTGAGCTTGGCCACTGACACCCATAGACCTGATTCATAAGTACCAGATGGGAGAGACAAGGAAGGGCTGGTTAGTCTGAAGTTTAAAGAGTTGTGTGGAACCTGAGCCTATAGCATGACCTAACCCAAGGGCGCGAGGGTTGATGAGAATATTTGAAAGGGCCAGTTGTCCGAAGGAAGGAGATGTGTGTGAATTCCCAAGCTTGCCACAGGTCCCCAATGGCCTAGTTTGGAATGGCTAGGACTGAGCTGACAGGATGAGGAGAAAGATGCTTGATCCTTTGCTTGATCTTGATGGATGACGGATGCAGATACCCACATTTCCAACTGAAAGGAAGCTTGTCCCCTTCAAAGAACATGCTTGTCTCCTCAGTGCACTGAGTTAATAAGGATGAACAATTTAGAAATTGGATACCCCAAATGGGGGAGACATAAATTCAAGACTTGGCTAGCTTATAAACTCTCAAGGGTGTCTTTAATTTTAAATAAGTAGAACACGGTAGGATCCCTACTGAATAGTTTTTTTTTTCCCTAGCGGGTCAAGGAACATGAGTGGGGAAAGACATTGATAGGCTTATAGGATTCTGGTGTAGATCATTGTTCACAGCACTGCAATTTTTGTTGTTGTTGTTGTTGTTAGGAGACATAGAGTCCATTCTGACCCATAACAATGCTATGCACAGCAGAAAAAAGCATTGCCTGGTCCTGCGCCATCCTCACAAGTGTTCTGTGCCTGAGCCCATTGTTGCCGCCACAGTGTCAATCCATCTCCTTTAGTGTCTTCCCCTCCTTTGCTACCCCTCGACTCTGCCAGACATGTTATCCTTCCACAGGGACTTCTCTGGTCTCTCCTGACAATATGCCCAAAATATGTAAGATAAACTCTTGCCACCCTTGCCTCTAAGGAACACTTTGGCCATACTTCTTCCAAGACATAATGGTTTATCCTGTTAGCAGTCCATGGTACTTTCGATACTCTTCTCCAGCAGCACAAGTCAAGTGCAGCCAATTTTCGTCAGTCTTCTTCATTCAATGTCCAACTTTCACATGCATGTGAACCAATTGAAAACACCAGAACTAAAGTTGGTAGGCATCATCTATTTGTGTTTTGTTCACTTATAAAATGTAATGTGCAAACGGTGCTGGTGTGTTTTCAGTTGTAGGTGTTATTTGTATCCTGTTAGATGCAAATATGATTTTATTATTGCCTTTGCTTGGAAATTAGGTGTGGTTGTAGAGCTGTGTATCAATATCAAGTTGGTCTCACACATGGGGCCAGCAGCCCGCCAACCCTGGGAACTATTGGACCCCTGACACATTCCTGTAGACCGTGGAGCCAAGCAACTCTGCACCCACTAACTGGCCTGTGATCTCTCATTATTCCCCTTCGCCATTCTGCTTCATCTGCTGGCACTGCGGGAGTCTGGGGGTGCCTCGTGCTAGCATGTGACCCATGGACTTGAATTGCACAGGGCTGGGCCATTTCCTCCATATAAAATTCTTTCTTGACATAAAGTTCTTTCTTATACCTGTAGGAGTCACTGGTTTTCTTTCTCTGGAGTACTCGGCCTAACCCAAAGGGTTGCTTGGAAGTTTGGCTGATTGTAGATTTAAAAAATGACCCGAATTAAATGAAGTGGAAATTCCAGAACTGCCTGTCTATACTAACAATAAGTGAGACTTGAGGAAACTGAAATGTTAGAGTGGCTTTTTCATGGTGAGGCCCACGGACTAGCCCACGAAGTGCCCAGAGGGCATACTTCTCATCACCACTGTAAGGACTACATCTGTGAATTGAGCGCCAGCATCCCTGAAGACTATGGATTTTACCATGGGAAATGCTTTCACTGATTTGGGAAGCCTAACTCCAGTGGGGGTAATTGGATCAAAGTGGTAGCGAGGTCAGAGTGGCAACATGTAATCAACAAAGAGGCCCATTGAGGACTGCAGGGATCACAGTTCTACTCTGTCACACATGAGGTTACCCAGAGCTGAAGTGGACTCAATAGAACCTAATGTTAGTGGTGCTGAAGAACAAAGGATTGGTATGTGAAGAGCTAATTAGAATATTTACATCCAACTAACTTCGTGGTCCGGCAGAGAAATATGTGACCCTCAGGAATCGATGGTGACTTTGATGACTGGCTTTGGTTTGATGTTCTTTCCAGAAATGATGGGAAGAAGTGTGAAATCTTAAAATAAATTACAGAATCTTCTTTTGATAGATGTAATATTAATTTATAGAAAATTAGTTATTTAATAACAATTTCACATGAAGCTGAGTTTTAAACAGTTTTTACCTTGTGCTGCTTTCTGGTTTCTCGTATTTTAAATTGTGATTTTTTTAAATGAAATAAAGCTGTTTCATTTCTATGCCATATGGAAATACTGGACAAAAAAATAATTGGAAGATACCCTGGAGTCACTTGAAGTCAGTTAGTTTGACTTTCTATGAATAACCACGTAAGCATAAGCAGGCAAAATTGATGGAGACACATCATAGCCATTTTTATAACAAATTACATACATTTTGAAGTTTTGTTGGCTAGTTTATTAGCAGAAAGTAGATGGCTAATTATATTTTTCCCCTAAATATATCTTCTCCTAATGGGAAAACATTCTAGAACTTGTCTCTGAACTTTTCATGCTAAAATATGTTCTGACACAGACCTCCAGGTCGAAATTATCCTGATATTTTAATATAAAACAACAGCTGAGATTTAATATAAACAACTACTATGCACTTTTGGTTTTAAAGTAATTAAATCTAAGTAAACCTAAGTTAATTACTGTATATAAGGTTTATATTCTGCTCAATATGTTACACAACCAAACTGCCTGGGATTCTGAGGTCATGATATGCATTCAATTAACGTCCACCAGGATTTTCTATAAAGAGGATTCCAATTTTGACCTGTGCAATGTGTGACTAGCCAACAGAGATGATAGGGAATGGAGGTTATAAACAAACAATAAAGCTGTTTTGTGATGACACTTTAGAATTGGAACAACTTCTCCTTAGCTTTTTTTTTTTTTTTTCATTTTTCTAAAGAGATACCACACCAGATTTATGTAATACAAAGGACTATTGAGCTTGTATAACTGAACTTGTAAGTTATTCTACAGTTGTTAGTGTTGTTTTTCTGAGATGTGAACATTATTCCAAGGTTACTATTGTGAGATATTATTTTTATTTCAAAATGAGTAATTTATTTCATTAAGATAACCCAGAGGAACCCCCCCCCTCATCAGACTCGACTAGAAAACACTCATAAAGGCCAACAAACAGACCTTGCACTATTTATAGACTTTTCCATTTTTGTCAATGACTTCCTTTTTGTTGTTGTTATTTTGTTTTTGTTTTTGTTATTGTTTTGTTGATTTTGACATCCTTTGTTGTTTTATTTGACTTTGCCTGGTTTTTGCACTTATTAATGGCCTGCATGTCTATCTAGATAAGATAGATGGGATAAATAATTTGGAGATGAAAAGAATGGGAACAGTGGTACCGGAGTGGTGGGAGAAAGGAAGGGTTGTGGGGAACCAACTCAGGGACAAGGGAACAAGTGAACTAAAATCAATGGGAGGAAGGTCATAGGATGCCTAGTGGGACTTAATCAAGGGCAATGTAGCAGCGAGGAATTACTAAACCTGAATGAAGGATGTACATGATGGTGGGACAAGAGGAAAGTAAAAGGAAATAGAGGAAAGAACCAGCAGGCAAAGGACATTTATAGAGGCCTAAATACAGGCATGAACATATGTAAATATATAGATAATGAGAGGGGAATAGAACTATGTACTCATATCTATATGTTAAGAATTAAGGTTGCAGATGGACATTGGTCCTCGACTCAAGTACTCCCTTAACACACGAACACTTTGTTCTAACAATCTGGCATTCTGTGATGCTCACCTTCCCAACACAATTGCAGAAGACAAAATGGGTGCATAAGCAAATGTGGTGAAGAAAGCTGCTGGTGCCTGGCTATCAAAAGATGTAGCGTCTGGGGTCTTAAAGGTGTGAAGATAAACAAGCAGCAATCTAGCTGAGAAGCAACAAAGCCCACATGGAAGAAGCACACCAGCCTGTGTGATCATGTGGTGTCGATGGAATCCGTTTTTAGGCATTCAAGACCCAGAACAAAACCATACCCAAGGTGAAAGGTGGGGGAGGGGGTATGGAGTGGAGACCCAGTGCCCATCTGTAGACAACTGGACATTCCTTCATAGGGGATCACAGGGAAGAGATGAGCCCGGCAGGGTGCAGGATAGCACTGATGAAACACAACTTTCTAGTTCTTTGGTGCTTCCTTCTATCATGACTTCAATCGGATTAGATCAAGACATGCACACTGCTACAGATAAGATCCAGGGAATACAGGATAGATAAAACCCTCAGGGCCAATAATGATAGTAGAGATACCAGAAAGATTAAGGGAAGGTGCGGGGAGAAAGAGGGAATCGATCAGAAGGATCAACCTAGGACCCCCTCCCAGGGGGATGAGTAAAGGAGAAGTTGGTGAGGGGCAACAGAGGATGATGTAAGATATGGAAATAATAATCTATATCAAGGGTTCGTGAGGGTGGGCGGGAGAGGGAGGGGGAAGAAATGGTGAGCTGATATCAGGGGCCCAAGTGGGAAGAGAATGCTTTGAAAATGATGATGGAGGCATGTGTGCAAAGGTGCTTGCTTGACACACTGGATGTATGTATGGATGGATTGTGATAAGAGATGTAAGAGCCCCCAGTAAAAGTATGTAAAAAAAAGACTAACTCCTTGATTACTTCAATGCTAGTCTCTGACTTGTTACTTTAAGGAAATGCCTGAGCAGTAGTAATGGAGATTATTAATAAAGCATACATAATTGGGAAAAAAGATAACCCAGAGCCCTTGGAATTGTAGATGATAGAGAGATAGATAGATAGATAGATAGATAGATAGATAGATAGATAGATAGATAGATAATAGATAGAACCTCTTTTCACAGGCTGCACTTTCTAATAGAAAGAGAAAATGAATATTTTTTTCTGGTGGCTTTATAGAAAACTCTTTTAAAGTGATTCAAAGAGCATCCTTATAAAAAGCATGTTTTTATATGCAACTTGATAGTGTCATATGCGTATATTCACACATTTTATTATCTTCTTCAAAATAATGTTCCATTGATAGATTTTGGCAAAGAAAACAGTACAAACGATCCTGAAGATTCTGTAGATACATTAAGACATTATCAGAGTTCCAAGAAACAATTTGAAGAGAAAAAAAGCAGATCATCCTCTTTCATCTCCTCCATGGATGAGGAGCAAAAGCCACTCTTCTCGGGACTAGTGGATTCTCCTCTGGGAAGAGGCAAAGCAACTGGACTTACTTGTGAAGAAACAGTGCCCACCTCAGGAAGAATCCACGTGGATAAAAGAAGTCATTCATGCAAAGGTAATCGAATCTGTTTTCTCTCCTCGGGGGCCCATAAAAAAGGTGACTTTCAACTCTACTGATACATGGCCATCTAATATTGTGCAATTCTACACCATGTTCACTTGATCCCAGAATGAGTGGTAATTTCCCATCAGTGGTCATCTGGGAGGTTCTTGTGGCCTTTTCGACGTCATGGACTGCCATGTTTTGGTTTGGTTTTCAAATGTGGTAATGTCCATTGTAGTGATTTCAATGGGGATTCTGATCAATGAGAGTCAGAATTCTCTTATACATATTCTCTGCCTCCTTCTCTCATCCAACCCTATAACTTTATAGCATGAAAGGTCCAGGCAGTATAATACCACAGGAAAGGCTAAAAAAAAAAGAATTTCTATTCACTAAAAATTAT
This sequence comes from Echinops telfairi, assembly GCF_000313985.2. Lineage (NCBI taxonomy): Eukaryota > Metazoa > Chordata > Mammalia > Afrosoricida > Tenrecidae > Echinops > Echinops telfairi. The sequence continues at coordinate 12,771,367 of NW_022103900.1, forward strand.
GAGAAAAGAGAAATCATGTATGGTTCAACAAATTTGAACAATATTTAATATCTCTACCAAAAGGAATACCCAAACATATGGGTTTTGTTATAGAATATATTCATGAGATGAGGATCAGTGCTTAATTCTTGTACTCAGATTTGACACTAAAGCAGCCATTCTCAACCC